>NC_079429.1:5106638-5220949 GCF_026213295.1 Gadus chalcogrammus
TGTTTCATTATCGCTCTGTCTCTGAATGGATGAAAGGACTGAGATGGAGGGGGAAGGGGGGAAAGGGGGAAGGGGGGCTGGAAAAGAGCAGAGCAAACTTAAATCATGAGGCCCCACCTGTGTGTGTGATTGTGAAAGAGAGAGAAAGACAACAAACCCTTCAAGCTAAGAAACTAGAGGGAGACACACACAGAGACAGAGACAGAGACAGACAGAGACAGAGAGAGAGAGAAGACAGACAGACAGACAGACAGACAGACAGACAGACAGACAGACAGACAGACAGACAGACAGACAGACAGACAGACAGACAGACAGGCAGACAGACAGACAGACAGACAGACAGACAGACAGACAGGACCGAGGACAGACAGACAGACAGAAAGACAGACAGACAGACAGACAGACAGACAGACAGACAGACAGACAGACAGAGAGGAGAGAGAGAGAGAGAGAGAGACTGAGGGTTTAGGGACAAAACAGGAAATAACAGCTTTTTTGGTCCTTGTGTCCATACACACTGGTTCCATCGACTACAACCCTTCATGCATCCTTTATCGAGAGGACCCCTGTGATAGGAGACCCCATCTCGAGCTGAACACTCCGAGCACACCGCCGCGGCTGGTCCCTTTGTCAGCGGAGGATGTGTGTCTGTTTGGCGGACTGCCAATGTCTTCCTCACCCACACACCGACCTCCCCTCGGTGCAGGCGGTTCCTTGTTTGACGCCTTCTACGCGTCATCCGCTCTCAACGCGCGGAGCGCCGCAGTGAGAGCCGGCCGGTCTACCTCACGGAGAGGGAGACGTTCACACACACACACACACACGCACACACGCAAACCACACACACATGGACACAACCCCAGACACACA
This sequence comes from Gadus chalcogrammus, assembly GCF_026213295.1. Classification (NCBI taxonomy): domain Eukaryota; kingdom Metazoa; phylum Chordata; class Actinopteri; order Gadiformes; family Gadidae; genus Gadus; species Gadus chalcogrammus. The sequence goes on from NC_079429.1 coordinate 5,107,512, forward strand.
CACACACACAACCACGCACACATGGACACAATCCCACACACACACACACACACACACACACACACCAATCGCCATACACACACGCACATACACACCAATCCCCACCCACACCCTGACACACGCACACACATGCACACACACAAAAACAACAATCCCCACCCACACCCTGACACACATGCACACACACAAAAACAACAATCCCCACCCACACACACACGCAGGCACATGCACACTAAAACATCCACCCACACACACACACCGAAACACAAACATATAGTAAACAGTAGGGGTGATAGCGGTGTAGTAAACAGCCCCCATCACCTGCTCAGCGAGGGGGGGCTAGCTAAGACAGAGCCCCCCCCCCAACCCAGGGGCCTCCTGTGGGCCCTCAGGGAGGATCAATGTCAGAGAGAGGCCAGCATTAGCAGCTGAGCTAATGAGGCTAATAGCACGGACCTTAAGATGTTCTCCTTTTGCTACGGAGCTGACCTGTACACACAGGTAAGGACGCACGCACACACACACACAGGCAGGAGAACACACACACCACACACACACACACACACACAGGCACGGACGCACAAACACACACACACACTCACCCACACAGGCATGTTACCAGGCAGGAGCACGCACGCACGCACGCACACAGGCAGACGCACACGCATGCCCACGCACAAGCACGCATAGACTTACTTACACACACACACACACACAAACACACACATTTACACACATACACACAAACACAACCATGCACACCCATGGCCACGCACGAGCACACACACAAGTACACTTGTACACACATGCACACACACGCCCACACACACCTGCCTAGCTGACCTCAATCTGGTCTGTGATCAGGGGGAGGCCTCATAGGACGCTGTGTGTCTGTGTGTGTCTGTGTGTGTCTGTGTGTTTGTTTGTCTGTTGGTTGTGGGGGCTTTACTCAGTACTATGTCCCTGTATTTATAGCACCTCCACCACGGCGTTGGGGGCTATTAATACAGCCCGCGGTTATCTCTGGTTGTGACGAGCTGCAAATCCATCTAATGCTCCTGGTTCCTGTCTGGCTCAGCCTGGAGCTCATCTCGCTGCTAATAGACGCACACCTCATCCATTCCCATCGCAGCTACTGCTGGGTTTCTAGGCATGTTGTGTTGTACGCTGTGTATAACCGTGTTAATCATGTATGCTATGTATGTCATTTCTTTAACGCATTTTATGCATTCCACTTTCCATCGATTGCATAAGCCCATAAGCCCACAGTTTGACAGCCATCCATGGCCCTCAAATGGATTTAACACACATACGATAATAACATAACAATAATTTTATATTATTATTATATTATGATATAATACATGTACTACATATATTATAATAACATAATAATATATTATGCTAAAAAATGATAACATAATAGTTATAATATTTTAAATTATTATAATAATATTATAATAGAATATATTTGTAAATATTTTTTTCACATCAGAGCATTTATTTTAAAGGGTCAGAGAGAGGATGTGTTGAAGTGTTTTCCTGCGTGTGGATACTGGCAGCTCCGGCCGTGTTCACCTGCTCTGCTCTGAGGATGTGTGAGCGAGAGGTCTGCTGGGGGTCAGCCACCGTCCAGCCCCGAGCTGGGGTGTGTGTCTGTTAGATCTGCTTTAATGGCTGCTGCCTGCCGGCCAGGACGAGGTATTAGGCAGCGACAGCAACTCAATTCCTGCTAGCCTCAACCGACCCCGAGTTGTTTTTCTCACATGGAGACGCGCCACACACACACACACACACACACACACACACACAATCGCAGACACAAACATGCACAAACACACACACAACCACAGGCACACGCAAACACACACACACACACACACACACAAACAAATGCAAAAATCCAGGGAGGTAATGGGAGAGGTAATGTAGGCAGGACCCATCTAAAAAATATTCTCTCTCTCCCCCTCTCCCCCTCTCTCTCTGTCTCTCTATGAGTCTGTCTCTGTCTCTCTGTCTCCCTTTCTCTCTCTCTCTGTCTGTCTGTCTCCCTCTCTCTCTCTCTCTCGTCTCTCTCTCTCTCTGTGTCTCCCTCTCTCTCTCTCTCCCTGGGTGTACATTGTCCTTCCTACTCTTTTTGTTTCCCTCATGAATGTTTGATGCAGCTGATACTGAGGCTGCTGTGTACGCACACACGTGCACACAAACAAACACACACACACACACACACACACACACACAAACACACACTACGGAAGTCCTTGTGCGTCTTGCACTCTAAATGCACTCTCAGACATTCTGAACCAGCCTCTTGTCTCCAACGTGAGGAGGTTATTTCTGCCTCATTCATAGACTGGGGAAGAAACTCACTAAATAGCAGCAAGAACCGGCTGTCATTTTGGGACACACACACACACCACACACACACACACACACACCACACACACACACACACACACACAACACCACAACACACACACACACACACACACACACACACACACACACACACACACACACACACACACACACACACAAACCCAGAACAGCATGCCTTGTTGAGCGTGTTGCTAGGGTTAGCTGTGTTTTAGCATCCCCTCCGGCAGCTGTGTTCTAACGTGGGCCAAAGCACTTAACAATTATAATTAAATATTAAATAATTATCTAACACAACGCCAGATTCTCTTTCCTACAGGTAAATAAACAAGCTGCAATAAGGCAATTATCGGCCAACCGGTTCGCTTCTTCTTTCGCAGGCTTCCCAGTGAGAGACGCTACAGACACTTGTGTGTCTGTAGCGCCCATTTCTACCCCTTACCCCTTCCCCTTACCCCTCCCCATTGTTTTGAAGGGGTAAGGGGAAGGGGTAAGGGGTAGAAATGGGATCGGGCCTTAGGCCCAATCCCATTTTTACCCCTTACGCCTTCCCTTTAGCCCTTCAAAACAAGGGGGAGGGGTAAGGGGTAGAAATGGGATTGGGCCTTACTCCCACCAGCAGAGCACTCTGTGTGCTCCATTGAATGGTTTAGTAAACAACCATAAACAAAGTCTAATATCTGGAGTAAGTGTAATAAAGTGTAATAAGGATAATATTGATGCATTATCCACCTAAATCGGTGCATGATGTGAAACATTGCTCATTCCGGGGGGGGATTTATTTTATACAAAATACATTAAATATAATTAATATTCATATGAAAAACGAATTGGTAGGGTAATGTAGACTTTATATTGTCTTTTATCAAGTAGAAACCCCTAAATGTACCAATACAATTTTATTTATACAAAATAAATATACTAGAATTAATATGAACATTAAATATGAATCCGCGGGGAAGTATAAACTTTATATCGCCATTATCGAGAAAAAACACAACTCCTCTGTTTACCCGTATTTGTTTACAGGAGAGTCTTGATCTTTCCAAAATGGCGGCCCTGTTGACATACGATCCAGGTACCTATACAGTGTCTTCACATTCATGTCCCTCGCCCATCTGCCCTTTACAACCAGGCCAGCCGCCAGCCACTAAAGCGAGGGCAGGTCTGGACGGCCTCGCTCTCCATGTGACGACAGCACGAGGTGGCTCACCCGACGTGTGACTCTCCGTCGCCCACCTTCTCAAGGCATATATGTTGTTTGGCCTCACACCAAGGCGACGGATGGCTGAGCTACCAGGGCAGGTCCGGAGCAGGTCCAGAGGTTCCAGGTGACGGGAGCTTCCAGAGGGGAGGGGAGGGGGGACGCAGCGCAGAACTAGGTCAGAGAGAACCGGAGGCGGAGGTCTCCTGTTACTGGGTCCTACAGGGATGAAGGCGCTGCTGCTGCTGGGAGTGGAGGAGGAGGAGGAGGAGGAGGAGGAGGAGGAGGAGGAGGAGGAGGAGGAGGAGGAGGAGGAGGAGGAGGAGGAGGAGGAGGAGGAGGAGGGCATGACCTCATGGCGCGACGGCCAGAGACAGAGGCGTCTGACTCGTCTCCGGGACATTCATTATGCATTCACCTGCAGATTGTCAAGACACACCGTGCTCTGCAGCCTGGGGCCCCCAACACACACACACACACACACACACGTACACGCATATACATATACACACACACACACACAAAGATATACACACACATACATCCATATATACACACACATATATACAGACACACAAGGCTGTAAAATAAGCTCATTTTGTAAAGCATGGTAACGGTACTGTCTGCTAGTGAGGGTCTTGTAAATCCATGAAGGCCGGGCCCATTGGGACATGACCCACAAAAACGCATTTCAAGTATCAAATATATACACACACACACACACACACACACACACACATCGAATACACAGACGCACACACACTATTGCACCAACTTTTTTTAGCGATAGGTTTCCTTGATCATCAAAGGATTCTTAGAAGTATTTTTTAACTCGTTGATATCTTCTCCTCATCTCGTCTCTCAAGCCTGTAATTCATGCAAATGCGCCATCATGCACAGATACCTCCAGCTACGGTATCCTCCAATCAAACATGACATTAGAAACACTAAACCAAGGACTCAACTAAGGAAAGACAATTAACAAACAGTTTGCCAACAACTAAAACTTGATTGGGAATTATATTTACATTGAGGGCCAGCAGGCGATTTTATCCAAAGAGATACACAATTTGTACATTTGTCGAACGAAAGAGAACCAATATATCTAACCCTATCAGTACAGTAAGGATGTTCAAAGAACCAAGTACCAAGCACTAACAAATCACTAGGTTAACCCGTTCCTCGTATACAACAGAGATAGCTAGGATAAGATGCTACACGATGGAAGTAATATCTTTAAGTGCAAGAATGTACAACGTACAACAAGTGAGTAAGAGGGCTGGGGACTCTCCTCTCTGAACAAGTGGGTCTTTTAGGGAATGAATCATTGCTTCAGGGCCCCCATGGTGGAGCTTCTGCTGAAAGAACGAGGGAGAGGAACGTCTGTTGGATTAAGATGTTCAGACGGCTCAACGACCGCCAGACTACACCACAGCTAGACGACCATCTCCTCAGGGGCCATGAGGACACACACTTCAATGCTAGATATGAATGTAAAAATGAAAGTACAGAACATTGAGGTCAGTTCTCAGACGTTCCTCCAGTCCCTCGGTGGAACGTCACACGGAAGGTGGAACCAAAAAAATCCGCTCCTGATTATAGTTGTGTTTTCTCGATGCGATCAAATGTCCTCAACAAATTCTCGTTGGTTTACGTTCGCAAACGGCGGGATTTGCACAGCGATAACGTATGTAGTGTGCAGAAGAACATCTGGAAAAAGTTCCAATATCCAGTGTGTGTTTTTCCACTCTGGACGTCGCCCGGCTGGGAGCGTGTATCTTACAGAGCAAACAGGGAGTGACCGTGAGCCCTGGAAGGCACAGAGCACCCTTTACTGAACAAACAGAATGAAAATATTAACAGAGGTCCCCAAGGCGGCCTGGCGCCATGTCCGCCATTCAGGTACACAAAGCGAGCAGCGAGGAGATCTCAGGCGTGCTGCTGCTGCTGCCTGGGATACTGGATGAGGTAAACACACAATGCACAACTTTGTAAAGCCTTTAGGAACTACTGGTCGAGGTGCAAAGAGAACAGCCTTGGTATCAGCTCTCTAGAATACTGAAGAACACAGAATACTCCAAGCTGAAGAAAAACACCAAACTCATTGTATCTCAAAGAATTGACGCACACGCACACACACACACACACACACACACACACACACACACACACACACACACACACACACACGGTCTAGTTGAGACGGTCCCAGCAGGGTGACCTTTAGCCCAGGTCAAGGTCCCAGGCTGAGGTTGTCGTTTTTCGGTGTGTTATTGTTCTGTGTGTGTGTGTGGCCCCAGCAGAGGTCATGACCTCCACTGAGCAATGAGTGTGACCCCCCCCCCTCCCTGGTCAACCAGACTGCAGGGAGTAAGTGTTTCCATGTCTCCCCCGCCCCTCTCTCCTCCTCCTCCCCCCCAGAGAGAGGGAGGAGTGACCCACTGACTTCAGGGTCACCGTGAACCACAGCTGCATGTGCCACAACAAGAGCACACACTCCAACACACACAAGCACGCGCACACACACACAATCACATATGCACACACACTGACAATCACACACACTGACACACTGACATTTTTACGCTGACTCTCGTGTTTTTTCCCTTTCTTTCATTGGGTGTGATTCGTTGCATAAGGCCCAGTTGGGGGCCACGGTTGCCGTGACACCCGGAGAACAGGACGACATTCATGGTTAAATGTTGATGTAATGATGCGAGCAGGCAGCCAATGGGAAAAAGGGGGGGGGGTCCGGTATGCCTTGCTCATTAACAACAGAGGGACAGGGGACAGACACCAGTGGGTGGCGGGTCGTCACGCTCCGTCAGGCTGGGAGGTCGAACAGGGATCCTCCCAGTCCCTTATGGACTGGGCAGGCACGGCTCTGCACCCATTGGGGGGGGGGGGGGGGGGGGGGTTTGAGAGTGTGTTTGTGTGTGTGTTTGTGTGTGTGTGTGTGTGTGTGAGAGAGTGACTTTGTGTATGAGAGACAGAGGGTGTCTGTGTGAGAGAGAGTGAGTGTTTGTGTGTGTGTGTGAGAGTGAGAGTGTCTGTGTGTGCGAGAGTGAGAGTGTGTGTGTGCGAGAGTGAAAGATTGTCTGTGAGAGTGACTGTGTGTGTGTGAGAGAGAGTGAGAGTGGCTATGATAGAGAGAGAGCTGTCGTTTTTTCTAGCGTCTGTCATGAATTGATGTTGAGACAGACAGACAGTCAGTCTGTCTTTCTCTTTCTGTCTGTCTGTCTGATTTTTTTTTTTTATGTCCTATTTTCCCCCTTGGTGTCCTTCCTTTCGGTGTCACCTCGTGTGACGTTGCCTTGACAACAAGAGACCCCGGGGGGAGCTTGACCTTTAACCTTTCCATGTACCTATGTTTGATTGACGGATCGAGGTAGAAGGTTGTTCCTGAAGAACACCGTTGGTTATCCAGCAGCGACTTTCACAAACTTAAAGTGAGTTCGCTTGTGTGTCGACGACGGTAGAATTCAACTGAGTGTGCGTGCGTGCATGGTTATGTGTGTGTGTGTGTGTGTGTGTGTGTGTGTGTGTGTGTGTGTGTGTGTGTGTGTGTGTGTGTGTGTGTGTGTGTGTGTGTGTGTGTGTGTGTGTGTGGGGTCACTGCATCCTCAGACATACTAACAGCCCCTGGGTGACCCCATATTTACAAGGGATATTATGTAATGGTTCAGTAGCACTCGGACACACACACAAACACGCACGCACACACTGTAAACCTACACTAGTACACACATACATAAACACGTACACTGCAAACCTACTCGAGTACACACACACACACAATACAATGCACACACACACACACGATACAATAAACAAACACATTATCTCGATTATCAACATTTCATTTGGAACTGTTTTGAATATGTTGGGATGAGCAATATTTTTGCATTGCGATCTGATTGAAGCCTAACCGAATTAAACCGAAGTTTCAGGTTAATTGAATGAGAGTGGTGCCACCGCATACTTAAGTGGAGCACAACCATGGTTATTTAGCAAGCAGAGCCTGTTGTGACTCCGACCCTATTTTGGAAATGGACTCTTCCTCTATGCAAACAATATATTCTATTCGGATCAGTCATTTTCATTTTCTAGATACCAAAGAAAGTTAAGAAGATTACGATTCTTTCATCTCCCTGCACTCCCTGTACTGAGACACTCGGCGGACCGACGCATTGCGAATCCATGTGCTGAGATAATCTGAAATAACAAAACCCTCAGCGGGTCTGACAGATGGAGATATTCGTCGGAAGGGTTTGAAAATTAGACGGTAACCGTGTTTGTTTGAAACGGTGGTTGTGTTGGAAGATAAGAAGAACAAGGGGCAAAAGGTGACGGTCTTGCGAGACACAGCGCACAGAGCCACCAGCTGGCCATTACGCAGGGTGATCGGGACGTTCCAGGGACTTTAAATAAAGAATGATAGACGTATAGCATACTTCATTAACTTCTCATTTAAGGAAACAGTCACTACAGAGACGTTTCCTTTCCCGGCTGTTAAAGCCTCGTTGCTCTGTGACTATCATTCGCGATAGCGGCAACCAGGGTCGGACTGGGAACGATTTTCGGCCCTGGCATTTTTCCATCTACACCGGCCCCTTATGGACCGACGACCGACCCCCCCCCCCCCCCTTTAGCGCAAATGAGCCGAACCAACTTCAGCGAACCTACTTAAAGGGGTAGTTCGAATTTGGACATAGGGCCTGATTCCGAAGTGAGCATTGGTATTCTATATCACTGGAGACAGTTTTCAACACATTTCATTCAGTCCTTCTAGTTGCAGAGTTCGCTCGTGCTAGGCTAGCGCAAGTCAACGGGCAATGCAGCCTGCTATTAAAAACAGTCTTACCCACTCCACAGTACACCCGAGGTAAATCAATTATAACGACAGACTATAAATCTAAATGTCTGTTTATAGAATAATGTTAGAAATAAAACCAACCTTGCATTGCATTGCATTTTGAGGGAATTGCGGGGTCTCAGCAGCAGTGTTTATATTCCTGTACGTAGGCTACGGCAGCGGCGGGCTGAAACCTAGGTTACCTGCTGCTGTCATTGCTACAAACGCAGAGTACAGTGAACGAAGGAATTATACAAATGAAATGTGTTGAAAACTGTCTCCAGTGATATAGAATACCAATGCTCACTTCGGAATCAGGCCCTATGTCCAAAATTCCGAACTACCCCTTAAGAAAGACCTGTGAGCCGAATTCAACATGTCGCGGTGGGCACAATTAAAAACCAAACGGCCTACCTTGACGCTGTCTTGATCGCGGGGCTTCTTGCAAGTTGCAATTATTCCACATTAATCCACACGGTTTAACATACCCGGACAGTCCTGCTAGGCTAGCAAGCAATGGATTATGTTAGGTTGTAGCAGCAGGGACGTCGGGGGCACTAGCAGGGACGTCGGGGCACTAGCAGCAACGGTTGAAGCACTGGCCACAGCAAACAAGCGATCTATTTTAAAACATCCAGACGCCTCAGCTTGTAGAGATTTCTGCCTTTTGTCCCGAATCTTCTCCGCTCCCCCTTTCTTCTTTTTGCCAACTCCTTCCATGATTTTTAGCCCATCCACTGAAATTAAAATATAAGCAAAGCAACATCCGCAGCATCCATGGACCGTTAACGTTCGCTGTTAGATGTATAATCCCATCGTGCACGCAACATATTTTGCAAAATATTCGAACATAAATTCGCCAAATATAAGAAAAATCGTAGTTTAGTTTAAAGAAAGCATTTTAGTTAGCATTTAATTTAGTTTGTTGCAATGATTGTACAGTTTGAAGAAACGGATTTTACAGTTTGAAGAAATAGAAAATTATACCATATAGGAACCGTCACATAGATGTGCATGACAAGGAAGCCTATATATACTGGATGCACCATTGCAACAATTTGTCGTTAGGTTCTTTCTTGGGCTCTTTGAGTTATCCGTATTGTCAGGTAAGTAAGGCGGTCGTATAATCAGTATTGGGGCCGGTATGATGAAGGAGGGCCGGCCTCGCACGCTGAAATGTGGACCGCCCTTCTGGCAAATGCCCGGTATCACAGATTACCAGTCCGAGCCTGGCGGCAACGCATTCTCCCAGAGGAGCCTGGGAAGAGATTAAAGCCTATCGATTCCCTATTTACCGATTTTAAACTGCGCTTTAGGCCGATTAAATGGGATGGAACCAAGTCCCCGAATAGAACACGTCGTGTCGTCCAATCACATCGCGGGGAGTGGTGCCTCGTTGTAATGAAGTCATTTTACGCACCGCACACACGAAACGGCTCAACTTCGCTCTCTAGCGGTAAGTGAACTGAACTGCAGGCTCCTTCGGGCGTTGTAAAAACCCGTTCAATCTCAACATCAATTCAGGACAGGTAGAAAAAATACCCCCAACAGGTCATTGGAAAGCAATAACTTACTGCTGGTGATTACAGGCATCTAGCCAGCATGGGAGTCAATATAATCTACATGATGAACATACATCGGCCCACAACAAGTACATGGGCGGAGGTTATGATAAAGGCAGGCAATTTAAAAAAACAACTTCTGTCTTGTTACCAAGGAGACAAGCGAAGGAAAGAAAAACACAACAACGACGGCGGTTAGTTTCCCCAACACAAGTTGGTTTGATTTATTGATCGCATATTCAACACAGTAAGGCTAGAGTCGCTGTAGGAAACATGGGCGTGTCTGTGCTGCAGTGGGGTGCAAGTGCACACACACACACACGCGCACACACACCAGTACCAGTTTGGAGGCGGTGGGCGACGGTAAAATGAGCCATCCCCCCCCCCCTTCCACCCCCAAACCGGACTCTCTCCGCTCCTCCTAAAGATAGTGCATAGCTCAGTCAAATTAACCGTCAGAATAACTCAAATATATTTCATAAAATTTGCCTCCAAATGCAACAAAGCATTTCACAAAATAATACACCCCAGTTCATCTAAATGATTCATATATAATCATATGTATATATATCATCATGTGTTCAATGTACAAAGTTACATTCTGAATTGCCAAAGCTCATTCACCGTAGTAATAATAATAATAATAATAATAATAATAAATACTGAAGTGGCCAATATTGTCAAACAATAAACAGCTCTCGCCCCGCGGGGAGAATGAAGGCATTCGCTTACAAACACAAAACTCTTCAGGACAGGAGAGGAGAGAAGGAAACACACAAGACTCTGCCCGATCTTCTGGACGGCTTCTCCACGACACACCTAGCTGGACGCGAACGTCCCGGCAGGACTGAACACACCCAGCGGACATGAACACACCCAGCGGGACGTGAACGTCCCGGCAGGACATGAACACAGCTAACGGGATGCGAACGTCCCGGCAGGACACACTCTTTCCTCCGTCCGAGACAGCGCACCCAAGAGGTCAGTTACATAAAAATATTGTTAAAAAAGAAAAGAAGTTCATAAAAATAGGCGTAAAATGTGTCTACAGCGCACCCAGGCAGGGGCCAGGTAAATGAGTGCGTCTCGCGTCTATTGCTTTAAACGTTGTCCAGGAAACCAGAGCGAGCCAATCATGGCACTGTGAAGTAGCGTCGTCCAGTTTTGAACTGGACGTCAGCGTTTTCTGGATGGTTTCTGATTGGCCGACTAATATGTCAGTCTCACCTCCGCCACGCCCCCCCCCTCCCCCCGCCCCCATATGAAAACACTTGAACACACCTGTCAACTTTGCAAACAATCCAACTCCAAAAATAGATCTATCTGTACATTAGGAAATGCGTTAGAAAACCAAAGGCATCACGGTCTAGAAGCCGTCGAGTTTTCACGTCAACCGATCGTTTTTTTCCTTTGGTAGCGAAACCCCGTAACATTCTCTCAGGAAAGAATAAATAGTTCTGTCATTTGTCAAGAAGAGACGAGATAGTCTGAAGGCAACTGGAGCTCTCCGTCCAGAGATGGGTGCCTGCTGATTCTGGATCAGGGGCCGTTCAGGAAGACCGGGTCAGACACATCTGCCGTCAGCCTCCCATTCCAAGGACCCCCCCCAGCCCCATCACCACCAGCGGACTGGTAATGCTCCTACCCCGGTACGTAGGAACTCTTTTGATCATCATGGCCGTGCTTACTTCACAGAGGACGCAAGACTGAGGGACTAGGAAGGATTGGAAGGGATGCACAGTGAGCAGCCTTAGCCTAGGTGGGTTTGTACATTAGTGGTTATGAAGGAAGGAACAAGAGTTAGCGAAGGGTACAAAATTAAACAGGCCCCGCCTTCTCATCAAGAAGAGTCATTGAATACGTTCTTCTGCGAACCAATCAGAGCCCAGCAAACCGTTAAACTCTGCTGCATACTGCAAAGGGTGAGAACTCAATCCAGGCTCATTCTTTCTCTGCCTCCTCTAGCAAAACATGTGATGGAGAGTGATTGGTTTGTAACATATGTTCGAATTCAATTCAATTAACCAAACGTTGTAAATAAAAACTAAAACATGCAGTTCTGTGATTCGGTTTGAGGCTGACACACGAGAACGAATCACAACGCCCCGTATGTCGCCCCGTCCACGCCAAGATCGCTTTCAATCACCCCATTGGACGAGATTAGGAGGGGGTTGGGTTTAGAGGGCGGCGCATTCGAGGACAAAGAAAACAAGAGCTATAGGTCAAAAAATGGGCGACTTCTGCAGCTTCACATCATGATAAGACGCCTGTAATCTCTCTCTCTCTCCCTCTCCCCCTCTCTCCTCCCCCCCTCTCTCTCTCCCTCCCTCTCCCTCTCTCTCTTCCCCCTCTCTCTCCCCCCCCTCTCTTCCCCCTCTCTCCCCCTCTCTCTCTCTCCTCTCTCCCCCCCTCCCTCCCCCCTCCCCCTCCCCTCTCAGGTACTGTGGGGCAGCACCTGCCACACGATGAGGTGGCTGCTCTCCGCTGACGCCTGGAGGGGCTGCAGGGTCAGCCGAGGCTCCTCCCCCTCCTCCGCAACGTCACCTGGAACACACACACACACACACACACACAGAGAAAGAGCCACACAATGACAGAGACGCATAGAGAGACAAACACACACATACACAGAGTGACAGACAGACATACAATGACGCACAGAGAAACACACACACACACACACACACACACACACACACACCACACACACACACACACACACACACACACACACACACACACACACACACATTAGTTCCAGGCCTTAGTGTCTTCCTGGTTGAGGTGTAACTCGGTCATGTGACCCCGGAGCCCCTCCCCCTCCTCACCCATCCTGAAGTCGATGTAGCCCTCCCCCCCGCTCATCACCAGCATGGAGCCCGGCCCGTCCTGGGAGGAACCGTCGGCCCCGCCCCCGGCCGCACCCCCCTCCGAGGGAGGCGGGGGGTTGGGGTGGCCTGTGGGGGGGGGGGGGGGGGAAGAAACAAACCAATGAGAGGGAGGAGGGGGAGGAGACCAAACAAGTCCAACCATAGAGGGCACACCAACGCATGAAGAACATCTTAAGAAGGGCGTGTAGCGACCAATAACGAAATAACCGCCAATAACGTAAAAACCGCCAATGGCGTAATAACTGCCAATAATGTAACAACTGCCAATAACGTAACCAATAATGTTATAAAGTAGTTGAGCCAAAAATATAATAACTTAAGTTATTGGCATTATATAAAAAAAATCCTTTATTGGCAGTTATTACGTCAATGGCCGTTATTACGTTATTGGTTGCTACAGGGCGTCCTCCGTAGAACCACATCATCATTACTGATGCAGTCAGTCATTCAGTCCTCTCGGCTGGTAACCGGAAGGTTGCTAGTTCGACCCCTGTCGCCTCGCGTGGTTGATACCGCCGTCGGGTGTGTGAATGTTTGCGTGAACGTGAGTGCAGTATTGTGCAGTACTTTGAGTGGCCACTGGTTACGAAGGCGCTGTATAAATGCAGTCCATTCACCTCAAAGGGATAAACACTAATAAAATGTAATGTGGTTGTGTGTGCGCGCCGGGGCCGTACCCGGGACGGCGGTGAAGAACTTGACTGCGTCGCGGTGCCCGTGGAAGCAGAGCTGGGCGTTGGCCATGGAGCAGTACGGCACGAACGTCCCCGCCGTCACCTTGTCGCTGGCGGCGTCGCCGTACACCCGCACCACAGCGCCCCCTGTAGGCTGCTGCTGGCCGGCGCCGGCCGGCACCAGGGCCTGGTTGGCCTCCGAGGCTGGCGGGAAGGGAGGGGGAGCAGGGGTGAGTGTGTGATTGATTGTGTGTATAGTGTGTGTTTAGTGTGAGTGTGTGTGATTGATTGTGTGTATAGTGTGTGTTTAGAGCGAGTGTGTGTTTAGTGTAATCCGTCCATATGTGGGTGTGCGTGTTCGACGGATATGATCACACCCTTGTGAGTGAGTGAGTGAGTGAGTGAGTGAGTGAGTGAGTGAGTGAGTGAGTGAGTGAGTGAGTGAGTGAGTGAGTGAGTGAGTGAGTGAGTGAGTGAGTGAGTGAGTGAGTGACAGAGGACGTACTCTCGGTCAGAGGGACGGACATGATGACTCCGTTCCCCGTCCCGATCCAGAGGCGGTTGCAGGACACCATGAGGGCCGTGATGCGGACGAAGGAGAAGCCCAGTTTACCGGTTCCTGAGGGAGGGGGGAAGGGAGGGGAGGGAGAGAGGGGGAGAGGAGGGAAGGGGTGGAGAGGAGAGGGGGGGGAGGGAGAGTGGGCGAGAGGGTGGAGGGAGAGGGGGAGGAAGAGATGGGGAGAGGGGGAGGGAGAGTAGGGTGGAGAGGGGGAGGAAGGGAGGGGAGAGAGGAGGGAGGGAGAGAGGAAGAGGGGGAGAGAGGAGGGAGGGGGGAGGAAGAAGGGAGGGAGAAGAGAGGGGGAGGGACACGACACAAACAAAGACAACACTTCATTAACCTGCAGGTAACGACAGGTTCTTAACACTGCGAGAAAACAACGATCCTCAACCAAACACAAAAAAACCAATGCAAACATAAATGCATCCACTTGTTTACATGAGCGTTTCTTAAACACACAACAGTCAGATGCGGGCTGATGGGTGGAGCTCTGGCCCCACCTAGCATCTTGCTGACGTAGGGCTCGATGTCCACGTCCTGGAGGTGCTGGTGTGTGTGGGCGTGGAACAGACGCAGCGTGGAGTCCAGACGGATCGACACCCAGATGCCGTCCCCGTCGCGCGCCAGCTGCCGCACCTGGCTCTCCTTACGGGGGTGGGCGTCAAACGACTTCTGCGGGGGGGAGAGAGAGGGAGAGGGAGGGGAAGAGAAAGAGAGAGAAGGGGGGAGTGGATCCATTTCAGTGTCCAGAGTTGTGTTATGTTAAAGACTGCAAGCAGGGGCACTGGCCTGGGATTCAGGACTGGACCCTTCTACTTGAAACGTTCATGTGTTCATGTGTTCACACTGCCTAAAGCACAACGAGCCGCTGTGAGCACACTGGGGTCCTGCTGTTGGAAACACCGTCCTCCAAATGTTCAATCATGACCACGGAGCCCCCTGCTATGAGCTACTGTGTTCAAATGTATTATTTTGGATCTTGTATTGACGCTTCTACTTATTTTAACTTATATCTTCTAACTTTGTTATCATAATCCTGTATTGTTGCTGCTATGGGTCTGTTGAGGAACCAAGCCTAAGAATTGTACTCTTGTGTACGCTGAGATGAAATAAGACAAACTCTGAATCTGTATGTGTGTCACGCAGCAAATCAACTTACAGCAAAATAAAAGTATGCATAAAACCGTTATTCATTATTGTGCAGACAGGGGTTTGCCCTCCAACGTCACAGTGGGCAGTGGACAGGCAGAGGAGGGCTATTGCACAGCAGGCTGCTTCGAGTGTTGAGGTGTGGAGTCTGGACCACGTGTCTGTGTAGATGCTACTCGAAGCCCTGGCCCCTGGCCCCTGGCCCCTGCCCTCTGGCCCCTGGTCTTGGGCCCCTGCCCTCGGGCCCCCCCGCCCGTTCCCAGTCCGTATTTCCCAGTCAATGCCCCCTGAACCAGCCCCGGGGGACCCACCTCCACCCTCATGGCCTCCGGCTGCACCACGTAGATCTTGTTGCTGAGGCCGCACCACACGGCGTAGATCGTGGACCAGCCGCCAGGCATCGCACCGCTGTGCGGCCGGCCCAGGATCCAGCGGTGGTAGTTGCTCAATGTCCCCTGCCCGTCCCTGGGGGAGAGACCAGCGGTGAAACGGGGTTGGATGGTTGACCGTAAGGTCGCTAGTCGAACCCCGGCTCCTCCTAGCGGAGTGTGGAGGTGTCCCTGAGCGAGACGCCTCACCCTGGCCGCTCCCGACGAGCTGGCTGTCGCCTGGCGTGGTTCACACCGCCGTCGCTGTGTGAATGTGTGAATGTGTGTATGAACCCGTTTTAAGTCGCTATGGGTAAAAGCGTCCGCTAAACGCCCTGAATGTTAAGGGGGCAACCTGTCTGTTCACACACACCGAGATGGAATCGTTTTCAACGCGTGGGGGATATGAGTTGTGCTCGATGACTTCGGGCGATTACAAAAGGAGAGAGCGTACGACTCTGAGCGCGGGGTTGAGTGGAAATCGAATGGTTTCCTGGTACGGTCATGTGGTCATGAGGGAGGTTATGGTGTCACACAGAAGAAGAGCTGGTGGGGGGGTGTGTGCTCTGCTCTCCCTCACCTGCTCCCCTCTGGAAGATGGCCAAGGTGCCGTCCGAGAGGCCCACCAGAACACGGCCCTTCACATGCCTGCAGACATCAGAAAGGGTTCTTATCATCCCTTGGTGAGGTAGAAACATATGAACTACTAAAGTATTCCCTTCCCTGTGGTTGATGTGCGGCCCTTCGTCTCTCAGGGCCGTACTCACACGATGCCTTGAACCGCGTCCTTCAGCTTGATCCAGTGGAGGCACTTCTTCCACTGGGCCACCGAGGAGTGAACGTACACACTGCGGACGCACACACACACACACACACACACACACACAGAGAGACACACACACACAAACGTCAATGGAGAGCACAGCCATCAGTGGAGGGACGACCTACTGCACTACACTACCCACGAAGCAACAAAACGTCGCCATGACAACGCCAACGACGGGTCGGCGGCTCACCAGCCGTTCTGCGCCCCCAGCCACATGGTGGGCAGCACGCTGGTCATCTTCTGTGCCTCCTCCATCAGCTTCAGGTCCTGCTCCTCCTCGCCAGTGGGGCCAGTGCTGGGCCCCAGGCCGTCCTTCACCAGGTCAGTCTCCCTGGGGGGGAGGGGGGAAGAGAGAGAGAGAGCGAGAGAGCGAGGGAGAGAGCGAGAGAGCGAGGGAGAGAGCGAGAGAGCGAGAGAGCGAGAGAGAGAAAAAAAGAGAGAAAAAGAGAGAGAGCGAGAGAGAGCGATTTAGTATCAGAAGACAGGAGTTTTGTCCTCCACAGTGATAGATGACGGAGGGCTTCGTAGAATGATCTTCAGGACTCTTACGCGGTGTCAGAAACACACGGCCTGTTAATGAGGACATCAGCGGCCAATCAGGCGATGGTGAAGTGTGCTTCACCAGAGCCTGGAATCGATTGTCCCTCATGCACATAGATTTTTGTGCTGCTTTCTTGGCCCGGTCGCACTCGGGACGATATATTTTAATCTCAAGGAGACATCTTCCTTCCAGTGCATTCGTGCAGTTAATAAACAGATCGTTCTACATCAGTGGCAGACATATTTCTTATTGTTGTTGTTGTTGTTGACAATGCCTCCACGGCGATCCTCTGGACGTCATCGTATTTGCCCCGCCCTCATATGAGATACACGGCTGGGATTGGTCGGTCTATCGCGGAGGGGAGGCAGACCTTCTCTGCAGAGCCAGTGAAGTGCGAGCGTCAGCGTACCTCTGGGTGTAGCCCGCCGGGAGGTCTGTCTTCTGGGCCCCCAGTGGGTCGGCGAAGATGTGCTCGGTGTAGGCTCCCCGCGGGCCCTTGCTGCGGCCTGAGGGCCCCGTGCAGGACTCAGACGCCTCGCCCGCCTCCTCGATGGGCCTGGTGTCTGGAGACACACGCACACACGCACACGCACACACACACACACACACACACACACACACACACACACAGAGCGAAAGACAGAAACAGAGACAGAGACAGAGAGAGACAGAGATAGAGACAGAGAGAGACAGCGAGAAAGAGAGAGAGACAGACACACAGAGAGACAGACAGCGAGAGAGAGACACAAACAGACAGACAGACAGACAGACAGACAGACAGACAGACAGACAGACAGACAGACAGACAGACAGACAGACAGACAGACAGACAGACAGACAGACACACGACCGTTAAACGCTGCCGTAATCAATGCACGGTGCGTCCAGCAGGAGCCCAGAGCTCGTGGCCAACATTAGCACCACCTCCACACTCTCACGCTGAGATCACGACATCATTCTCTGCTCTGCATCGGTTGTCAGGAAGGCACAAAGCACCGCCAGTGTGTGAGGCTCCCTGTGGAGCGGGTACAGCAGCAGGTCCTATTGATGCAGTGTTTCAGCAGAGCCCCTGGGGGAGGCGGCCGGTGAACGGAGGCGGGGTTTGCCTTATCCAATAGGAACGAAGGACGATGTTAAAGGTCTAAATGCGCGTGTTCTGTCCACCTGAACAGGACCTTTATCTGTGGGTCTGGCTCATGGTCACTCCAAACGAATGGTCACTCACAGGAACCAATGGTGTATTATACCACTTAATATACGCACTTATTGTATGTTGTACGTCCTTGCACTTAAAAAAAGTTCTTAGCGTTGTGTAGCATCTTCTCCTAGCTATCTTTGTCGTCTACGGGGAAAGGTTTAACCTGGAGATTGTTAGTGCTTGGCACTTGGTTCTGTGAACATCCTTACTGTGCCGACAGAGACAGTAAGGATGTTTTACTAATTGACTAATTGTAAGTCGCTTTGGATAAAGGCGTCTGCTAAATGCCCTCAATGTCAAAATATAAAAGTGCCAAAAATATATGAAATAAAATAAAATAGATAATTTTTTATGCAGAGTAGGAGATTGCTCAATGAAGCGCCGTAGTTCTACTGAATCAGGTCTACGGTATGCAACACCATTATCGGTACTGATGAACAGGTTCCTGATTCCAGTGGTCCTTACCTTCGTCCCCGGAGGTCTCTGCTGTACTTCCTGCCGTCTGACGGATGGCCGCCGCCCCCTCAGCATCACAGCCAACCACGGTGATGCCCCCGAGCACGCCCTCGCCACTCTCTCCGACGCTATTGGTCGAGGCGTTCAGAGAGGCGGAGCCGTTGTCTTCCACTGGCCCCGCCTCAGAGTTCAGAGGAATCATCTCTCCAGCCGGGTAATCCGTCTCCCTCGCACCTACAATTAATGGAATTGATTAACACGCATTATAACTTTAAAGAATAAAAGAATACTTTAACCTGATTGGTCAACATACCACAGGTTCATTGTCTTTCAAACAAGGGTCACCTCACTCAACTGTCAGACTGATAGCTTTCAATCAATCAATTAATAAATCAATCAATATCCTTATATAACCAGGTAAAATGTATCAGCTATCAATCAGATATTTCTTTGAAAACACTAAAACAATATTCTCAAAGGATCGTGGAACAATATTACAATTCCTTCCCGTTAAATCTCTTAAACCACTACTTTTTAGAGATTAGAGAATTTCTACCACCGGCGGAAGTAACCAATGTCTAATCTAGGGGTGACTCGGATTCTCGGACGATTTGAGTATTCGATAGAACGACATTTAGAGGACATAGTCTCTTATGGCGGAAACAACTTGGTCAGGGAAACCGTGCGTGTGTCAAAACGCTCGATACCACAGCGCTGATTGGCTCCTAGAAGGATAAGACTAGAAGTTCTAAAACATGATTTGAGGGGGTGTGGGATTGGCTCGGTCTTGTGTGTGCAGTTTGCTGTGTCAAGTTTTTCTTTGAACAAATTATTTCAACTACTGGATCCCCCCTTTGTATAACAGCAGTGGAACGATCCAACACACACACACACACACACCTGGGACGCTGGCGATGCAGACGACGTGGGAGTCGCAGACGGGGAAGTTGTCCAGGACGTGCCCGGGCTGGTTGGCGTCGATGACCAGAGCCCGGGTGGAGCTCTGGGTGGAGCTCTGGGTGGAGGTGCAGATCCAAACCAGGGAAGAGAACTCATCCGTCTGCCGCAGCTCCTCCTGCTGGTCCTGGACACACACACACACACACACACACACACACACACAGGCAGACGCATACACACACACACACACACACGTAAGGCTGTGGTGTCGGGGGACAGCGCTGACACGATGCTGTCTGTAGTGAACACACTCAGAAGTAAGTATCATGACTTAATAGCACAACTGAAATAAGACAAAGACACAAACACTATCTAGTGGAAGTCAATCTGTTAAAAAACACACGTTCTGTCAACGGTTTGCTTCGGCTGGGAAACGCCGCCCAAATCAAAGTAGGTGAGAGGTGCCTCCAGCAGAAGCCCAGAGCCCGTGGCCAACGCTAGCGTCACCTCCACAGTCTCGCTCTGAGATCATGACATCATTCTCTGCACTGCATCGGTTGTTAGGAAGGCAGTGTGTTGGGCTCCCTGTGGAGCAGGTACGGCAGCAGGTCCTATTGATGCAGTGTTTCAGCACAGCCCTCAGAGAGCAGGTGAAAGTGGGCGGGTTTGCCTTATCCAATAGCAGTCAAGGACGATGTAAAGAATAAAATGCACCGTGATGTTTTTTCATGCAGAACGAGAGTTTGCTCCATGAAAAGGCCTAGTTCTGTCGAATAAGGGGCCCAGATTGTAACACAAATACACACACTAATATTACTTATATTTATATATACATGTCGGTGTGTCGAGTAACATAATCTGCATCAAATAAATGATCCAGATTGATCACCTTGCATATGAGGATAGTTAAAATATATGAAACGAGATATGTAATGAGATATGCAAGGTACCAGTGACATGGCATTGCAATAAAGCTATGAGGCGCGTGTGTGTGTGTGTGTGCGCGTGCACGTGTGCGTGTGTGTGTGTGTGTGAGCTTGGGCGGGCGTACGAGTGAGTGAGTGAGTGAGTGAGTGAGCTTGGGCGGGCGTACGAGTGAGTGAGTGAGTGATTTTATGAGTGAGTGAGTGAGTGAGTGAGTGAGTGAGTGAGTGAGTGAGTGAGTGAGTGAGTGAGTGAGTGAGTGAGTGAGTGCGTACCTCCAGCTCCTGGTCCAGCTTGTCCAGGCTGCTCTGGGAGCCGGTCCTCCTCCGGGGGGGGGCCGGCCCGGGGGCGCTGCTGTAGAACACGCTGGCCCCCACAATGGAGCCCCCGTCCCGAGTCTTACCCCCCGACAGGTTCACCCCCGCAGCGCACCACAGCTGCACACACACACACACACACACACACACACACACACACACACACACACACACACACACACACACACACACACACACACACACACACACACACACACACACACACACACACACACACACACACACATTAAAAAATGTAGTACTACGCATATAATTAAACTGTGTCATTGGATAAAGCCATGATTATCATATTATTGACCATAGTTATCTAATATAATTTTTCATATTCTACCAATATTTGTTATTCAAGAGATATATCTATAATAACATTGACATCGTGTCAAAACGTGTATACTGTAGTGGAACTGATGAATTGATCGGCTGCGTGACGCATTATACTGATCTTTGGATGTGGATTGATTGGTGACGCTGTCTCATAGATGCGTGTGTCACAGAACGGCCACGATCAATCCATCATGTTCACCCTCTCCGGGCATCAGACCCCGAGTTTGTATTCACTCCTCTGTACACAGCGAGCGCAGAACACCACATAGATCTCTGGTTCTACTGAACACAAGTCGATGGGTTCCTCAAGCTGGGGGCTTACCCCACGAGGTTAGGGGTCTAACCCCACCTGGTTAGGGTTAGGGGTCTAACCCCACAAGGTTAGGGGTAGGGCTAGGGTTAGGGGTCTAGGGGTAGGGTTAGTGGTCCAACCCCAGAACCAGCGGTACCTTCATGGATGTGTTCTTCTCGTCCAGCGGTCTGAGGAACACTGGGATGGGGAGGTTCCTCATCTTGGTCTCCGACTGTCCCCCGTTGGCCACCTGGGGAACCGACCACAAGACCACAAGAACCCGACTTTAGACGGGGGAGCGGAACACAGTGCACAAGTGAAACATAGCAGCACTTTTCATGATTTGCTTCACCATGTGTTACAATTAATCTATAATGAATGATTAATCTTCCCCAAATTGAATACAGACTTTGGTCGAAAAATGCAATTTCCTGTCTGGTTTTTATGAGCCTGGATCCCCTAGATTTAATTACATTTCACTGCCACTGCTTGTGAAATATTATGACCGTTACTGCAAACATTATCCTAGTA
This sequence comes from Gadus chalcogrammus, assembly GCF_026213295.1. Taxonomy (NCBI): domain Eukaryota; kingdom Metazoa; phylum Chordata; class Actinopteri; order Gadiformes; family Gadidae; genus Gadus; species Gadus chalcogrammus. Next base: position 5,129,480 of record NC_079429.1, read on the forward strand.
ATGAGCTGTGGGACTTTTATCAAATCATTCCAATAACATTAGAGTTCTCCTGGAGTGTCTGTCTGGGCTTGAGCTTAGCCTGTTGGAGAACAACTGAGCTCTGAACTACCATTTTGCAGTACCATCATGACACACATACTCCAAGAGCAACTATCTTGTATCGTCCATATTATCCATGTGGATATTTTTTATTTCATCATCTTGATAATGTTGTATGTGAATGCGGTGTGTGACGTGTTGAAGCGACTGTGACTTTGTATTTCCCCTGGGGATCATTTTAGTATACATCCATCTATCTTTAGTATACACTACATGTGAACCTCCTAAGATGGCGCAATTTGATTGGTTTGCTATCTTGGGGTATTGGGCAATATCCTATGATTGAGATCTCAAACTCGGGATATTGTTTGACGTTCGTCTCGTCACACTACTAAAAACAAATAAACCGCTAATAAATAATAAGACTAAATAAAATAAATCCCGGCAAAAAGTTTTTTCTTGTTTATTTTTGGAGTGTTCATTTTGTTAATGGCCCCCACTATTCACTTCACCTTTGGCGAATAATTGTTAAATCCATCTTCTACAGCGGTTCCATACCTTGTACTTGTGGGGCAGGCTCCAGCCGTAAGCCTGCACCCTGCCGTCCTCCTTCTGAACGTGGTCCTTGACCTGCTGGTACTGCGCTCTCTTCTGCTCCCTCCTGGACACCGCCGGGTCTGCTGCCGCCCTGGGGGACGCGGAGAACATAGCAGCTCAGTGAGACCGTCCACCTCACAACACGTCAGCTCAGGCCGGTGGTGCCCCCCAAACAAGAGGCAGAATGCATTAACACCCACCCCTTCAAAAAGCTCGGAATCATCCCTTCGCTGGAATGAACCACGGCAAAATGTGAAACTGAAATCATACATTCCTTTAAAGTCGCTTGCTAATAACTGTGTCGATATTTGTGAATGCTGTACTTGGCCTCAGTGTCTCTTCAATGGCCTTGTTTGTGTTATTTGATGTGTATTTGTTCCAGGGTCCTCTTGCATAAAACATTCCCATGGATATCATGACAAACAAACAACAACAGCATAAACTGTACACTAGCGTTCAAAAGTTTTGGGTCACTTGGAAATGTCCTAATTTTTTAAAGAAAAGCAATTTTTTCAGTGCAGATAACGTTAAATTAATCAGAAATGCAGTCTAGACATTGTTAATGTGGTGAATGACTATTCTAGTTGGACACGGCGGATTTTTAATGGAACATCTACAGAGGTGTGCAGAGGCTCATTTCCAGCCACCATCAATCCTGTGTTCTAATGCTACATTGTTTATCTCATCGTGTTAAAAGGCTAATTGACTATTAAAAAGGCCTTGTGCACTATGTTAGCACAGCTGAAAACTCTGGAATAAAAGTGAGTTTTCATGGAGAACACAAAGTGGCCTGGGAGACCCCAAACATTGGAACGGTAGTGTAGCACCCATCCGGTACGAGATCCCAGGCGACCGGCACTCACTCCTCGTTGAGGAAGTCGAAGGCCTTGCTCTTGTCGCTGGGCAGCTGCTGCAGCGCGCTGCTCTTCTTCTTCACCGTCGGCTGCACCTGGGCGCTCGGCGCGTTGTACTTCAGGTTGACCTGCGCGTCGCCCGCGGGCTTCTTACCCGCGCCGCCCGACGAGCTGAACAGACGGCTGAAACTGGAGGCGTTAGAGGGGGCGGGGCCAGGGAGGGGAGGGGCGGGGCCAGGGAGAGGAGGGGCGGGGGCAGGGGGAGGAGGGGCGGGGCAGGGGGAGAGGGGGGCGGGGCCGGGGTGAGGGAAGGGGCGGGGAAGGGGGAGAGAAGGGGCGAGGCCGGGTCAGGGAAGGGTGTGGTCGGGGGGGGGGGAGGGGGGGTGAAGGGGAGGGGCCAGGGGAGGGAAGGGAAGAGAGAGAGAGAGAGAGAGAAAGCACAAACAGAGACACACATATAGAGGGGTGGACACAAAGCAGTAGCCACGGCAGACCGGGGGTTCGGACACAACATGCCATCGGGTTCGGGTTTCTCGCTCTGTATCTTTCTTTGAGGTTTTCTTGCCTGTAGTGCTTTTTTTGTCCCAATGAGACACTCCTTACAGGATTACTTTTTAATTATTATTATTACATGCCCAGATGCATTATATTTAAAATAATCAATGAATAGAGATCCCAGCTTTCCCTTGGTGCAGCTCATAATTTGCCCCATCATAGTTAGTCCCAGTGAAAGGCCCTGGTCTCCTAATGGGGATGTGACGGTGAGGTACCCGGGGAGAGACTGGCCATTGGAACCCTAACCCACTGATTGTACTGATAATAAATAATACTTTCAGACTTTTAACTCCAGACAAAAGTCTGAAAACAATTATCTCTCTCTTTTCCCATCGTCATGACGACCGTTGAGGGGTACCAAAAAGAAAGCCAGCTTCGATGCAGCCGACATCGGAGCTGGTCTCCGGCGGCGGTGGTGGGGAGGGGGGGGGGGTTTGCTAGGGTCGCGGGGGTCAAGGCTGTACGGGTTAGGGCTGTACGGTTGACCAGGCGGTTAGTAGACAACACAGCACACAGCCCAGCCCTCTCTGCTACCGTCTGAAACCCCCCCTGCATCGGGACCGCTGTACTTAATACACTATAGTCGTACGCTATAATAGGATGTAATAAGTTATAATATGATGCAATACCCTATAATATAACATCTTATAATGCATTTTATGATGAAATACGCTCTGATAAAATACAACATGCTTTAAGTTAAAATATGATGTAATATGTTATGATATGATCTCATACATTAAAGTATGAGAAAATGGGTTATAATATCATGTGATATGTTATAATAGGATGTAATATGTTATAATATGATTTGATTCCTTATAATAAATCATAATATGATGTAAAATGTTATAATATGATATAATACGTTGTAGCAACATTAAAGTATAGCTCTTATTTATCATAGAATAGTTGGAGTTCCTGTCTATCAATGGACCCCCCCCGATCACACCCTCCCCAACACACCTCCTGCCCAACAGACACACACACAACATGAGGAAATAGAGATGAGTATGGGGAAGAGGGGGAGGGAACGGGTCCAGGGAACACACACACACACACACACACACACACACACACACACACACACACACACACACACACACACACACACACACACACACACACACACACACACACACACACACACACACACACACACACACACACACACATTTTAGCAGATGATTCCACACATGAGACATGTCCAGGTGCCCTGGCTCAAGGCCCGGGTCAGATGGTCACAATATGCTCTTTAGCAGAAGACAGCTGCTGGTTCACGGCGCCATGTTGTTTACAGGTACATCATGCATGTAGAACTAAAGAACTAACGAATCATTGGCACTAAAATATGAACACTATCTCAAACATTTGGTCCTAGAATTTGGCAGCCAGTCAGTCTATGTTTTCATGATTAAAGTCTCCACTAATACGTCGTATCTCAGTTAGTTCATTCCGTTAGTATAAATCTCAAGTTCAGTTAACACGTTTGTCATGAGGTAGCACTAGTCATTGTCCTATCAGCTAATGCGACTCCGGTGATTGAAAAAAAAAACTTGATAGCAAAAGTATTCCCATTCCTCCACAGAAACAGAGCACACAACCAACCAACCAACCAACCACAACCACCCCACAACCCGCCCACAACCACCCAAACCAAATTCATTCCCAGTCCCATGCAGTAAGAGAGACAGCCAAGGTCGGGACAGCGTTGGATGTTAACCAACACATTTGTGATTTTTGGAATCACAAATTGGATTTGCAGATGAAAATCCCCCATTTCAATGTTAAGTAGGCAAGACTTTGATAGAAGCCACTCCCCCTGGCCTGGCTGTCTCTCTACGAGCGCGTGTGTCGGCCAATCAGGGCCCAGCACCACTACATCACCCCAAACATTTACCTACATCCTGGAGCAAACCGGTTCACAAACCATGGAATGAACAGAGACAACAAAATAAATCAACAATTAATTAATTAAGCAGATCGAAATACATCATGGATTGGTGTGTGACAACAACAGTAGCACAGGAATGATGAAAGTACAAAAGATAGTGCTTACAACTGCCAAAGACTGGATTTCTTCTTCTCTGTGAGAGCTGGGTTCTCCTTGGATTGCCTGAATAAAAATAACGATAAAACACAAACCCAAAAAGAAATTAAAAAAATATTAAAATGTTTCATCCCATAACACAATTTAAATAATTACAATTACCACAATTGAACAACACCCCTCTCCTCTAAAGTGATAAAGACCGGATAGGGTTTGGAGACGGTTGTCATGGCGACGGGCGGCTCACCGGATCATCTCGGCCCATCTCACGGCCTCCTGGAGCTCCATCAGCCGCTCCTTGTACTGGTTCCTCTCCATCAGCACGCGGGCCATCTCCACCCGCGTGAAACGCTTCCTCTGGGCCGTGGGCACGTCGCTCTGCTGGGGGTCCGAGGGCACGGGGGGGGGGGGGGGGGGGCAGTTAGCACGGTCTGTCAATCTGTCTGTGCGACTGACTGTATATCTGTCTGTGTGACTTACTGTACATCTGTCTGTGTGACTGACTGTATATCTGCGTTTCTGTATGTCTGTATGTCTATGTCTGTGTGTCAGTCAGTCAGTCTGTCTGTCTGTGTGAGTATCTGTGTGAGTGTGTGTGCGCGCCCGCAGTCATGGGTGTGTGTTCAAACTCACATCCTCTCCGTTGTCACTCTTGGTCTTCTGCTTGGCCTCCTCAAGCTCGGCCCGCAGCCTGACGAATAGAACATCATCATCATCAACATCATCATCATTCTCATCGTCAGGAACATCCTTCAGGTTATTGACATCCAGAGGGTTTTAGATGTCCAGTAAAACAAGGTCACTCTGAAGATTCTCATCACAAGGCCACTAGACACTTGGAGCGATATCGATCTATAAGGGGGAGCCAACAGTGTGCCGACAGGCACCTGGTCGCCCACAGGGCCTGTTCTAGGGACAGGGCCTGTTCTAGGGGCGGGGCCTGTTCTAGGGGCGGGGCCTGTTCTAGGGGCGGGGCCTGTTCTAGGGGCGGGGCCTGTTCTAGGGGCGGGGCCTGTCCTAAGGGCGGGGCCTGTTCTAGGGGCGGGGCCTGTGTTGATGTCCTTTGTGAACACTTGCATTGATGTTGATTTGATGGCGATGGCAATATTCAATATTAAATTGTAAAAACAAAAATATATTCTGAAATCTGACCATGTCTGGAAAGAACAATATCGTGCGCACTTTTTTCTGAGACAAGCCGTGCAACATTTGTCATTCAGGTAGTTTGTATCAAACAACTCGCCCTCGTATTAATCTGTACACTGGAAGTAGCTCTCAGGTTTGTAAAGGTTGCTGACCCAGTCCTAGAGGATCCATCCGTCAATCTAAACGCCTACATCTAAATAAACACACCGAAGGATCTAACTAGCTTGAGACGCAGCTATGGGGAGTCAGGGTATCAACTCTCATGTATGAGGCCACAGGATATGACGACATGAGACAGGAAGTGAGCGAGGCGGGAGCAGGAAGTGACCTACTTCTTGAGGTCCTCCTCCAGCTCCTTGTTCCTGTCCTCCACTCTGGCCTTGGCCTGGCTGACGGCCTCCAGCTCACTCTGCAGGCCCTCCCGGAGGCACGCCAGCTCGTCCACCTGCGCGATCAGGTCGTTCTTCACCACGTTCAGGGCGTTTCTGGACCGCACACACACACACACACACACACACACACACACACACACACACACACACACACACACACACACACACACACACACACACACACACACACACACACACACACACACACACACACACACACACACACAATGTTATTACTGTCCGTTAGCCACAAGGAAAAGCTGCTCAGATGCTAAAGCACATCGAAAATGTTTTTCTTTGCTATAGAAATAGTTGATTATTATTATAGTTGCGTTTGCCTAGGATTTAAGGCGAACGAACGCATGATAATTTCCCTTAATGCAACAGTATAATTGTTTTTTAGCTCACTGGCACATTCAACTTGTACACAACATGAACAGAGGCTAACCCTAACAAAACTTTTACAAAAGACAACTTTTACAAAAACAAAACTTTACAAAACACAACTTCTACAAAACACAGCTGGAACAGAACAGAACTTGACCGAATAAGATTGTAACAGATCAGAACGTTAACATAACCTGGTGTTTAGTGAGCGGTACTCACTTGGTTTCCAGCAGCTGTGTGTTCTCCTGGATGAGATGCTCAACCTCACGGCCCATGCCTGGAAGACAAGAGGAGGATGTTCTGCTAAAGAGCGTACAAACACGTTATACCGGGACAAGAGGAGATGTTCGCCTTAATAGTGTATACAAACACCTTATACCGAGACAAATTTCCACCAAGGTGTCCAATAAAGTAATTCATATATAATTGTTCAACTACTACTATCACAACTACAACTACTAAAACTATTACAACTGCAACTATTACAACTACAACTAAAACTACTACAACTACAACCAAAACTATTACAACTATAAATACTATAACTAAAACTACTACAACAACAACTATGTTTTTAACAATACAACAGCGCCATGATAATCTACACTAATGTATTCTTATGGAAATACAGAAGGTAGCTGAAATGGAGTCAGCAACATACTACCGGGTAGAGTTGGGTAACGTTTGAAATGGGCAGATTCGGCCACTTTGCATTAAAGTTAAAAAAAGAAAATGTAAATGTGAGACATTAATTTTGGTAAATACAGCAGAAAATCCATTTATGCAGTCGCCACCCAACCCTACATCTGGACACTGACGGGAATAAAAAGACCGGAAGAACCAGAAAGATCTAGAAGGATTCCAAGCAAATGATACACACCCGAGAAGTCTCTGCCAAAAGGAGTGCGACGGTGAAGAGAAGTGAGAAACGATGAGTTCAGAAGGAGCGGGAGTGACGTGTGCAGTGGGGGGTGGGGGGGTGTGGGGGGGGGTCTGAAAGGCAGAACGCCAGCCCCATGTTGGTACGTTAAACCAGGACGGGGAAGGTGCTTCCTACCCAGGAGGTCGGCTCCGTCGTCCATGTCTCCGATGAGGTCGTTCCCGGCGCAGGAGGACAGCTCCTCAAACAGGGACTCTGTGTTGCGGTCCAAGGCCAGGTTCTCCACCCCCCCTATACCCTTGGTGGGCGTGCTGAGAGGAGAGGAGAGGCGGGGGGGGGGGGGGGGGGGGGGGGGGGGGGGGGGGGGGGGGGGGGGAACGAGATGAAAAGGAGCAGAAAACTAAAACTAGTTCTAAAGCCTGTTTCTGTTACCCGGTGGGTCAGAAAAACAGATCTTGAAAATGTTTATTCAATTATATTCTCGATTTCTCATTAATTTTCCTCAATTAGCAGCCTAGTGAAATCTAGAACATACAATTTAATTAAGAGTAATGTGCTTAGAGTTCAGGGATGAAAATATTTGTTCATGGATGTTTACAAAAGGCCATGATGACATTGTGTGTGTGTTTACTATCCCGCTAGGAAGCTCTATGGAGTATAGTACCTAGTATCTATGAAGTTCTATACAGTATGAAGCTCTCCACAGTACAGTACCTGGTGTCTCTGAAGCCGTCCATCTCCATGTCGAGCTCAGGGGTGGACTCTATGATGGCCTGAACCTCAGACTTCTCCAGCTGGTCTTCTCCATCTGGCGGGACGGAGGAGCGAAGGGAGATAACAATGTGATACACGTTGATCCATCACGGACGGGAGGGGGCTTGTACAACACATAACACGCGATTCAAGACGTCAACACCCTTCAACAGTAGTGACGATGACCCTGATGCCTCCTGACTCACCTTCACCTGCGAGGGCCGACTCTGCCGAGTCGGAAGGACTCCCCGCTTCCGGTCCACCTTGCCCAGACCCAGTGGGTCCTAGTCCGCCTTGGCCGGACCCATCAGGTCCTAGTCCACCCTGGCTGGTCCCAGCTGGTTCCAGTCCACCTTGGCCAGTCCCAGCTGGTCCCAGTCCGCCCTCCTCCTCTGCCGTCTCCCTGCCGTCCAGCTCCTTGCCGGGTAAGCCGAGGTCCTTGGTGACGCCCTCGCCGGGAGCCCCTTCCTTGAGGGAGGCTGAGGCGGTTTCCATAGCGACGCCCATGGCGCCGGCAGTAGACGGAGGCGAGGTCGAGGCGGAGCCGGGGGCGTGGACGCTGGCGTGGGTGACCCCGAGCCCGGCGGTCCGGTCGTCGGTCGGGTCCTGACGGGACCGGTGGACACCTGGGGAGCGGGGGACCCCTGGAGACCGGGATGGCCCCGGGGAGCGAGGGACCCCCGGGGAGCGGGGGAGGCCGCGGCGCTCGGAGCCGGGGGTGCTGGCCTTGCCGGGGGAGCCGTCCGGAGGGAGACGGGCGCTGCGGGGTTTGGAGCCCGGCGAGGAGGGCTCACCCTTGACCCCGGGACCCAAGGGGACGTGGGACAGTTCATCCTGGAGACGGAGACGGAGACGGAGTGGTGACCAGCTGGACACCGAGCCGAGAACGGTTGGACCAGTGTTGGAATGGGTTAGGTTGTTGTCAACACTCAATGCAAACTAAAATGTTATTTCAAACCAACGTGTTCCTCAAGACAAACGGACCAATATAAAACCCTACATCTACCAGGGGGGGGGGGGGGGGGGGGGTGTCTGTTACAGGAAACAGAAGAGCTTTGTGTTAGAAAACGATTGCCAACTGCAACTCCAAAATGCAACTTGCACGACATGCGCCTCCTCTATAGCGTATGTCTCTCTGAGCGTATGTTCAATGAAGGCTGAGCTCCCCATGCAGCCTCCCTCCTTCCACCTGCAGCAACACCGGCCAAACACACTGAGAACCAGGCGGACGGTGAGTCACATTTGAGGAGATAACACATCTTGATTCCCTCTGGGCAGTACAGGAAAACACACTTTTTGGTACTCGGTTATCGAACTAGCAACCTTCAGGTTACCAGCTAACCCAATCTACCTCCTTAACTGCATTGCGCCCCTATTGAAGACCAGGGCTGTGTATAATCTCAGGGCCGGGCTGTTTGTGAGTGGCATGCAGCTCAGGTGTAGCTCATTGTCATTGTCATTCTCACAGCACACGGGGTCACACCACAGCTGGGCCTGGTGGTCCAGGGAGGGCTCGGGTCGGGGTCTACCTGCTGCTGCCGGTCAGGGGGCAGACGGGCCAGACTCTCACTGGGTACCTCACCCTCAGATCGGCACTGGGAGACCAGTGCCTTGTACTGGTTGGGAGAGAGGCAGTGGGTCTCAGGCAAGTTATGAACTGCACCAGAGAGGGCTTTATTCATTTGATATCATACAAACATATAGAAACTTTTGACTTGAATAAGAAGATGGTGCCGGGTCATATCAAGGATTTAAATGTTGAACGTAAACGTGTCGCATGTTCACGTTAAAACATCTCAGCAATGTGAATAAAATCTAATCATTTTGTAATGGGAATGCTTCATTCTTTGTGTGAATGAAATAGCCTCCCATTCAAAATAAAAGTACCTTTAGAAATTTGTCATGGTTGGGTTAGCTAGGATTAAGTTTATTATGACAAAGAAACCTAATCTATCCAGGCCTCGGGGATGACACACGCCGCAAAGCATAATGGGATCCAAGGAGGGCGGCCTTCGGACGGCCAGCGGAGCCTTTCATCATCTAACAGCGGTGCCTCACTTTGAGGGTCAGGAGGAGGTGGAGCAGCCTGGCTCACGCCGCAGTCAGCTGCTCTTTCAGGCCCTCTTTAATCGGATTACGGTGGGACTTCGGAACCTCCCGTCCTATAAATAGTACATTTGATTAAAACTGTACCGAGCGCCATGTCCCTGATGAACCACCTCCCGGTTTCCAGGAAACAACAGACGAGACGCGAAGCTTAAAGCTAATGCCAACTATGTTTCAAAAACTGCTTCGAGACATGGAATCAAATGGAGCGCAGGAGGAGTCTCTCTCTCCCTTTATCCCCCTCCCTTCCTTCCCCCTCTCCCTCCTGCAGGTGACAGTTCTCTTGTTGTTGCCATAGTAGCACAAAAAATTGGATGCAAGTCATCATCGCTCTTATAATTCGTCCTCCACTCACATACAGTGCTTCGAGAGAGAGAGAGAGAGAGAGAGAGAGAGAGAGAGAGAGAGAGAGAGAGAGAGAGAGAGAGAGAGAGAGAGAGAGAGAGAGAGAGAGAGAGAGAGAATGTTTTAGAGAGAAAGGGTTAGGGAAATACAGAGAGAGCGAGCGTGAGAGAGAGAGAGATAGAGAGAGACCGAGACAGTGGGAGCACTGTGTGGATCAGACAATGAGAGCGATCGCTGGCTGTAAATCTTTGGAAAATGTCAAGTCAGAGTGCGAGAGACAAAGGCCACGCTATCGACTCCATCGCTGCGAGCTAGCCTGGTTACAACCGTGAGGTTGGTTGTGAAAGTCTGCGTGCGTGAGTCTGACTCTGCAACAAGAATCTCAATAGAGGGTTAGGTGTACAGAATGAGAACCTGTACAGAATGAGGAGGTGACAGACGGCCCAGTGGCGACATCCTATTGGCCGGTCCCCACTGTGATCCAGGCTTGTGTTCCTGTCTTCTCCGTACGGTTTGGGTGCAACGTTATCCCGACAACTCGTTAATATTCAGCAGCAGAGTGCTGCGAGCAAAAACGACAATGTGAAAAACACCGTGTCCCTGGACAGACACACACACACACACACACACACACACACACACACACACACACACACACACACACACACACACACACACACACACACACACACACACACACACACACACACACACACACACACACACACACACTTTTTGGCTGTCTCTCGCCTGGCATTCAGCCGGTCCACACTAAACACCAGAGGCCCGGGTGAAACTATCCCATGATGTCACCGTTACCCGGGAACCTAAAAGGGGGGGTGGGGGGCGGAGGTGGGCGATGATGTCACCGTTACCCAGGGCCCAAAAGAGGGGGTTGAGGTGGGTCCTGGGGCGATAGCCCCCCCCATTAACAACCCGTGTGTGTGTGTGACTGTCACTATGTGTGGGTGTGTGTCTCTTTCTGATTGTGTGAGTCTCTTTCTGTCTGTGTAAGTGTGTGTGCGAGTGTCTTTCTGTCTGTGTGTCTGTGTGTGTGTGTCTCTTTCTGTGTGTCTGTGTGTGTGTGTCTCTTTCTGTGTGTGTGTGTGTGTGTGTGTGTGTGTGTGTCTCTTTCTGTGTGTGTGTCTCTTTCTGTGTGTGTGTGTGTGTCTCTTTCTGTGTGTGTGTGTGTCTCTTTCTGTGTGTGTGTGTGTGTGTCTCTTCTCTGTCTCTGTGTGTGTGTGTGTGTGTCTCTTTCTCTGTGTGTGTGTCTCTCTGTGTGTGTGTGTGTGTGGTGTGTGTGTGTGTGTGTGTGTGTGTGTGTGTGTGTGTGTGTGTGTGTGTGTGTGTGTGTGTGTGTGTGTGTGTGTGTGTGTGTGTGTGTGTGTGTGTGTGTGTGTACCTGCAGGCTGGCGTTGCAGCGGGGCTGGCTCTGGCCAGCGAACCTCCAGGGTTGGGACGGAGACTCCGGGACGTCCCTCTGGAGGTCAGAGGTCACGCTGTCGGTTCCGGGAAGCGGGAATATACCCCCAGAGATGGGCCTCTCTTTCCTGAGACACACACACACACACACACACACACACACACACACACACACACACACACACACACACACACACACACACACACACACACACACACACACACACACACACACACACACACACACACACACACTTTAGCTAACGGCTTTAGGTAGGTTGCTTAAAAGAATACCTATCCCAGAAGACCCACGGTTGTTCCACACTGATGGTAAACCCCCTCCCCCAGTGCAGTCGGGCCCCTGAATGGTGAGGGTGGGGGGGGGGGCTTCCCTCTGCATGGTGTGATGTTGCCACTGAGTGGGAGGGATGAATGGTTCCTTGCGTAACAGATCCTTTGATCACTCCTCACAGGGAGTGTTAGAGGCGGATGTGTTGGTTCCCGCTCCAGGGGACAACATGCGCCCGGAGGACCAGGGCTGGACAGAACTTCACCCCAGGTCAGCCTGCTCGGTGGTCAAAAAGCCCAGCTCCCTATTCCACAAGCAGTCATCACTGAACCACACGTGATTCCACATGCTCATGGAATTTTATGTCTCGAGCATACGTTTGGATTTTTGCACACATGACAACAGGAAATAGATCTATCAGAGCACCAATCAGCATTACTCCAATTGGCCATGGAGTGTGGAAGAGCAGGCAGAAGAACCAGCACTTCCTCGCCCTATGACTAAAGACGTGAGGACGACTGTCCCGATGGCGAGTGGCGTTGTGGCGTTAATAAACTCACTCCCCCGCCCCCCAAAAAGAGCAGGTATCCATCATCTCCGGGACAGGTCGCAGCAGATCAGGCGATCATTGCATATAAGGTTCCTCAAATCGTTCTGGCCAGTGGAAGCCTCTCAGTGCTGCAGTACGACGGGCCCCTAGCTCTGCTTCTTACAATTCTTCTTCTTCTAATGAAAACATAAATAACACAGCAGGCATTAAGTCTACTACAGTAGAGAGGCCGGTGGGGTGAGGAGCCTCGTTGCAGCAGTGGCAGAGCCAGTGGTGGGGGCACTGAAAGCCAGCGAGGGACAATAGTGTCCAGCGCCCAGAGGTCACAGGCAGGGCAGCGTTTTATTGTTTGGCTCCGTGCTGCGTAGTTCGCTCTGTAATGGGCAGGGTTAGAATCGATACGACAGGGCGGCATGGGGCTCGGGAGGTAGAGCGGGTCGGCTGCTGATAGGATGGTTGCTGGTTCGATCCCCGGCTCCTCCTATCTGAGTGTCGAGGTGGTCCCTGAGCGAGACGCCTCACCCTGACTGCTCCCGACGAGCTGGCTGTCGCTTTGCCTGGTGGACTCCGACGTCGGTGTGTGAATGTGTGCATTAGTAGGTGAGAGTCAGGCAGTGGCCACTGGTTTGAACAGCGCTATATAAATACAGTCTGTTTACCAACGGCTTCATAACAGAAACAGGAAGCAGAGAGCGGGCTGCGACGACATTGATTAGGTAGCAGGACGCAGTGCTGTCCTGCCGCGTCGCAGGGGGTATTGTGTGTGTGCTCTCTCTCTCTCTCTCTCTCTCTCTCTCTCTCTCTCTCTCTCTCTCTCTCTCTCTCTCTCTCTCCTCTCTCTCTCTCTCTCTCTCTCTCTCTCTCTCTCTCTCTCTCTCTCTCTCTCTCTCTCTCTCTCTCTCTCTCTCTCTCTCTCTCTCTCTCTCTCTCTCTCCCTCCCCCTCGGACGAGCTGACGACAGCATAGCACCGCACATGCCTCACACACACACAGGGATGTGGGCAGCAGTACCGACCAATCGTCTCACTCGCGGACGCCAGATGATGGCGTCGCCTGCAACGGCTTGTTCTGAGGTCACATGGCCACAACAACAACAACAACAACAACAACAACAACAACAACACCACCACCACCACCACCATCACCCCCCCTCCCATCCACGCGCGCCGGGCGGTACCTGCAGGGCCGGGGTATGGGCGGCAGGGCGGGCAGCCCCCCCGTGGACACCGAGTAGTGCACCAGCAGCAGCACCGAGAGGGAGACCAGCACGGCCGAGTTCACCACCACCGCGCCCCCCACGAAGCCGAACACCAGCAGCAGCATGCACCCGGGGTTCATGTCCTCCTACCCCCAGGGCATGGCCCGGCGGGGGGGGGGGGTCCCAAAGGGGCTCGGAGCCGCGGGAGGAAAGAGGGATGCGGGGGGTTGTCACGACGACGGGAGCTGGAGTCTGTGCTCTTCTGGCAGAGTCGTTCTTTCAGCGTTTTGCAGACCGAGAAGACCCCGGAAGAAGGAAAACAAGGGATGCTGGCTCTCCGGTCGAGAGGAGGAAGACGAGGGAGCGCTGTCAGAAGTCCTCCGAGAAGGAGAGAGAGAGCGAGAGAGAGACCACCCCGGTGGATGTCGGAGGTAAACAGCGCTAGGCCGGAGAAGAGAGACAGCGCGAGGGAGACGGATTTAGACCGAGAGAGAGCGTGGGAGAGAGTGGGAGGGAGAGAGACAGAGGGAGGGAGTGAGACAGCGGGAGGGAAAGTGATGTTGGCCGAGTGCAGCTCCAGCAGCCGTCACAACAGGACTAATCCCAGCGGCTGTTTCACGGATCAGAGGAGCAGAGGTACACAAACATGAGCAACCGCACACTCATGACTCCTCCTCTTCTTCCTCTTCCTCCCCCTCCTTTTCTTCTTCCTCCTCCTCTTCCTCCTCCTCTTCTTCCTCCTCCTCCCCTGAGGGACAGTAGTGTGTTACGGTAGCCACGGTGATCCCGCTGTTGTCTAACTGTGTTCCCGCTAGGCCAGGGTAGCTGTGACTGCGCTGGTTTCACTGTGGGGTCTAGAACTCTCTGGCTCTCTGAAGGGAACCCCCCTCTCCTCCCTCCCTCCCTCCCTTCTTCTCCCTTTGTCTCTCTCTCTCTCTCTCTCTCTCTCCCTCTCACACACAGTCGCTCACAGATGCTGAGGCAGGCCCGCTCGGCCGCTCTGATTGGCTGCGATACGGGAGGCCCGCACTGAGGTGTGGGTTGGCCCGTGTGGTCGCCAGTTAGCTGGCAGCCAGTCAGAGGCCAGGGAGGAGAACGGAGAGGTTACAAAGAGCTGGGTGCTTGGGGGGGCACCGGGCTTCAGTCCCACCACAAAGGCCCCCCCCGTCCCCCCCCAGGGGCCAGACTGCCTGGCTATGAAATACAGAGGATAAAGTCTGCACAGGGCAGGACTGAACTGGTCAGAGCTCCTCTCACTGTGGCCATCGTGGGACTCGTGAAGGCACAGAGGAACCAGAAAATGTTTCGTTCAAATAATCACATGTTGGTAAGTCATTCACACCATGCCAACAACTGAAGTTCACACGGCCAAAGCACGAGCCGTAGTATCACAGGCCTGGACTGCGTTCACATCCTGGTTGTTCCCTCGTACAACTCAGGACCTCAGAGCTCAGAGCAGCGGCTCTTGGCCGACTCCCGCCCAAAGAGGGGAAGGGACGGTGCCAAGAACAGCACTCACACCGTGGCTACTCAAACGTCCTCTCTCTACGAACAGCCTCCCACTAAGGATATCACTGGGTTGGAGCATGTGGTTCGGATGTGTTATCTGGTGGTCAGGGTGGGGGTGACGTAGTTCTGGTGGTGATGGTTCAGGGTTAGGGTTAGGGTTCTGGTGGGTCGGGGTGGGGTGGGGGGGGGGGGTTCTCACCGTGCTCTGGGCCCGGTGTCGGCGGGTTCGCTGGGGGTGACGGCCGTGGCGTGCTGGTGCTTGGTTCGCTCCAGGTGCTCCATGTAGCTGTGGATCATCTGTCCCACAACACAGGGGGGTCGGCACAAATAAAACACCATCCAAACACTTTCCCAAAAGGCTAGTCAGGGATCAGTGTAGATGTGGTGGGAGTGGTACGTACAGAGGAGAATTCATCTTCAAGTTAAATGTTATAGCGATCGATTACTGGGCACATGGAAATGTATAGTTGTTTATTTTCACACAACGGCCTGCATTTGAGCCTTTGGCTGTGATGCCTTAGCTGTGTGTGTTTTGGGAACAGCTGGGGCAGACACGTCCTCATGGGCTATGTAGCTCAGTGTGCATGCGACAGGCACATCCTGGTTGGCTATGAACCTCAGTCCAGTGTGCATGTGACAGGTACATCCTGATTGGCTATGTAGATCAGTGTGCATGTGACAGGCCCAACCTGATTGGCTATGTAGCTCAGTGTGCATGTGACCGGCCCAACCTGATTGGCTATGTAGCTCAGTGTGCATGTGACAGGCACATCCTGATTGGCTATGAGCCTCAGTCCAGTGTGCATGTGACAGTTACATCCTGATTGGCTATATACCTCAGTGTGCATGTGACAGGCCCAACCTGATTGGCTATGAGCCTCAGTCCAGTGTGCATGTAACAGGTACATCCTGATTGGCTATATAGCTCAGTGTGCATGTGACAGGCCCATCCTGATTGGCTATGAACCTCAGTCCAGTGTGCATGTGACAGGTACATCCTGATTGGCTATGAACCTCAGTCCAGTGTGCATGTGACAGGTACATCCTGATTGGCTAAAAAGCTCAGTGTGCATGTGACAGGCCCAACCTGATTGGTTATGAACCTCAGTCCAGTGTGCATGTGACAGGTCTTAAACAGACCTCCATGATCTATACAGTCTTCAATATTTTTAGCTTGTTTGAGGTCATATTCTCTATGTGGTGCAACCATTTCATGATTTAAAAGGCAGGTAGAAATTATTTATTATATATAAAATAAATATATGATGTTAAATACATTTTAGACTTACATTATGACACAATTATAACACAAATTGTGCACATAAAAAAATCCCATTAACTTTAAACCTCACGGAATTCTATTTAATGAAACCGATCCTAGTTACTACATTTTCTAATTACTGTAGAATATATATTGTTCAAGTGGCGGGAAACCATCTTCCAGAACATTGTGGGAGATCTGGACAATATGTGTTTCTTTCCAGCATACCTCTGTGTGTCTCTGGTGTAGGGATGTAAACTCCTTCTTTAGCTCGGCCTCCCTCTCCTCTAGTCTGTTAACTGGAAGAGGGAGGGGGGGGGAGGAGAGAGGGGGAGCGGAGTGGGAGAGAGAGAGACACAGAATAGTAAACAACAATTTAAAAACACTGAAAGCAAATCCCATTGAAAAGGAATTAAGTAACCAGCGAATAAAAATGGACATCTAGCATAAAATACATTGTATGATTATGGAGGTATGACCATCAGGAAATTCTCTGTGACGAAAGCATTGACAACAAACGGTTCCTTTATTTATGGAGAAGAACGATAATTGTTCAGGTTAAAATGATGATCAAATCAACAATTCCTTCCTTAGAATTCGAGTTGCTGTGGCCCCTTTCTACCTGCTGTAATACCAGTTCACGTCCACTAGGGGTCCTCAGTGCTACGATAAAAGGCCTCCCCAGCAAACCAGATGGAGGACCACAGGCCCTCACACCACACCACTATGCAACAGTTCAAACCAAACAATGGCTCAAGAAAAAGTAATAAACAAAGAAAGTCAGTCAGTCAGTCAGTCAGGTCAGTCAGTCAGTCAGTCAGTCAGTCAGTCAGTCAGCCTGCCTGCCTGCATTTGTTCAGGGCCCCGTCAAATAAATGGGGAGTAACCCAAAGACCTAATCTTTTACATTATCACTAATTAATAAAACCAAATTGCACAGGGGCGAAACACAGGTCCCCACAATGACATCTTTATCCGTCATTTTAACACACAGCATCCATACTATAGCACCCTGTGTGTAACCATCACTTTAGCGATCGGTCAACATGGAGTCAGAGCTACTGGACTGTGACAGAAGCTAAACTCAAGCTAACCATGCGTGTCAATCGACCTGGATATCAACAGGTGGCGAAGATGGGAGGGAAAGAAAAGTCATTTTAGACCCGTTTGTCGAAACTCGAGACTCAAGAAAAGCATTTAACACACGAGCACAGAGCGAGTTAAGCACACACACTAAGAACTGTACTCCTGAGGATTTTGGACTCAATCTAATGAATAAAGGCACTTCATGATTATGCTGAGAATCTGGGTTATAGGTAAAACTAATTGGGTTAGGCACCAGGTTAGGAGAGGGGCTTAGCAGTTAAGTACCAAGTATTAAGTTCTGAGAGCTTATTTTATGTCAGCACTGAGCTGTCGCCAAGTCTCTCGTTTTCATGTTTTTGTATTAATCTGCTTAGTCACTCGTGGATGAGGCCACGACTTATGAAGCTTTGTGCCGTGTTTACATGCAACACGTAGACGTACGCATTCTCTGAAGCTCTGGTGGGATGAACATGACGCAGAGAATATAACGCGTGTTCAACATGAACCTGACAAACAGAATATAATGTAGGATAACATGAATATGACAGAGAATAATAATGTGGGTTTAACATGAACATGTTAGAGTGAATATAATGTGGGTTTAACAAGAACATGAAAGAGAATATAATGTGCGTTTGACATTACAGAGAATATAATGGGTGTTTAGACGTTTGGAGTGAGCGTTGAGATTTTTGCGGTCCCGTTCATGTTTACCCGCCACCCAGCGGAGCAAGGTTATGCCTGAGCTATCACACATGTGTGCCACTTCTGCAAAACACTATTTTAAAAACCTTTTCACAAAAAACCCAGAGCGAATGAGGAAGCAAACCCACGCCGGGAATTGTAAAAGAAATTGAAACCGCTGAGAAATTCAACGTTTTCTGTGGAGCTCTGTGTGTGTTTTGCTCGGCCGATGAGACAGAACAGGCAGTCACACGCGGCCGTGCGCTGTGCAGTCACACTCACATCATGTGGGTTTAGTGGTTAAGACTCTGTAAAGCATCACACATTACCCCGGCGGGAGTCCTCAACTAGGGCTGCTCGGTTATGGAAAAATAATCATAGTCACGATTATTTTGGTCAATAGTGAAATCACGATTATTATACACTTTGTAACTGAGAACTTTGAAATTTTCGCCTTAAAAAAATACACAAAAGGGTCAAATAGAAAATGTTCAAATCTAAAATAATGTACAGATATGTATCCAGCTGTTCTATATAACATTTAATAAAAAAAATAAAAAAAAGAGAACTTGATTATATTAGTTTGCGATCGTTTTGACGCTATAATCGAAATCGCGATCAAAATTTGATTGATCGCCCAGCCCTAACTTCAACTCACTCCGGCTCACCCCCAGTGTCGCGTGTTCAGAAAGAAGTGCTCATATAATCCACAATATTATGGTTACAGTCAAGTATTATAGTCCTTGTGTTAAGTCCCACAGCCAAACAGAGTAAACGTTATCTCTCAACATGTTGGTCTAGACTCTAGAGTGACTCCTCTTTCCTCCCACTGGGGTCTTTCTCAGGTATCACTGACGTCTGTCCCACCCTCCCAGCTGGACCGTAGCGCGTTCCGCTCTAAGTATGGCGGGGAGGAGATGGGAACCTGGACTGGTGTGATGTCCAGGAGTCACGGCTGTTAAGAGGCCGTTAAACCACATCAGCCTCGGAGGAAGAGGGAGGCAGAGGCACTGATACGGCCTGAGTCGTGAGGCCTGCCAACACTGGCGGTGCTGCTCAGCCGGTCCTGCTGGTTTGGGAGAGCGTTGAGAGCACTGTTCTCTTCCGCCAAAGTGTTGGTCTGGAGACACACCACGTCACACACCACGACTTCTCTCTATTACTAAGAGCCCCGCAACCACACTCACACATCGATGCAAGAGGCGTTCAAAACGAGAGCATCGGCACCCAGACCACTTGCAGTCGGCATGAACCCATCACAAGGCTCAACCAGCAGAAATGAACACGGACCGCTTGCGTGGCACCACGCATTCAGAGGATAGCTCCCCACAGTGGTGCAGGTCTCAGGCCTTAAAGGGCTCCATGCGTTTGTGTGAAGTTGAAGTTAGTTGGTTTGTATGCTGCAGTATTTGCCAGGTCTCTCTTAAAAAAGAGACGTTGATCTCAATGGGACTTTGACCTGGTTAAACAACGGTTTAATACCAAAAAATTAAAATACCTTGCATTCACTATTGGTCTTTGCTTGCCACATGTTGACCTTACCAACATGTTAACGTTGGAACACAAATACAGGCTGAACGGATTGGAAACATGAGTGACGTGAGTGAGTGAGTGTGTGAGTGGATGAGTGTAAGGCTGAGTCAGGGGAGGGGGGGGGGGGACTTACTCTGGTCTGCGTAGTTCCTGGCCTTCAGCTCCATCTGACGCGTGTGAGACTCCAGCAACACCAGACGACTCTGCAGCTCCTTCTTTTCTCCATCCTGGGAGTCCTCCAGGACAATGTACCTCTGGAGAACAGGGAGAGAGAGAGCAGGTGTTAAACCCAGAGTCCTCCAGGACATGTACCTCGGAGAGGAGAGAGAGAGAGCAGGCGTTAAACCCTCTGTTCTGAGGCCTCCAGGACAATCTACCTTTGGAGAGGGAGAGAGCCTTCTACCCACGTCTTTCGTGCGCAACATGAACTCAACGGGTGATTTATAGCGTGACGAGAGGGGAGAATGTGACACACCTGCGCGGAACCCAAATAGGTCACTTCCTCTTTCTATCATCAGTCCAACCTCTCTGACCCTGGGCTTTCCCCAGTGTGAACCGTTAACAGACGTGCTGAGGCAGGTACGTGAGGCCGAGACTGTTACGATTAGAGATGTTGTACCGTTCAGCCGGGCATAATGAACAAGGTTGTGTGAGATCACACTGACACCGAAAGGTCCACCTCTATTGTGGGTGTCATTCAATACCACGTCGCAGTCAACAGGTGGCCAGCACGCGTCTTGGTGAGTGTGTGTGTGTGTCCCTCATGTTGAAAATAGTAAACTGAGTTGGAAATTGTCTAACTCAATGGAAACTGGAGTTAGGACAATGACTTCATTAGCAAGTCTCTAAAATGGACGGACACACACACACACACACACACACACCACACCACACACACACACACACACACACACACA
The DNA here is from genome assembly GCF_026213295.1 of Gadus chalcogrammus. Taxonomy (NCBI): domain Eukaryota; kingdom Metazoa; phylum Chordata; class Actinopteri; order Gadiformes; family Gadidae; genus Gadus; species Gadus chalcogrammus. The sequence continues at coordinate 5,150,033 of NC_079429.1, forward strand.
CACACACACACACCACACACACCAACACACACACACACACACCACACACACACACACACACACACCACACACACACACACACAGCCTGAAGTTAAATAAGGGCAGCCAACAGTAACCTCACCCCAGACCATGGAAGGCCAGTTTACGGTTAAGACTATCCTAGTGGTAGACAGTGAGTCTATCTCATTCTCTCAGTGTGGGTCCATGTGTTCTCGGGGGTTTTCACAAAGAACAATTGTATGCAGACATGTGGTACAGTCCAGTGATCGCTGAGGGAAATGGTTTGTTCCAGGCTGCTCCCCTCTGCAGCAGCTGTCATAACGCTATATGCACTGCTCTCTCCGTCATGTTACTTATGCAAGGTTTGCATGTGTGTGACAGTGCGGTGCGTGTCATATAATCCACCATATTATTTTATCAGTCAGGTATTATAGTCCTTGTACCAACACACCACACGGGTGTGTGCGTGTGCGTGTCTGTCCGTGTCAGTCAGCCAGGGAAGCGTCTGGCCAGCCCACCTCCCCCCTGACCTGCAGCACTCTCCATTCAGCAGTGAAGTGTGTTGTTGCAGCTTCTAGTGTCGACACTTCAGCACAAATAACAGATAAAAACACAACGCGTCCCTCCCTGAGGGTTGGGTTGAATAAAACATTAAACATTTCGTGTGGCAAAAGACATGCTTATGTAATAATAACTTAAGTGAGGGCAGTAAAGATTGTCTTGGGGGGCCAGTATGTTTCGGACCCACTCTCCCAGTAGAAAAGCATTTTTATGGTTGGTTGAACCCGGTGCTATAAAGAGCAGCAGACCCCCAGGCCTGATATGAACAAAAATATTCATTCAGAACAACAACAAACCAGCTCACATGGGCATCCTCAGTACCACGGGAGGAAGCTGCTTCAGTAGCCCCAGCAGAGACACATTGTTTTCAGGAGTTGGGTTAAAAAAGGTCAAGCTTTGCAGTTCTTGACGCTTTGCAGTTCTTGACGCTATGCTCGGGGCTCATCGGCAGGCGGCCGGCGCTGCAGAAAGTTTCCTTCACGGAGCGCCGCGTGTTCCTCCTCCGGGTCAGAAGTTGTTGGATCAACGCCGGAGGGCCGAAGACTGATCGTCAGCGCCGCCGTCTCATGCGATGGCGTTTGAGGGCACGTCCTCGATACAAACGTTTCTTTCCGGCGCAATATGTACGATGCATTATGGCTACTTACTGGAGAAGTACATTTCCAACATCATTTAATTTAATGAAACTAATGACATTATGTTGTGGCCTCTCCTTAGGAGCTGCTGCTCAGTACTACCATGTACTGTATACTTATTGTATTTTTTACGTCCTGGCACTTAATGTTACGCACTTATGTACGTTAGGGATGCAAACAATTAATCGATTATCGATTAATTGTCGATAAGAGATTACTCGATTAAAATAAATTACTTGCAATTAATCGCATTTTAACCCGTAATTCCCCAACCGTCCACGTGAGGGCGCACTTGACGCCAGACGTACTTGACGCACACGCTGGGAACACAAGCGGGAACACAAGCAAAGCAGTGCCGTGTTCCAATCCTGTACTTCATGAGTATACTTAAAGGAAGTATACTATCCGCACTGGCTACTACCGTTAATTTTTCAAATGTGAGTGCTGTTCCAAATCGAGTACTCCGTGGTGCACTAACCGGAAATTACGATCACGACTGCCGCCGTGGCTCCTCCCCCGCAATAAACATCCGCTTTGAACGGTGAACTATTTACGCCTAGCAGCTATAAAAGCTATAAAAACTATAAAAACTACAAAATGACTCTATTAATGAGGCTATGTGGAAAATGCCCGACTTTGGCTTTGCCTGGCTCCGCCTCTTCTGCTACGTAGCTAAGAAGGCTGCGTTCAGTACGGGAGTGTCCTTCGATCCACACTTCACGATAGCCCGTTTTGAGTACGGCATCCGGGTCCTTGAAGTATACTTCTTTTCGCCGGATCTGAATTGGAGTACTGCGTACTCAAATTTTGGCTAGTAAGTACGGACAGTACGGGTATTGGAACACGGCCGGACAAGACAAACGAAAAGCGGGACACTGACACGATGAAGAGGGCAAAACGGGAGTGCAGTATGGAGCCACTTTAAGTTGGTTAATGACGACCAAAGACGCACAAATGCACAATATGTGGAAGTATTTTAAAGTACAACAACTAAACGACTTCGTTGAATTACCACTAAATGTGTCACATCAGAAGGAAATTCAGCTTCTCAGAAGAAATTGCCAGCTTATCAATTAATCGATCATCGATCTGATAAGATGAAAACAACTATCGATTAATGAATTACTCGATAATTTGCATCCCTAATGTACGTTGTACGTACTTACACTTGAAAATAGTACTTAGCATCGTATCCTAGGTATCCTTTTTTTGTGTATGGAGAAAGAGTTAACCTAACGATTGTTAGTGCTTGGCACTTGGTTCTATGAGCATCGTTACCCGCGACATATTGTTTTTGTACTTTCTTCTGATAAATGTACCTCATTGAAAGTCGCTTTGGATAAAAGCGTCTGCTAAATGCTCATGATGTAAAGATGTACTCTATCCTTCTCCACACCCTAGGAACTCTGATCACAGGAGGAACTGCAATTGGGGAACTGTTTGTGCGTCGCACATACACGTAAAACCATGGTTTGCGTTCAAACGTTACAAGATGTAGATGTCACGTTGTGGACGACCATTGGTTGAGATTCTTTGCAAAACGGCCAGCGGGAAAAACGATATTGTATTAGTATTCAACTCAAAGGACGGGAATTAAATGGCCGCCCCCACAGTAACCAAAACGTAAATGAAATCCTTCATAACTCTTAAATTAAATTAAACTGTCAGTGGGTCTTCACAAAACCAATGGAGATTAACTAGCCACTAAATCTCTAACCAAACAAAGAAATAAATTACATTATGAGAAATATATCAAAATCATTGACCTAGAATGGGGGCTGAACTTTTTGGCATCCAACCAATGCACACTGCACTCCCCAGTAAACAGCTGTTTTATTGACCCCAAGACAGACAGCCGATGGCACTACATTTATCAGGCTTAATCTAACTATTGTAGAGTGATATATCGATCTGATATCGGACCACTAGAGGCAGTAATTCTATTGCCGTCTACAAGAACCTACCTATCCTGACCTACATGTTGATGCATGAGTGCTAGGCTGCAGTGCCATTTGCCTGTGTTGACCATAAACATGTCGAGAGTCATCTCAGTATACCAGAGTAACGTCTGTTCATCTGAGTAGGCCTATACCCACCCAATATACTACAGAGTAACGTCTGTTCATCTGGGTATACCCAATATACTACAGAGTAACGTCTGTTCATCTCAGTGTACCCTATATACCACAGTAACGCAGAGAGGCTAAATGTGTTTATCCACACAACGACAGCACGGCCGTACGACGAACACGAACAGGACGAATAAACGGCGGTTTCTGCCCTCCACAGGGTTTAGTCAGGGGGGCCGTATATCAGCAGCCGGTGGGCCTACAGCCCAGGGATGGCAGGCCAGCTGTAAGCTCAGGTGACCGACCCCCCCCCTGCCCTCCTTCAGGTTCTCACAGAGACACAAGGGCTCCATTCTTTCGGCAGACATCACACAGGACTCGTGGTGCTGATCACACCGAACACGTCTAGGGGCTGCAGTGTGAGGTGCTCTGTGGCCTGGCGACAGGCAGAGGAGAACGCCTTTTAACTGTTGCACATCAACGGTTACGTCTACCTACACCTAAACCTACGACCCTGGAACATCTACAGCTAAAGCTACAAACCTGGAACATCTACAGCTAGAGCTATAACCCTGGAACATCTACAGCTAAACCTACAACATATAAACCTAAATCTACAACATGTACACCTGAACCTACAACATCTAAGCCTAAACCTACAACATCTACAGCTAAACCTACAACCATATAACAACTACACCTAAACCTACAACATATACGCCTGAACCTACAACATCTACACCTAAACCTACAACATTAACACCTAAACCTACAACTTTTACACTAAACCTACAATCCTAGAACAACTCCACCTAAACCTACAACATCTACACCTAAACCTATAACATCTACACACCTACAACATCTACACCTAAACCTACAACATTTGCACCTAAACCTACAATCCTAGAACAACTCCACCTAAACCTACGAACCTACAACATCTACACCTAAACCTATTACATCTACACCTAAACCTGTGACATCTACACACCTAGACCTACAACATCTACACCTAAACGTACAATCCTAGAATATCTACACCCTATCTTAGTTAGGCGCTGGGAGCGTTCCTCCAGAGAACCTGAGGTGCTCAGGGCAGCAGATCAGGCGCTCAGCAGTACTATAAGTCTGGGGGCAAACGTCTGAGATCGGAGGCATTAGGGGGGAGGATGAGAGGAGGCTGCAGAATAGGTCAAAGGTCGTCAGCATTTTAAGCTATTCATCAGATTAGAAATAACTACACAGGACTTCTGCTTGTTTGACTTTGTTTACGGGATGGATTCAAATATCAGAGCTCTGCACTCTGTGCTTTGTGAAATATCACACACACGTCACTGTGTTGAGGTTGTTAATCAAAACAAATGAATCCATCAATGTAGGGATGGCATGTGGAGGGGTGTGTGTGTGCGTGTGCTTGCGTGCGTGTTCTCATGCAAGTCGACTAAGAGCATTAGCATTGCGACAGACAGAAGTCTGTGTACGTTTGTTAACAGAATTAAGAGACCCTCCGCATCAGTGTCAGAGGCCTTCAACTAGCAACACATACATGTCATAGGGTCAGTCTGTACATCAACTGGATTAAAGGAAACACACAGTCTGACCATAGAAGAAGAGAAAGACTTTCCACGCATAGCTTCAATCTAAATGGCTGGTCTTCAAAACACGCTTTCCATTTCAGTTTATAAGGAGTGGACTGGCTTAACACACACACACACACCCACACACACACACACACACACACAAACACACACACACACACACACCACACACACACAACCACACACACACACACACACCACACACACACACACACCACCACACACCTTGTGCTTTATCACATGACGTGGGACACGCATATGATAGCGATCCAGAGAACTAGTGTTTTTGCCTCCTCTCTTCCCCTTCGACTGGTATATAACGCTCCCATTGTCGTCGTCGTCCCCACCAAACACACACACACTCACCCCCTCACACACACACACACACTCTCTCACACTCTTTCCCTCCCTCTCTATTGGCACTTCATTGAGTGTGAGAGAGACACTCTGAGTGTTCTGTGGTTTTTAGCGCTGTTGGGAATCCTAGGAACCAGAGATCAGAAGGCCACTGGAGCCAAATCGGGGGAATTATTTGACCCAAGCTGTAGTGGGGCCTGTGTGTGTGTGTGTGTGTGTGTGTGGTGTGTGTGTGTGTGTGTGTGTGTGTGTGTGTGTGTGTGTGTGTGTGTGTGTGTGTGTGTGTGTGTGTGTGTGTGCGCGCATGCGCACTTATGTGTATGGAATAACTGATTCCAAGAAAATCTTGATTATGGCAATAATCCATGAATTACACACAATAATCTCCTCAATGGCTCGGAGCGAAAGCCGGAGAGACGAGTTAACCATACGGTTAACGGTTTTATACTGCTGGTCACGGCTCCAATAGTAGATATTCTCTTGAATTGTTATAAATCATGAAGCATCTGGTTTTAATAATATCCTACTTTGACAAATTTGGAAAGACTTTGTGATCATGTGAATGATCGTAGAAAGTGTCAAACTGCAACAACAGATAACCCACTACTACTGACGTTTTTCCTGCACGCATGCTGGTCAATTATCCCTCATTTGTGACGGTTCCATTACTAATGTCCTTTATGGTGTCAGTTCAACGCCTCGAAGCAACATTCACACCTAACCCTAACCATGAACCTGATAGTAAAAACCCCCAAAGGAAACCTGGAGTGTTGTGCTCTGCTTCGCGTGCCTGAACTGGAACTTCTCATTTACGTTTAGAGCATTTATCAGACGCTTTTATCCAAAGTGACATACAATAAGTACATTTGTCAGAAGAAGGAGAAATAAAAATATATCGCTGTCGGTACAGTAGAGATGTTCAGAACCAAATTTCGAGCGCTTACAATCGCTAGATTAACCCATTCGCCGTAAACAACTAAGATAGCTAAGACAAGAAGCTATAGGATGCTAGGGTACTATTTTTAAGTGCCAGGACGTACAACACAATGAGTGCTTAAGAGGGTTGTGAGGGGAATAGGGGGGTGGTCAACAGGGTCTCGGTGAAGCCAAGGCCGATCCCGTCAGCTGTAGACCCCCAGATAACCTCTGATCTCACCCCGGGGTCTGACGTCATGCCCCCGGACTATCCCGGCCCGGGACATTGTTGTGAGGGAAGGGCTTCTCCCCACAGAGAGGGATTCCTCCAGGGGGAGAAGGCCGTTTGTCCAGAGGACTTCCTGCCTGGCCCTCTCCCTCTCCCTCTCCCGTCGGTTCGGCCAGACGGAGAGTGAACGAGACGTTTCTTTCAGGAATCACTGATCGATTCCGGTCTGTCATCGTGACATGAAACAGCGGCTTCTGGGTTGAAAAAGCAATTGTCCAATGAGTGCTGCAGGGGGACTAATTAGACAATCAAGTCACGGGCGGGAGTAATGATTAGCCAATCAAGTCACGGGCGGGCCGAACACTGTTCTCAAGCTGTTTTCGAGGTGTGTGTTGTTACCAACTGGGGTAGTAGCAACAATTGCGACGGCTACAGACAAGATGGACGCTGTTTTATGGAGGCTGTTCTAAATCATTTCAAAGTACAGATTAAATCTGGGAAAAAATAAATCATAGTTTGTTTTTATTTCGCTCCGCTCTACTGTTATGACCCCGGGCCAAACCACTACGTTGGCAGGCAGGCCTCGGCAGTGAGCTGGTGACCTATACAGACATTATGAGTCATGAGTCAAACCGCCCGACCAAACAGGAGCCACCACAGCTCAGACCATCCTGTAATATGCGCCTGGTCTATAGTCCACCAGGCTGAGCCCAGATCACCGCTGAGATGATTCAACAGGCGTGGAAGAAGCGTCCCACATGAGGACGGGCCCGCCCTGTTCAGGGAGGGGGGGGGGGGGGAGTGGGCAGGGAGGGACATGATCATACATTCACGTGACTAACCAGTGTGGGACAGTATGGTGAGTGAACTGTCATGCATTCCTCTAGATAGAGCCAGCGTGTGTGTGTGTGTGTGTGTGTGTGTGGGTGTGTGTGTGTGTGTGGTGTGTGTGTGTGTGTGTGTGTGTGTGTGTGTGTGTGTGTGTGGTGGTGTGTGTGTGTGTGTGTGTGTGTGTGTGTGTGTGTGTCAAATGCACCCTTGCTTCACAGCGCTCTGAGCTAAGAGGGGCCGATGGAGTCTACCCTGACAGGAGTCTTTCTTTCTGGGGTTAGCTGGTTGGTGGTTCCCCAGGACATGCATGTTAGTGTGCATGACGTTGGCGTGTAATGCATAGCACGGATACACAATGCGATTCTCCCAAGACGACTCTGTCTGCTTATAAATCACAGAATAGGTTGTGATGACACGACAGAGCTGCAAAATCCAACACCACAAAGTATTTTTCATTTATTTTTAACTCCCCGCAATTTTAAAAATACATTTAGTTTCACTTTCTGTGCAGTTGCTTTGTAAAAACAATACAACCTTATTGTTGTACTATTATATTATATATTACAATGTCAAATTATGGATGACAATTAAAGGCTGACTGAATACAAACACTATGATTCCAAAAGATTTACAAGCGGCTTGATCAGCAAGGCTCACTGTTCAGCCAAAGAATTGTAGCTGAATGGAACTCACTCCCTGAGAATGTGATCATGAGTAATAGTATGAACTGTTTTAACTCAAGACGACCGCTTCTGGTGTAACCAACAGCATAAGATACTGTTATTTTATCATTACAATTACAATTAGGGCATTTAGCAGACGCTTTTATCCAAAGCGACTTACATGTGTTAATACACACATTGACACACCGACGGCAGAGCCAACCATGCAAGGCGACAGCCAGCTCGTCAGGAGCAGTTAGGGTTAAGTGTCTTGCTCAGGGAGGGACACATCAACATTCAGCTAGGAGGAGCTGGGGATCGGACTAGCAAGTATTAAGTTGTTTTATACAGTTAAGACCGGAAAACAACAGTCATCGTGACTCCATATTCCGTATATACGGTATCAAGGTATCAAGGTATAAAACAATCAACGGTCTAAATTGTTTTCGTCTGTAAAACCCCACCCTGGAAACGTTCCAGAAGTTGGCAAAGATGTGAAAGCATCGGTCGACCATATGCATCCCTCACCCCGCCCAGTGTGAATTATTAACCGACACCCTGTGGCCCATTCCGCATGTGGCGTCGGGAGGGGTTAACGCCGTCCCCACCGCGGGGCTGAAGACCTGAGGTGGCTCGACAACCATCCCCCTGTGTCTCTCCACCTGAAGGAGAGTTCCCAGCGGCCGCAGCCACAGGGAATCCTCCCATGTCCAGAGCCAGGGCAAGGCTGTTATCGGTGGTAATGCTGTCAGCGTCTGCCCTGGCCTGCTAAAACCAACGGCTGCTTGGCTGGGACCTTTCTGGTCGGCAGGAACACAAACACTTCGCTGGTGACATTACTCGTATGGTGGATCAGAGAGACGTTTTGAGAGAGTGACTGATGCTTGTTTTTGTGATGCAGCAAGATGTGTTAAGGATGAGGTTATTGCTAAAAAGGAGTGTGTGAATAAGCGCTCACTGCCCGCCATGTTTGACTCAGAATAGTCTTTGAGGAGACAGGAGCTGTCTTGCATTAAGCATCGTTTGTAGCCTTCATACGTTTGGTCATACGTTTGCATATTAACTTTTGAATGCCTGAATGCGTCATGGTGGTGATATTGAATTGAATGAAACTGTCACATTTCGGAGTTGAATCGGCATTCCTTCCCAATTGTTGAACTCTATGCTTTTGAATAAATGTAACTTTTATTTGTTTTTCAAAAGAAAACAACAGTTTTGAGACCAGCGATGGGTCGGATTTGAAACCCATCTCTGGTCCGGGAACCAGTGGGACCAGTGACGCCACAGTGGACGCTCTGACCAGTGACACCACATTGGACAACTCTCTGACCAGTGACACCAGTGGACGCTCTGCTCTGACCAGTGACACCCCAGTGGACGTTCATAAGAGCCCTTATCCTGCTGATTCCAGTCGTGGTGTTTGACTGGTGTGTGAACAGTGAATACAAACTGTGCCCAAGAACGCAAAGTTAAGCAAAGCTGGAACTCTATAGTCTCTTTAGTAGAAAACTAAACTAACAACGGTATATTAACTGCGTAGACAGCATATTAATACAAGTAAAGATTACGCCTATTATTATTAATATGCTTATAATATGGACTAAAAGAAAACTTGCAAATTCATCTTTTCCATGAGCATCACAAAATAGTTATACCATGAGCATTAAAAGATTGACCTATTTGGCATTAGTTTAGAGATCAACTGTGGGAACGGACAAGGCTGCAGAATCAATGCAAAAACAGGAGATGCATTACGACGTGCAGGTGTTCATTGTGAATACGCAAAAAGTTTAGTTTGAATTTCAAAGGAGTCGGGCACCCCATTGCAGATGTCCATCAGACTGTAGTGCACAGAGGCTGCACTCGGCCGCAACAGTAGAGACACCCCGCTGATTTTCATGCATTCTCACACCAACCAAATCCCACATTAACACAGGGAATAGATTGTTACAAAACTATGCTAAGACCCAAAGAACCCGTTCGTGCACCCACTCAGTACAGAGCTGGAGCAGCAGTACCAGACGGTCAATGGCCTGCAGAAGGGACTCATGTTCCGTGTCCAGCGACTCCTAACGACCGACACACAACACGGGGTCCGGGTCGACCTTACCTCTTCGGTGTGCTTCCGAAGGGCTTTCTCTCGCTCGTACTGTGTCACCAGCTGCTCGTTGTCCTCCTTCAGAAGCTCCAGCTCCACTTCGTGCTCCTGGTTGATGGAGAACACCGAGTCCAAGTTCTCCAACACGGCCACCACAAGCGGCATGAGCTGCTTCACCACGTCCTCGTCGTAGCGGCCGATCAGCCGCTCGAACTCCTGGTAGATGGAGCTGGCCAGACCCGAGACGCGCTCGGACATCATGTCCGAGGCGCCCGAGTCGTCCTGGTACAGCACCACGTCGTCCAGCTCCATTTCCTTCCCCTTCGCTTCAGTCCGTTCGGACCCAGCTAACGGGTTAGCCGAAGCTCTTCGGCTTCACCCCCCTCCTCTGAGCTACTTTAGGGACAACTCAGTGATCTCCCTGGGATATAAGTTCAGCAACATGTGTTGAGAAAGCCGCGCTACGTTTCAGGACCGCTCGTATAGCGGTGCGCACAGGGGACGGCGGTGGGGGGCCGCCTGGGGAGGCTGGTCTGGGCGCGCTAGCGGAACTGGAAAGTCTTAAGTTGGCTCCTCTTCTCCCTGTTGCTGCGACTCCGCCGGAGCTCCTGTTGATGGGCTGGCCTCTGACGTCACGGCGGACCTCCTGTCGATGGGCTGGCCTCTGACGTCAGTGGCCCTCCTTCCAGTCCAGCACTGCGCCTGGGAGGGACGGACTCGACGGGCTGAACTTGGTGATCGGTTCAGTACGCCATGGGACGACCCCCACCAAATCCCGGTTTTGGATTATTGTAACTTTGAATAACACACGACATACGGGAAAAAAAAGTATTATATTTCATAATTTGGTTTTACACGTTTTTGTAAAAAAAAAAAAACATCGAGGCTGAAATATGTGTGATGTTTATTCATTTGCATTTTTTTCTCAGATCTGAAAACTTGTGCATACATCTCAGGAGTCCGAGTTTCTAACAACTGATAAAATGTCCACAGCCTTCCACAAGTACAGGATATCATATTACTATTTTACATCCATTGTTCTAAGCAAAAAAAGTGGGCTGCAATGCATGCTCCGTTGTAAACCTACACTGAAATGTAAACCCGTCACGTTTATAGAATTTGGATCAAACACTCAGTTATTTTTTCTCTGCGATGCATTAGGCACTAAAACACCCTGATTTTTTTTTAAGACATTCAAACACGAGACAAAACCACAGGAACCGAGGAACACAAGTCCATGCGTTGGCAAGCTAATATCCTCCCCCTCATCTTGCAGGCATCTGCGTGGGTGTGGAGGTCCTGCGGGCAGCTGAGCTGTGGTCGCAGCATGTGGTGGATGTGCCTGCGAGGTGCACGAGTCTCTACCAACACTACAGCACTCACACACAAACATTAAATTAAAGTGATAACACTTAAAAGTGCAGTTAAACTGCATGGCTAAGCGAACACTGCTGTACACAGCGCACAATCAATGCCCACGCCACGTGGCAAGGTATTATATTTTTTTTCACCTGCTTAGAATTGGCTGTTGAATCATGAATACATTAAATTTAAAATGGAAAAAAACTAAAAAGTGCGAGTCAAACTCAGAGTTCAGGGAGTTTAAAATGAGTGCTCCGTCAGACCCGTCCTCGTGGGGGAAAATCAGGTTTGCCCAGAAGTTTGGGCGACAGGTTCAGACTCATTCCTGCCGTACATCCATGCAACCGCTCCCTGACGTCCCTGGAACACGGAGAGCAGAGTTCAAATCCCTCTGGCTCTGGGGAAGGAAAGCCTGGGGCCGGATCCGTAAGGAACAGGAAGGGCCCCGACGCTGGGGCCCGTGGAATGGGCGGGGCCGGGGCGGGGCGGGGCCAGGGTGGAGTTGGAGACCCAGGAAGAGTTTTTTCTGACCCCAAAGAAAACCGGACAAAACCAGGGGTCTCGATCGAGACGGCGTCGGGCCACGGGGTGGCTTTCAGATGACGTAGTGGTGGTTGTTGCCGAGTGACGAGGAGGATGGGCAGAGGTTGAAGGGCCGGTCGGCGGTGAGGCTGCGCAGCGCACGGAGCACGGCGTCCGGCATGTGGTCGGCCATCATCCGGGGGCTGATGAGGACGCTGCGGAACGCCGCCTCGCTGGACCACTCGGCACGGTACCGGACCTGGGCGAAACAGGACCTGGGGGGGAGGAGGTGGGGGAGGAGAGGGGAGGGGGAGGGAGGAGGAGGAGGAGGGGAGGAGAGGGGGGGGGGAGGAGAGGGGAGAGGGGGAGGGAGAAGAGGAGGAGGAGGAGAAGATGGGGGGGAGGGGGGGAGAGGAGGAGGAGGAGAAGGAAGAGAGAGGGGGAGGAGGAGGAGGAGCAGAGAGGGGAGAGGGAAGGAGAGAGGGAGTAGGAGGGAGGAGGAGGAGGGGAAGGGAGGGAAGAAGGAGAAGGAAGGAGGGAGGAGGAGAAGGAAGGAGGAGGAGGGGAAGAGTAGGTGGGGAGGAGGAGGAGGAGAAGGAATGAGGGAAATGGAGGGAGCAGGAGGGAGCAGGAGAGAGAAGGAGGGAGCAGGAGGGAGAAGGAGCGTGGTTAATGTTTTACTATCTTCTCGTTGGCTCCTTGTGGGTGTCAGACTCTACTCCAGCCCCAGGCTCTAGCCACCTGCGGGAGGGCCCGTCCTCCGTCAGGTACAGCACGCGGCGGGCAGGAAGAGGGGCAGGTGGGTGGCGGCGTGGGCGGGGGAGTCGTCGGAGGCCAGGCTCTGATAGGACGTGGAGTGGCGCACCAGCAGAGACTCCTCCCCCAGGAGCGGCTGGCTCAGCTCCTCCTCCAGCCGCTGGTGCTCCAGCTCCGTGGGCGAGTCGTCGGGCTCCCCCCCGAACACCTCGTACCAGCAGCCCTGCAGCAGGATACGGTACTGAGGGGGGGGGGGCACACACACACACACACACACACACACACACACACACACACACACACACACACACACACACACACACACACACACACACACACACACACACACACACACACACACACACACACAGGGAGAGAAAGTCAGCTGACAGGACTAAAGTACAGCGAATGGTTTTGTTCTATTGGGATTAAATAATTTATTCAATTCCAGTTTTGATTTGGATAATAATCACCTGTTGATGAACTTCAACTAGCTCTATTTGCATTTCAACATACATTAACACATATGTTTTACATTTCTAAATCAGTTTTGTTAAACTTTGGTATAAATATGCTGTTAGAGAAAACAAACTAAAAACTAAATGAATTGTAATCCTTCATAGTGGATGTGTGTGCTATGGGGTTTGGAGGAGTCCTCACCTTTGGTTTGTTGCAGTTTGACACCATTTTGAGGATTCTCCTCTTCAAGTCTTCCATGTTAGGAATGCTGAGTCTGTTTCCAACACATGGAGCAAGACCAAGCATGAAAAGGATGGATATAACACACACACACACACACACACACACACACACACACAGTGGGGGGTATGCCCAGATTATGCTCTCATGCTCACCTGGGCACTAGGTCCTTCCCCAGCACAACAGAAACCACAAAGTCCTTTGAATAATCGGCCAGGGCTTTACTGCAGGAGGAAACGAAAAGAGGCATTAGAGACAGTTACCTCTGATGTCTAACATTACAGTATTATTACATTACCTCGCCAGGCTGAGCTTTCTGCGAGGTTCACAAACTAACAGGTTTAGTGTTCCGGAGACACGACTGTTTCTACATGAAGGTAAAGGTCTAAAGGTTTCTACATTTCATAAGCATAAGGCCCAATCCCATTTCTACCCCTTACCCCTTCAAAACAAGGGGGAGGGGTAAGGGGAAGGGGTAAGGGGTAGAAATGGGATGGGGCCTATGTCAGCCTGTAACTCCAGTCAGCCGAGTGGAAAGTTCACCTCAGCAGTCCCCTGGTGGCGAGAAGGCGTAGCACTGCAGGTTGGGGAAGGAGTGACGCAAGAGGACGGCCAGCAGAGAGGCGGTGCCCCCCTCCCAGGCTGTGGCCGGTAATGACCAGCTTGTACTCCTGGAGACGCAGAGAAACAACACCAAACACACGACGTCATCACCGGGGCCCACATGAGTCATCGGACGTTATAGCGGCCTACATGGAAAAAGAAAGTTGAAAATCGAACTGCAACTTTTTTTCGCGTTTAGCAGATGCTTCTATCCAAAGAGTCTTAAAACAAGTCAGTTTGTCAGAAGAAAGAGAACCAACGACATATCTCTGTCGGTACAGTAAGGATGTTCATAGAACCAAGTGGCAAGTACTAACAATGGCTAGGTTAACCCATTCCCCTTATACAATGAAGATAGGGTAAGGGTTAGGATAAGATGATACACAATGCGAGTACTATTTTTAAGTGCAAGGACGCACAACATACGATAGGTACGCACTTTAATTAACAACTAACCAAATTGCTCCATGAGGAATAACTAAGTGTAAAGGGTTATTTAGTACGAGGCGACTCAGTGAAGCAGTGGAGTAAAGAACAGAGGCGGTTGATCTACGGTTCATTCAGCGTTCATCAACAGGTCCTCTGTGGTGGGTCGTTACCGGGGCGATGGCGAAGGCCTGGTTGAGGATGCCGTCGTTGACTAGCTTCCTGTAGATGTAGCGGGCGGCCTGGGACATGCCCTGCATGGAGCGGACAAACATAGCATTAGTATCCGAGTCTCACTCCATGTCTCTCTATCTCCCGCTCTCTGTCCGTCGCACGCACTTCATGGATCCAATCGCCGTCAGTTCCACTCTCCATACGTCTCTCACTACGCCGTCTCGCCATCGGTCTCTCATCCTTCATCTGTCTATGTATATCTTTATGTCTCTGTCTGTGTCACTCTGTCAGTCTCCATATCTCCATATGCCACACCTCTCCATACGTTGCTCGAACAACTCCTATCTCAATCCCATCTCAATCCTCCATCTCTCTCTCCCTTTATACATCTGTCTCCATCTAAATCCTTCACCCCCGGTCCTCTCTGCCCATCCCCATCCCTATCGGTCTCACTATGACCAAGCCGCCTCTGCTTTGACCAGGGGCCCGCGGCCCGGGCGTGGGCTCACCTTGTGGGCGTAGCAGGTCCCAGAGACCCCGTCCACTGGCAGGTTCTCACAGTCGGCCGACAGGTCTGTGAGGACGTCCTACAGAGAGGGGCACAGGACGTGAGCCGGTCGCTGAGTTAGAAGACAACTACTAGCGACAGTCGAGTACAAAATTAAATAAAAACAACGGTATCCTATTGAATAGTGAGCTACAAGACTACAGCAAAATAGTATAGTAAGAAAGTCGAAGCATATAGAAATGAGCAACGCCTTTTCTGTGAGTGTTTTCTATGTTGTGGTGGTGTGGTGGCAGGGTAGATGAGGTGGGACTCACCTTTAGTGACAGCGTTCCACGGACAGCCACCAGTATAGCTTCCCTCTTATGATCCAGGGCCACAAAGAAGGGGATCTCGTAGATCTGCAACACATCGCGTACATTGGTCACTGGTCATTCATTATGGTGTTTGACTTCTGTGAAATAGTTACAATCCCATAAATAAAAAACAAAAAAAACAAGTTCAGTTATACAAGTTGAGATTCACAGTTCACAAAATTCACATAACTGAGATAACTGCTACTGAACATGGATTTACACTTGTGACCATGTCATTTGTCAAAAAGACTTTATATGCAATCTTATTTTCCTGAGTGTATTCCAAAGTGTATTCCCTTCACGTGATCCATTTGGATGCTCTGTTGGGACAGCAGACCCAAGGAGGGCCGCCCGTTCCAGCTCTCGCCCACCTGGTTGTGGAAGCTGACGTAGATGAAGTCCCTGTAGCCCAGGCCAGTGCTGAGCAGCACGGAAGAAGAGAAGTGACAGCCCAGGTGATCTCCACCCACGATGTCGTACTCCGCCGCCTGGCTCCTGCAGCTGAACGCACACCATGCCAACACACACACACACACACACACACACACACACACACACAACACACACACCACACACACACACACACACACACACACCACACACACACACAAACACACACACACACACGCTGTTAAAAAGCCACGTCAAAAGTACACCCATCCATCTTCTTTTATGTTGATGTTTGTTTGTCGATTATTAATACACTGAATCTGTTGAACTGTGAACAATCGTTGCAATTTTGCGTCCGTTTCCCTGACATGCATCTCAATGAACGCTATTGACCACCGGTTTACCAGTCTCCGCTGAGCTTGCAGGGGCCAGTGAGGGGGTTGGAGTAGATGTACATGGGCCAGCCTATGCCGCGGCAGCGAACTGCATGCAGTGGGCGGCCTGCCCAGCTCCACCTCCAGTTCGGCCTCCTGCAAGCACAGGGACGCAGGACATGTGGTCAAACATCATGAGCTGAATCCCACCGGTGATACGGCGCTGAAACATTGCCGTACCAAGGATAATTATGTTAAATAAATACATAAATATGAGGTTGCAAAATATTTCGGTGGATGCATTCCGTGTGGACTCAAGTTGTTCTAACTTGTAAACGGATGAGCTTAAAAAAACATAACCAGTCTGACGTTGTTACTACTGTTAATAAACCCCGGATACCAAAACCACAGTGACCAGTACCAGTCACATGATGAGGCTGGCAGTCACACTCTTACAATGGGGGAGGAGGGGCTATGGGCCAGAATGTCGTCCGGATCTCGGTGGTGCGCCATCTTGTCTTGCTCCTGGTGAAGTAGAGCAGTAGCCAGCCCAGCCGCAATGTCACTGGGCACCAGGTCTGTGTCCTGTTATCACACAACACACACAAGCAGAGAATGGAAGCATATGAAATGTTATGTAATCAACAGTTAAATAAATAAAAAGGAGACAGACAGACAGACAGAGACAGAGAGACAGAGTGACAGAGACAGACAGACAGACAGAGACAGAGACAGACAGAGAGACACACAGAGAAAGAGACAGAGAGACAGACAAAGAGAGAGAGAGACAGAGACAGACAGAGAGACAGAGACAGACAGACAGACAGAGAGACCGAGAGAGAGAGAGAGAAGGGTACAGAGGGAGAGAGAGACAGTGAGAGAGAGAACCAGAGTCCCACAGAGAGATGTTTTCCTCACAGAGAAGAAGCCGCTGACGAGCTGAGCGATGCTGGAGAAGGCCGCCCGGTGGCTCTCGTCCTGCGGCAGGCAGCAGCACAGCAGGCGCAGCCGGCTCTCCCACACCTGGGTGGCCACCGAGCGCGCCGTGGACAGGAACTGGCTGCCCTCGCTGCTCTCCAGGTCCCGCACGCCCAGCTGCTCCTGGGCGGGCGGCCGCGGCCGGGAGTCGCCCAGCGGGTCGAAGACAAACACCACGCCCAGCCCCGTGGAGAGCAGCAGGATCCAGCTGCAGGAAGCACCACAGTCAGGGTACGAGTGTCGCATTTAAGTCTGCCCCCCATCAGACTGCAGTACCGCTAAAAGACTCAAAGGTTTCATCGCGGCAATGTGTTGTTATTATTAAAACACTATCTGTATTAATAATGCAGATCTGTGAACAATCATTGTATTTCTGCATCAGTTTTTCAAGAAACGGATCAAAATGAATATTAATAACCACCGGTTTGCCAGTCTCAGCTCAGCTTGTATCCGCCTGTGAGGGGGTTGAAGTAGACGTACATGGGCCAGCCGTGTCTAATCACAAGACCCTTTACTTCTGAGGTCAGCTTGTGTGTTGTGCGTCAGGCTATGCAAGGATAAATATTTGTTGCTATCTAGAAAAATAAGGTCTAATATTATTTGGGGAAATAGTTTCCGCTGTCGAGTTCGGATGAGCCTACCTCGCTACGACCGCAGCGATGACGGCCCCCACCGTGGCGGGGTCGCAGCCTTGGCTGTCAGCCGACCAGATAGCCCCGAGACACGCCCACACGATCTCCGGGAGATAGAGCAGCGCTCGCAGGTACACCAGCACCGGGATGGACCGCCTGGGGCCCGGGTTGGTAATGGTACCTGGGGAAACCAAAAGCCTTTCTCTATAAAACGCTGTAGACTTTGGATCCGCTTTGGCAACGGGTCAATAAGGGAAGGTCTTTAGGAACTTGGAAACAAATTGTGCCGTTATGCATCCTGACAGCCACGGGTTTCTCACCTTGAGCACTGACGTAGATGATGGCACACAGCGACAGGATGACCAGAGCGAGTAGGACCAGCAGCACCACCAGGTAGCCGTGAAGCACCCCCCCGCCGGGGCAGTCGAAGCTGCCTTTGTGCAGGCTGTACAGGACGAGGGTTCCGATCCACCTGAGGGACGACAGTGAACGGGTGCGTTTGAGTTTGAAAGGTTGGGACGTGTGAACGTCCATAATGATTGTCCATCCATTTGTAAAGGACATGCATAAACCATCAGACGAGGATTTGTTTTTACAACGAACCAGATCACTCGGAGGAACAGCTCGAAGGCCCCGGGCAGGACGAGGTCGTCGCTGGCGATCCCCCACCGGCGACCGAAGGCCACCATGCCCGGCATGATGAGACTGAGGTACTTCGCTGTTTAGAGAAACAGATGTGGCCGACAGTCAGCAAGACGGTCCATCATCTACTCAACTCCATTCTACTCACCATAAAGGTCAAATATCTACTGTATGTCCAACATGGACTCTAGTCTATTGTACTCCCCATGAGGGTCTTACATCTACTCGCAATGCAGGTCTAATAACTACTGTATGTCCAACATGGACTCTACTCTAATCACCATGTAGGTCTTACATGGACTCTACTCACCCTGCAGGTGTAACAACTAGTCTCACTTACGTGCAGGTTTTCAAACACTGTGGCGAAAGGGGTTGAGCTGATGTCTTTCACCCACTAAAGGTTATATGCCTTCGGTACGTCATCACCAGAACCACATTATCAGATCGATATCCTTATCGATATCGAGCATCCACGTACCTGGGCGTTCCTGTTAGCCAGTTAGCTAGCATCGGTTCTTTTAATAATCTCATCAATGTATTATATAAAGACAAACCAATCCAGACCCTGACCTGTTTGTGCCGGGTGCGGTTACATCGTCCTCGGGGTTGTGTAACCTAGAGCTGAACCGGGGCCATGGTAATCTGTCCTGTTAGCAGCCTTGCGTGACTGTCTTGTTGTTTTGTGGGCCGGATGCTCGCTTGTTGTGGTTTGTTTTGCTGAGCCGAGCTGCGGTCCGCTCTCAGCGGTCCGCAGACAGCACGGATCTCTGTGAATAGTTCCGCTTAAAGGGAAAAAACATGTTTCATGGAAAACCTTTCAGTAACTAAAATAAACATGTTAATTCAAAACAGCGGCGTCCCCTTTGATATATGATGCATAACAGCACAAAAAAACGCTGAATATCTTGAATACGAATCTAAAGATTGGACAGCATTTGGTTCAGGAGTAAATACAAATATGGATATTTTGTGTTGTACAAACTATCTGTACTAAATATTTAAAAAATCTTCGATTCGTATGGAAAGGAGGCATGCAACTCATTAGATGGGCGTTCCTCTTACAACTGTCACTTGGGTGATTCATTGGTGTCTCCTTGGGTGTAATTACACACAGCGCCACGGCATGTCACTGTCCCCACCCTTACACATTTTATTACTGTTCCAGGGTAAACAATACCTTTCATTCTACGCTCCCATCGGTTCTGCAGGAGCGTCAGTAAAGCCGGAGCGTATTTTGGACAACAAACATCATCCGATAAACATCATGTACATATATGGTGAAATTGACCTTGATCGCCGTGGTTAACGACCTCACCCCGTCTGTAGGGTATACCGTGTGCTGGAATTGTTGGAAGTGTTTCGGTATTTCTATCCTTGACACACGGAAAGTGAGGATAGAGGAGAGTGACAGGGTGTCCACTGTCCACTTGTTAGGGTGAGGAGGAGCCGAGGAGGAGCGCATCTCCACCGCCTCCGACCTCAGACGCACACAGGAACATGGCTCCGAAAGACGCGCTTCTCGGTACTCTTAAAGGTACAATGAAATAAATACACATTCCTAATTGTGGTTATTAAACGTCCAGTGTGTATAAACTCATCCAAGGCAATATCGAGACATGTTCTTCTTTGATCAGCCTTAGCTGCGCTCAAGAATCCAACCACGGTCTTATTTTCTTCTAGTGTGCATCATGAATCTCCAGTCAGACGGGAACGTAGTGACGGACAGCAGTGCGCATCTGCCCTCCTGCTGCGAGCTGCTGGAGTTCATCTTGAGGAAAGGACTACAGCGTTAGTACTCCATCATACTGAGTCCTCACATATTCACCAAGTATCGTCTGTATTATCGCAATTGATCGTATGTTTATTCACTTGTTCTTCATATCATGACTCCTGGTTGCCATAGATGATGTTTATATTTTTATTGTTTTATCGTTCATTAATACTTGTAATAGTAGTATATTACATGGTTATTGGCATTCTTATTGCCCGCTTTTGATATGGGTGTGGTGTCAGGTAAGTGTCATTATTAATTCCTCTATTTGTTTTGATTTAGAGCCAGTTCTCAGCCTGGTACACAGGGATTACTGGCACTGTTTCGAGCTCCTCCCCCAGTACGACAGCTGTGGCAGGTACGAGTCCTCTGGCGTCCCTTCACCCCTCCCACTCAAACCGAACGGAGGCACAGCTGCATTCAGGAAACCACTTAAATACATGACATAACTGCTACAGCTGTCACATCGGCAGTGTACTCTATGAGGTCAGGCTTCTCTGACCCAGAAAAATGCGTCATGCTTTCTACAAAATCACATTATGAGGAGGACATTGATAAAAGAAAGTCATTTTCCATTATAAGAACAATATGAATGCAACAAGATCATCCTAACACCATTCATCATCACATGATAACAACATCATGTAGCCTCAAAAGCATAATTGCCTGCGTCCTATTTTGGCCAAATTGTGATATCTAACCTAACTCCACCAACACTGCTGATTCACTGTGCCTCATTGGCTATATCCTGGGCCAATCAGATTGTCTTTTACACTCCATAATCACCATCTGACGACTGCGACATCTTTTTTTATGCTAAATACCAGATGAACCTTAATTATGCTACGAGGAGGCTAACGACACGTTTACCCTGACCCTAGTGGTCCACTGTCGTCCTAACTCCTTATGCCCACGTGTTCCCTGCCTCCCAGCTTCTCGGCCCTGGCGCTGGCGCTGGACCAGAGCCGAGGGTGTAAGAAGCTGCTGGGCCCCCAGGGGAGAGGGCGCTACCTGCTGCGGCTGGCCCTGAGCCGCCGGGGCCTGGGGCGCTTCGTCACACACCTGCTGCACACGCCCCGGGTCCTGGAGGTCGGCCTCCTCTGCTTGTCCTCTGTTTCAGCAGCTAAGGGGGTTGACTCGGGGGGGGGGGGGGACAGAACTCCAAGAACCTCCGTTCCTGTGGACACACTGAAATGGTGTCTTGGGTCTTTGGATGAAAATGTTGAACCGTCTTCTATGGGATACGGCTTAATATTGTGTGTTGTGTGCTTATGTTATCCGGTTTGAATTCAGCATTAGCCATACAGATCTGCCTGTGTGTGTTGGGGCTTGGGGGGTACTTATAACATTGTTAAAAGTATTATTTCGGTTATTTTCACAGTGGTACAGCTCATCTTGTTCAATCCTAAGGAATGAGGAATCTGTGGGTGAGTAGTTCTTTCATTTCTCATCTTCTTATTCAAATTTATGAACCTGCAAACTGCACAGTGAGTAAACTATGGTCAATGACTAGCTAACCACTGGTTTACTGACTGGTTAGGATTCGTCAGTCCTTGATGTCTGAATCCCTCTTCCCCTTTCTCAGAACCCTTCATGTCATTGCTCCTCGTCCTCTCTCAGATGGACTTCCAACTGGAAATAGAAGTAAGGACATGTCAACATCTGTTTGTTGTGTGTGTGTGGTGTGTGTGTTTGTGTGTGTGTTGTGTGTGTGTGTGTGTGTGTGTGTGTGTGTGTGTGTGTTGTGTGTGTGTGTGTTGTGTGTGTGTGTGGTGTGTGTGTGGTGTGTGTGTGTGTGTGTCATAGAGTTGAAGGCACATCATTCATTATTCACTTTTTCCTTCTTGACAGAATTGCAGTTTTCTAGACGAGAGCTGGCTCTTACCTGTAAGAAAACAATACCATGATGGATTTTACTGCCGAGTCACTGTCAGTGTGTCTTATGGGGAAATATTCACTCTGAATGTGGTGCTGCAGGGAAGTGTGACTAGAGATTGTGTCGTCCACAGGTGTGTGAGATATACGAGACAGTGCCCTGTCGGGAACTGGGAATGGTGCTGAGGTTAGTTTTCCCCTGTAAAGGTGTGGATACTAATGCCGTTGTCGCGTCATCATAAAGATTCACTCCCATCACTTTTTAAAGAGCGATCAATAGGTAGCGTATCCGTCCATTTTGTGACTTTAAATGATTAAATTGACCTATTTTGTGTTTAGTGTGAGGCTGCCTTTCTTCAAGGGAAGTAAAAAAAGATTTACGCACATGCTCAAACAATCGATTTGTAACAGTACATTAATGTGCAGGTATTCCTCTGTTTTCCTGTCCCCCTCCCTCAGGTATCTGAGAGGTCGTGTGTTTGTGTTGGAGCTGTTACCGGGGAGCCAAGCTCAGGTAGACCGCGCCCTCTGCCCTGGGGACATCATCGATGAGATCAATGGAGTCTCCCTGCGCAACTCCAAGAACGGACAAGTACGTCGGAGCCCCATTTCAGTTATACAGAACCCAGTGACATTTAAAGTTATAGAGTCGTATAAAAACATTGCCACAATTAGTTTGTACACTGCCAGGGCCCAATGTTCAGCTGAGTGTGTGAAATGTTAAGTCAGTCATTCCTGGAAGGCCACGCCATTGATAGACAGATAACCACAGCCAGTCTCGTGATGTTTGCCTTGTTTCTCTGAGACCCAGCCGCAGCAGTTAGCCCCCAGGCTCAAGCCCTCCCTGCTGTTTACCTCCGTTCTACATTCTACTGTGTCTGCCCGCTCTTCCAGGCCGGCGTGGTCCTGTCTAATGTGTTCTCCTGGTGACCTAGTGTGGTCCTGTCTAATGTGTTCTTCAAGCGTGGTCCTGTCTATTGTGTTCTCCTTGTGTTCCAGACCGTTTGGTCCTGTCTATTGTGTTCTCCTGGTGTTCCAGGCGGGCCTGGTCCTGTCTAATGTGTTCTCCTGGTGTTCCAGGCGGGTGTGGTCCTGTCTAACGTGTTCTCCTGATATTCCAGGCGGGCGTGGTCCTCTCCAGGCTGAAGGGCCTGCCGCTGTCCCTGCGCGTGCTGCGCTGGCGGGCCCGTGACGGCTCCTCGTACCGGCCCCTGATCAAGCTCCTGCGGGAGCTGCGGACGGAGAACCCCACCCTGGACCTGGGTCTGGCCCCGTCCGCACCCCCCAGGCCGGCCCACACCGCCCCCCCGCCTCCTCCACGCTGTGCCTCAGAGACGGAAGGCGGGTTGGGGGGGTTCGTTGGGTGGGGGGGGGGTTGTGTGCACGTGTGCTCCCAGAAATAGCAGGGGGGGATGAGGGGCCGGATAATAGATTGGGGGATGAACGGGGATGAACCCCAATGTCTGCAGCGTACTTGAGAAACATTCACTGTAAATCTATTGGAGTTGTTTTAATCAAAGGGTTGGTTAAATGAGTCTTTAGCATTAAACAGCTCCCTAAATGGACACGGATTGTGCGATGTCGTCTACACTATACCACCAGTTGTTTCATTATTCAGTCTTGTATAGATGAGACTGACCCTCTCTCTCCTGCAGGATTGTGTATGTTCTGCAGTACTTGGGAAAGGCCAATATTGGAATGGTAGATATGTGCTATTATTCAGTGTCTGTGTCTTACGCATGCATTCAATGACTCTCTTTGTACTCGTTTTTTATCCTTTTTGCGCACATTTTTTGCACAAACGAACAAATGGTTGCATGAACGAGTGAATGAGTGTGTGCCAGACAGAGATAATTCTATCCTTCCTCCTATCCTGTTTGTTTTCCAGTGCGGTGGCAAGGAGGTTCTGCAACAGGCCATCCCACAAGTGTTGCAGAGGAACCTGCCAAGCAAGGTGTCAGTCCCCCCTCCCTGCACTCCTGTCCTACAAACACATAATGATGCATTATAACCACTGGTGTTTATCATGTAGAAGACCTGGTTTACTTTTTTACCATAAATGCTAAACTCATGTAATCTGGCTGACAGGAAGTGTACTTGGACTTGAAGGAAACACATTTGATTTGCACAGAAAAAAGCAGTAACACGGTAGGTAGCTCTGACCATTCAAATGTTAGGATTAGGATATATTATGGTGCGCATAGTTTGCGTATTTTACAAAATACTTTATTGGTGGGAGGCAGGTCTGATTTGATTTTCTATACCGCCAAAATACCATGTGCTGTACATAAATAAACAGATGGTGTAACAATACAAGTCATATACCACTGGTAGTTCACAAATTGAATGCAATGCCCAATTAGATAATGACAAGAGCTTCTACTGATCTGGCTTGAATGTTCTTCCTTTAGGAACTTTTCCAGCATCACTATCCCGAGATCTCATGTGTTGGAAGGTTTGGCAAACCAGACTATACCATCTTTGCGTTCTGCGTGGCGTAAGTATGAGAATTCTCTTTCTAGTGAAACTAGAAATAAACAAATTAAAGGGCTCTAAAGGTGGGCAGTTGAAGCATTTAAAATACTCTGAACATTAACAGGATCCCTAATGAAAGAAGAAAAAAACACTGATCCAAATGGATTTGTCTGCCCTTCTAGTGACATAATTCCCCATAGGCAACCCTGGCCTGCCATTGGCTCAGTAATCCAAGCTCATGATTGGTGCTTTCACAGAGACTCCCCAGAAACACATCTAGCGCCTGGCTTCTGCTGCGTGGCGCTCAGGACAAATCTGCCAGCCGAGTGTGAAGAGCTTGTCTGCCGAATAGGTAACCAGACGCTGATGTAGGCACGCTATAACACCCATGGTACCAACAGCTGTCCAGTATTGACCTGTCACTCTTGTTCTACAGCTACAGGGTTCAAACACACAGAGTGGTTTGTATGACGGTCATGAACAGACTCCCAGAGCCACCTGGAGAACCCAAGTATGACGTCGTTGTTCATGTCGATGTGTAGATTAAAAATGGTTTTGAATTAACAGTCTAGCACCCTCATTGCTCACATTAAAAACACAAGACATGTTGTACTCGTAAAGAACTTTACTAGAAAGACATGTGACACCACTTCATAAATAGTATTAAATGTAGCTGCCAAGATTTTTATGTTGGAAAAATAACATGTAAAAAGCCGTCAAGAAAAATACAGGCGGGTTGTCTCTCCGCTGGGGAGCGTGGTGTACAGTGAACTGTTAACAATAACCGAACGCTACATCGAAACAGGCTGGTGGAGGAAGTAGACCGATAAGAGGGGGCCGCCCTTCATGGAAGATGTAAAGAAGAAGTCATGTCCGCCTTCGGGAAAGGCCCTGATGGCTCAACCAACAGCCAGCCGTGGGGGGCGAGGGGGTAAAGAATGTATGGATATAATGCACCACCGAATCCCCAGAACAGGAGCAACTCCACCCCCCACCAACACCACTTTGCTCCGAGTTCCGGTTTGAGGAACGACGGATGCATTTGGTGTCGTTCTAAAATAAAAAATAAATTCTGATGATAAATGTCCACAATAGGTTGGAAGTGGGATAAATAGGGTCGCTGGTCGGCCCGGGGGGATCCTCTAGGCACGCTCGCCTCTTATCCTGCGGGCCAGCTGGATGTCCTTGGGCATGATGGTGACCCGCTTGGCGTGGATGGCGCACAGGTTGGTGTCCTCAAACAGACCAACCAGGTAGGCTTCGCTGGCCTCCTGCAGGGAGAGCGAGAGAGAGGGAAGGAGGTTAATACTCTACTCATTTATTTGTTGACTACTGCATAGCCTTTTACTGATTGCTGCATCTCTTATACTTATTGTATGTTGTACGTCCTGGAACTTAAAAATAACATCTTATCGTAACAGTCTTTGTTTGACTATGGGGAATGCTTTAACCTAATTTTCGACCGTGAATAAATACTTAAATAAAAGATTGGTTAGGTATTCGAAAACTATGCACTCATTTCACAATGAACGCCCGTAATAATAATAATGAAATGTATATAGCGCTTAATATGACGCCCTTGCACTTTAAAGTATCATTCTTTTGTCAAATTCACTTATGTCAAGTCGTGTTACCTAAACGATCTTGATGTATATTTAAAGAAAGAGTATTTTTGTTAACAGTGAACGCAGCGGTTCTTTAGCCCACCTGAAGGGCGCCGATGGCGGCGCTCTGGAAACGCAGGTCGGTCTTGAAGTCCTGGGCGATCTCCCTGACCAGCCGCTGGAAGGGCAGCTTGCGGATCAGCAGCTCAGTGGACTTCTGGTAGCGACGGATCTCCCTGAGAGCCACGGTACCCGGCCTAACCAAAAACAGGAACAATTACTAAATATAGGTATCATAACAGTGCAACGCATGAAGACATCATTACAATTTACGCGTTTAAAAGGCAACAGCAATAACATGTGACCCGAATGACGTCATTACCTGTAACGGTGAGGCTTCTTGACGCCCCGGTGGACGGCGCGCTCTTTCTCGCAGCCTTGGTGGCGAGCTGCTTCCTTGGCGCCTTTCCTCCGGTGGACTTACGGGCGGTCTGCTTGGTTCTGGCCATGGCGCACTAAACTAATAAAACCACAGAATCATTAATAATTATCCCCTCCCTGGACGATAGCTGACGTCTACCGCCACCGATCACAACAAACATCGACCGAAACAAAACCATCACAAAGGCGCTTGCGCGGGGAGACGCACGGTAAGACCGCTCAAACTGGCTTGTGTATGAACGCCCCTCCCCCATCAGTGGGGGAGGCAGGGAGAGCCGCTGCACTCCACCCAACAGCCCTCCACCCTTCTAGTGTCACTGCTGGGTTTACGTCCAGCCTCCCCGTCGAGGATAGCACCTACAACAACGGGCCACCGGACGGTCGGTATGGGCCGACCCAGAGGGCGGTTGGACCCGGGGGACCCAGCGGGCGCTCGGTGGTGCCGACAGACCCAGCGGTCGCAAGGATCCAGCGGACCGGGCGGTCAGGACCGGGACCGAGCAGGCGGTCCACCGACATTAACGTCAGCGCCATGTTAGTTGTAAAGTATTTCAGACAAGCAGGCCAGACAGACTGACTGTGGTAAAGACGACAGACGCGCTCCTTCCCCAGACTGGGTGAGGGCCTGTAGGCCTAACACATGATCCACTGGTTTGACTATGTGTGTAGACCATAGACCGCGGCGGTGGCCTGCTCGGACCCATTGTTCTATGATGAGCTAACGTTAGCCGTTAGCACCACCAGCCCATGCCCCGCGGGTCCGGGTCCGGTTCCTGGGGGTCCGAAACACCGCCAGACTCCGTGTAAAACCACATTCTACCATAAAAACACAAAATTAAATGGCTTACCGTGTGAGGATTTAACGATGAGGATTAGAAAAACGTCTGAACTCTTCCTTCGGTTGTGTGTGTGTGTGTAGCGAGAGTTGGTGAGGGCTATAAATACTACAGCGTGACGTCACATGTAGACGGGAACGCTATGATTGGTCCGTCTGGGTTTCAATTGTTACGATCCATGATCTAGGATGTGGGATTATTTGTATGTGTGATATGTTTTTATATATAAGGATACATATATATAGATATAAATATCTATATACAGAAACTAGTGTTTCTGACAAATGTACTTATTGTAAGTCTCTTTGGATGAAAGCTTCTGCTAAATGCCCTGTAGATTCAGTTTAGGCCTAGAGAATATATATTGAGAGAGATATATAGAGATATATAGAAAGAGATATAGGTATTTGAACTGTATTCTATTGTATGTATCTGTGTCCTGACTCCAGTCCAGAGGGGGGCGGCTGAGGCTCCATGTGACTGGTCCAGAACCGACTAAAAACAACAAGAAGGAGACGAAGATTTATTGCAATCCGAACTGCTTTGGCCCGTTTATTCTGACAAAGCCATGGGATTGTTGGAAAATTTTAACCTCAGAGTTCATTATATAGAAATGTCCTGCGTATGTAGTTTCTACCCGCCGTAATGTGCGCTGTACAACACTAGCGTGTGCGTGTTTGTGTGTGTGCGTGCGGGACACGCAACACACATTTCCCCCTTGCGTCCACTTCCCCCTTTGTTTGCACGCATGCGCAGTTCATTCCAGAATGCGGATTTGGGAGCTAACACAGTATAGCCACAGCAAGCTAAAAACAAGATCGTGGATACGAGGCCTGACGCGGGGAAATGTCTAAAAGTCACCCGCAGCCGCCGCCGTCGTGCCCAGGGTGCCCGACCGCCGCAGCGGCCCCATCCTCCGTCTCCTCCTCCCCGCGGGGGGCTCCACGTCTCCCGCCAACGGGCTGAACGTCCAGCCCGAGAAACCTCAGCATTACACGTACGTACTAGTGTGGGACACACACACACACACACACACACACACACCACACACACACACACACACACACACACACACACACACACACACACACGTAAACACACACACGTAAACAAACACACACACACACACACACACATGCATAGAGGTGCGCTCACATAAATGCTCCACATGCACCACTCCGTATACGTGACAGAATATATGTATATCATGCTGCAGGAAACGCACAATATGAGTGTGTGCATAAAGTTTGGCGCGTCTGGAGTTGGAGGCCCGCTGCGATCTATAGTTCAGAACACTTGTTATCGGTGTGTACGTAATGGACGGCCCGGTGATGGTTCCTTCTCCTCCTCCCCAGGTACCTGAAGGAATTCCGGACCGAGCAGTGCCCGCTGTTTGTTCAGCACAAATGCACCCAGCACCGGCCTTTCGCCTGCTTCCACTGGCACTTCCTGAACCAGCGGCGGCGCAGACCCATCCGCAGACGGGACGGGACGTTCAACTACAGCCCCGATGTGTACTGCACCAAATACGACGAGGGGACGGGCAGCTGTCCCGAAGGGGACGAGTGAGTATTTTAATTGTGTTTAACATCAGTTTAAAACCCTTATAAAGTCCAACACATAATGTCCGTGTTGTGTTTTTTTTTAATGTCTGTTAAAATCAACAGGGCCATTCTACGCTGAAGGTTTGAGTTTGTATGATATGAAAACTCTGGGGGCCCATGTAAAATAGTGTAAAAACAAGTTTTGGTTTAGGTTGGTTTGTGTAAGTGCACGCTATTCATTTATGGCAATCTTTTGAGAGGTGGAAACTATCCACAATTGCATCAAACCAGACCCCCAACAGGTCATTCTTAGCATTAGCAGTTGAAAGACGCATTGCATTGCCCTTCATAGAGTTGTCGTTGAGGTGTAACGACCGCTATCAGAGGCCAGTTGTGCACACAAAACAAATGCAAATGCTGCTCTGATGCGCGCTGATACCAGAAGCTTTGGAAATGTGCGAGAGCCCTCATAACCATTTGGAAGGGTCGTAAACTGTACCGTTCAAACTCTTCTCTGGCCGAAAGTGGCTGCATACCTCTACACAGAGGTGCGAAAAGAGTATAAATAGATTGTTTGCACAGTTTTGGCCGAATGTTCTGTATGTTGCAGTATACATGTGCCAAACCCAAGCACAGAAAAATGAAAAAGTAATGGGTGTGTAACGTGTATTGATTTAATATGAACCAATGGGCACGTTATGCTGTTTGCAGAACCACTGATAACGTGCTCAAATACAGGCTTTATACTCGCTTATCATCCACCTCTGGAAGTAGGTCAAATTAAGAGCACTTTGACACAAAGTGCTGAGTATCATAAATCTGCCTATTTGTGAATAAATATTTGTTGTTCTTCTTGAGAGTGACTCCTTTACATGTGTTTAAAGACCGATAACCTGGCTGACGCATATAACATGACCAAAACAAAAGCATCACCTGGGTTTAGATTTATATGTCGTTTTATTCTGGATAGAATCATAAAAGATTGGTTCAAATGTTTGAGCTTTCGATGTACGAGACAGAAACGTTGATGCCATCTCTTCCCACGGTGTCAGGGTTCACCTGGACTCTGCATAGCCCGTACACACACACACACACCCCTCTTTGTATGTTGTACGTCCTGGCACATATTGTACACACTTATTGTATGTTATATGTCCCGGCACTCAATGTAAACCCTTATTCTATATTGTATGTCCTGGCACTTAATGTACGCACTTATTGTATGTAGTGCGTCGTCCTGGCACTAAAGAATACTACTTAGCATTGTGTAGCATCTTATCGTAGCTATCTTTGTTGCATACGGGAATGCGTTAACCTAGTGATTGTTAGTGCTTTGCGCTTGGTTCAATGAACATCCTTACTGCACCGACAGCGATATATTTTTGTTTCTCTTTCTTCTGACAAATGTACGCTTTGTAAATCGCTTTGGATAAAAGCGTCGGCTCAACGCCCTGAATGTTAACAGAATCCCCTGCAGCCCCTGGGTTGGTCTGATTGGGTCTCCGCTTCCTGTTGTCATGCAGACTAAAGCGTGTGTTTCTATTGGCTGTGGTACCCCGACCCTCATGCGCGTTGTGTCTGCTCCGGTTCCCAGGTGTGCGTTCCTGCACCGCACGGCCGGGGACACTGAGCGGCGCTACCACCTGCGCTACTACAAGACGGGGTCCTGCATCCACGAGACGGACGGCAAGGGCCACTGCTCCAAGAACGGCTCGCACTGCGCCTTCGCCCACGGCTCGCATGACCTACGCAGCCCCGTGTTCGACATCCGGTACGCGCACGCTTGTACACATAAAAGCCGTTTTATGTGTACAACATGGTCAACATGTGTGTGTGTGTGTGTGTGCGTGAGACATGGGTTAAAAAACATAATTGAAAAACATTATGCGAGAATATTTGTTTCTATATCCGTTAAAGCAGGGTTTTTTCCCCCATCTTAGTGTGTGTGTGTGTGTGTGTGTGTGTGTGTGTGTGTGTGTGTGTGGTGTGTGTGTGTGTGTGTGTGTGTGTGTGTGTGTGTGGTGTGTGTGTGTGTGTGTGTGTGTCAGAAGGACTTTGTATTGGGGTTGTTTGTGTACACGTGCACACAAAACACTGGACTGAGTGTCACTTAAGGCGTAGTCTCTGAGCTGCCGTGGTCATGACCTCGTACATGTTTCAGTCATGAGCAGATGGCTGACATCGTGCCACGGGACAGCCAATGGAGCTGGAGTTTGGTTATCATTAAGTGTATTAGTTATGTTCTGTGTAAGTCCATGCAAATCCAGACACAGAACATAACTAAAACATGGTTTCCAACTATGTCTCTTAACGTGTCATGTGTATTTGAGCATTTCACACACAAATCACATTCTCAATCAAAAGTTTGTATTGTAAATTATTTCGATAAAAGCGTCTGTTAAATGCCTGAGTGTAAAGTATGAAGCATCCCCAAACACTACACGACGTGGAAGCGCTAGTGGACGTTGTGACGGAGGTCCTCCCAGGAGCAGGTCTGTGAGCCTCCAGGCTGACTGTTGTTTCCTCTCCTTCCTCCAGGGAGGTGCAGGTGATCGAGTCCCAGGGGGGGCCCGGGGTCCCGGAGGGGGGTGGGGGTGGTGGCGGCGGCGGGGACGGCCAATCAGGGCAGGCCGCCAGCACGGCCCTCATAGAGAAGATCTTGAGTGAGGAGCGCGGTGGCAAGGTAGTAACTAATAATATAATAATGGTATATATTACATAAATATGCTGATGGTGGTAATGGTAACATGCTGTCTGTAGGTTCAAACTTTGCCATAAACGTAACACTGAGTCGGGATGGATTTGTTCTACACAACCTTTGGGCTGGATGCATAACGGTCAAAGGAAGACTTTAAACCCAGACTCATTTTTCAGCTGTCTTTCATTATGATTCAGCCTTATGTTGTGATATATTCAGCTTTATGTTGGGATACATTCAGCTAGGATTCTCCCAAAGTTTCCAATCTGGGATACATAACGTACATTTGATACAGCTTCAAATGAGCTGCTCATTGAGTCACTGCCGGACTCAGCAGGTTGGGATGGGTCAGATGTATGAGAGGGGGCGGGGCCAGGACACATGATGGAGGGGGGATGTATGAAGGGGGCGGGGCCAGGACACATAATGGAGGGGGTGATGTATGATAGGGGGCGGGGCCAGGAAACATAATGGAGGTGGGATCTATAAAGGGGGTGGGGCCAGGATACATAATGGATGTGATGTAAGAAAGGGGGCGGGGCCAGTACCTTAATGGAGGTCGTTAAAGGAGACAATTAAAGGAGCAGGATGTATTCTGTAGGTGGTAATTATCTGGCATCTCTCTGTCTCCCCTCCCCCACCCCCCAGACAACACCTACGTCCTCTCCCACTACAAGACAGAGCTCTGCAAGAAACCGCCACGCCTCTGTCGCCAAGGTTACGCCTGCCCGTACTACCACAACAGCAAAGACCGCCGCCGCAGCCCACACAAACACAAGTACAGGTACAACCGCACAAACTCTGACACACAAACACAAGTACAGGTACAGACACACAAACAGTGACACAAAAACACAAGTACAGGTACAAACGCACAAACAATGACACACAAACACAAGTACAGGTTCAAACACACAAACACAAGTAGAGTCGCACAAACACTAGTACAGGTAGAGATGCACAAATAAAGACACACAAGAACAGGGCGAGACTCCCACACAAGCAGAGACACACAAACACGAGTAGAGGTAGAGACACAAAAACAAGTACAGGTAGCGACGCACAAATAAGGACGCACAAACACAAGTACAAGTAGAGACGCACACACACAAGTATAGGTAGAGACGCACAAATAAGGACACACAAACACTAGTACAAGTAGAGACACACACACACACACACACACAATTACAGGTAGTGACACACAAACACAAGGCAGTCACATTTAAATCCTTGAAGAAACAGTACCTTTACAGCGCCTCTGACCACACGTCGGTGTATTCAGCTTGAGGACGGGTCATTACAGACGTGTGAGACCACCTGCTGTGTTCCCCCCCCCCACAGAGCCCTTCCGTGCCCGGCGGTGAAGCACAGCGAGGAGTGGGGGACCCCAGTAAATGTGAAGGGGCCGAGGGATGCCAGTACTGTCACACACGCACCGAGCAACAGTTCCACCCAGAGGTAGGTCACACACACACACACACACACACACACCACACACACACACACACACACACACACACACACACACACACACACACACCACACACACACACACACCACACACACACACTAATCATAACAGCACAATGGATTCTAACTAGGGCTGAACGATTTGGGGAAATAATCGAATTGCGATTATTTTGGCCAATATTGCGGTTGCGATTTAATGTGATTTTTATTTTATTTATTGAGTTCCATCATGTTCTGTATTATTCACTGAGAGTAATAAATCATTCTTTAGTATGACAAACACAACATTAGAAGCAGTCAACATATAAACTGCTCTTTCCCTTAGGCCAGGCTAACGTTTTGAGATGAGTTGATATTATAACATCTTGATTGAATTGTTAAAGAAAAAAAGAAATCCATCAGTAATGGCAACAAATCAAAAAAAAGAATAAGTTTTTATTGTTATTATTATTTATTTATTTAATCACAGCCTTTGTGATTTGCATATCGCGTTCTATCACATCGCGATTTCGATTTTAAATTTGATTCATCGTTCAGCCCTAATTCTATCAGCGGCTTTCATCAGGACCCCGACGCCACGCTGTACCGGATGAGCTCCTCTTTCCACCAATCACAGCTCAAGCACAGCATCAGGGCTGGCTTGTGACTGACCTGGCCCAACTGTCAGGATGCTCCTCATCCTGGCTTCCTAACGACAGAGACTCTACATGGCGGCTAGGCTAACATGCTAACACCCAGTGGTTTGACAGCCTCTCTGTGGGTGTGTTTGTTGCTCTCTCTCCAGATCTATAAGTCCACCAAGTGCAACGACATGCAGCAGAGCGGCAGCTGTCCCCGCGGGCCCTTCTGTGCCTTCGCTCACATCGAAAGTAAGAGCCAATGAGAGGCCTCGTATTCAACAGGCTGAGGCTGCGCTACCACTGCTAAGACTCTCGTTCAGATTTATTGCCTGTTTGTAAAAATGTGGCCGATATGAGATTTCAGTGTGAGGAACTGCGTGTGTCAGGCGACGTCGCACAGGCAGCATGAAGTGTAGTCAACATGGAGGCCGCTGAAGTCACTGCTACTGTCACGCTGAGCGGGCTTTTCCTTTATTTTCTAAAGCAGTTCAGTTCAACTGCGGTTTTGGCAGAGCTTCAGGGCAGCCTTAAACGTTCAGGATGGTACTCTTCACTATGGAAGTCTTCCATAGTGAAGGAGTACCAAAAGGAAGGTGGTTTGATGTCGTTGTGCAACGATTTGATGAAATTTCACATCAGGACTAACGATATTCAAGAGGATACACACAGGTGCTCCTGTGGGTGATGGATCAATAATGACTACTTCCCTGTCTGGTTTGGGGCCCTCCTGCTTGCAGTGTGATCAACGCCTCCCAGTCAAACTCATGACAGGTTTCATATGAGTGCACTGAGTCGGTTCAACCTATTCACATCTCTCCCTGACCTCCTCCCCTCAGAGCCCTTCGTCCCCGACACAGAGCCCCCGTTCCCGGCCCCGGCTCCCCGCTGCCCCCCCGGCTCCCGGAGCCCCCCCCAGCGCGCCCCGACCCCCTCCCCGCGGCAGCCCCACCCTGGGTCCGGGGGGCCCCTGGGGCACCGGGGGACCCGGGGCACGCCCCCAGCTGCCTGGGACTGGCCTTCTCGCCGGCACGGGGGGGCGGGGCATGCGGAGCAGGGGCTGCTGGGAAGAGTGATGGCGTACTGCGAGGAGGCGTCAGGAGGGGGCGGCGGCGGCGGGGGGGGGCCCACGGGGGAGCCGCTCTCCCCCTGGGGGCGGGAGGGGGGGTACGGCCGCGCCCCGGGGTTCGAGAGGGAAGACCAGGTGAGGGGGGCGCTCACACCTGACTGATCCACAAGTTCTGCATATTTGTTCTGTCTGGTAAATGTATCGTAGAAATGTACACTTACAGTCAGGGCGTTTAGCAGACGCTTTTTATCCAAAGCGACTCACTATAATTATATAATATAATACAATAAGTACATTTGTCAGAAGAAAGAAACAGCAATATATCGGTACAGTAAGGAAGTATAGTATAGAACAGTATAGAAACGAGTGCCTAGTGCCACTAACAATCGCTAGGTTAACCCGTTCCCCGTATACAACAAAGATAGCTAGGATAAGACGCTACACGATGCTATTTCTAAGTGACAGGACTTACCTCATACCATAGGTGTGTAAAAGGGGTGGGGGGGAGGGGAGGCTATGCAGAGGTGATCTCTGAACAGAAAGGGATGGATGGCTCTTTGTGTGTTCTTTGGTTATGTCGGGCGTGACCCACAGCCCTCTGGCTCACCTCGTTCTGTTTCTGTTCTTCAAAGGCGAAGCAGATGCAAAGGAGTTTTGTGCTGGAGCAGCGAAACAAACAGGTACACCCACCCCCCCCCCCCCCCGCATTTTCGAGGATATGCACTTCAGGTATGCTTGTACCAGCATGCTGGACAGATGTACATCTGTACCAAAGGCTGCACTAAAATGAACAGGGAACAGCTTAGCTCAGGAGGTAGAGCGGGTTGACTTGTAACTGGAAGGTTGATAGTTCAAACCCGGCTCCTTCTATTGTGTCGAGACGCCTCACCCTGACTGCTCCCGAGGAGCTGGCTGTCGACCTGCAGGGGTGGCCCCGCTGTCGGTGTGTGAATGTGTGTATTAACCGTTGTAAGTCGCTTTGCATAAATGCGTCTTCTAATGGCCCTAAATGTAAAGGTACATTAGCGTAGAGTTAAAGAAAGAGAGGTAGAACAGAGAGTCTCGTGTCCTTGGTCCACTATTGGAGCGGATTAAAGGTTGGGTATAGAATTCTCTTTATTGGGCATTTTTGCAAAAATACTTGAAATCCTTATCATAACCCACTTACAGCCACTGAGTTAGAAGAACTGAGATGAAAATTAAACAAGTCAATCACCTGTGGAACAGGCAGGGCTCGAAAAACTCCAGCCAATGATTTCCACACCCACCGAGTGGCATTGGACAGTAAGTACGTCAATCAAACGGTCGTACTGCACTCCCCTCGCGAGGGGGGGGAAAGCTCGTGACCCAGTGACCCAGAGCATGCTTCTGTTTGTTGTTATCCTGCGGTAGCTACTGGAGCTAGCTAACTAGCTAATGGCTCGCTCTCGCGCATCTGTTCGCTCGTGCATGATTGCGCGTCCATGTACTTGGAATGGGTGGAGTCAGAGTCAGCGTTGAAGGAGAGGGGGTAGGACCATTTGAGTTGTGTATTTTCAAAATCTGCTGGCGTTTCGCAAATCCCATACCCCACCTTTAAGCTGTGCGTGTAAACGTACTGAGTCTCTCTATAAACCATGCCCCCCCCCCCCCCCAGGACCTCCTGGTGTTCCTGCCGGTCGGCAGCCCCCTGAGCCTGTCCTCCAGCATGCCCTCCAGCCTGGCAGCCACCCCGCCCAGCCCCGCCTCCCTGGGGGCCGGCCTCTGCTCGGGCATGAACGCCAACGCCCGGCCCTTCTACCCCCCAGCGACACGGTGGAGTCGGTGGTCGGTGAGAAACACGCTCGCATTGTTTTGGTTTCTGTTCAAAGGCACCGTTAGGTTTCCTCTCACCTTGTCAGGGAACTGGAGTGTGTGTGTGTGTTGTGTTGTTTTGCTGAGTGTGCGTGGGTTGTGTTGCTGAGCGTGCGTGGGTTGTGTTGGGTTGTGTTGCTGAGCATGTGTTGTGTTGTGTTGCTGTGCGTGCATGTGTGTGTGTGTTGCCTTGCTGAGTGTGTGTGTTGTGTTGCTGAGTGAGTGGGTTGTGTTGTGTTGCTGAGTGTGTGTTGTGTTGCTGAGCGTGCGGTGGTTGTGCTGGTTTGTGTTGCTGTGCGTGGGTAGTGTTGGTTTGTGTTGCTGTGCGTGGGTTGTGTTGTGTTGCTGAGTGTGTGTTGTGTTGCTGAGCGTGCGTGGGTTGTGTTGGTTTGTGTTGCTGTGCGTGGGTAGTGTTGGTTTGTGTTGCTGTGCGTGGCTTGTGTTGTGTTGCTGAGCCTGGCTTGTGTTGCGTTGTTGCTGAGTGTGTGCGTTGTGTTGTGTTGCAGAGTCTGCGCTGGACGATCTGGACCTGAACGACTTTGGCGTGTCGGCGCTGGAGAGAAGCCTCGACTGCAGCTCCAACCTGCCCAGCGGGGGGGTGATGCTCGGTACACACACACACACACACACACACACACACTACTAGGTGTCTATGTTTGACAGACAGACACGCACGCACAGACACGCACACGCAAACACACACACTCCTGTGCTAAACGTAAGCAGGCTGTAGGTATTTGGGGTTGGACCAGTATCTCACACGGAGTATAAGCGAGAATGCAGATCTGAAACAAGGTCTATCTACAAAGATGTTGTATATTTTTCTCAGAAATGAAACTGTCCTTCTGTCTGTCCTTCCAGGAGGAAGCCATCTGCAGAGCTCCGCCCCCGTCAACATTCCAGGGTCCCTCAGCAGCTCCGCCCCCTTCAGCTCGCCATCGCCCTCTCCACCAGTCAGAACGCACACCTCGCCCTTCTTCTCCTCACACCTGTCGCAGCTCGGCCAATCGGAAAGCGGCTACATGGGCCAATCCCACGGCTCTCTAGGTACGGCTGAGGGGTCCGATGGGGCTTAACCGGGGCTAACCCTAACCCGAGGGCTCGGGTTGGGGCTAACCCTAGGGCTTAACCGGGGCTAACCCTAACCCGAGGGCTCAGGTTGGGGCTAACCCTATAGGCTTAACTGGGGCTAACCCTAACCCGAGGGCTCAGGTTGGGGCTAACCCTAGGGCTTAACCGGGGCTAACCCTAACCCGAGGGCTCAGGTTGGGGCTAACCCGGGGTTTACCAGGGGCTAACCCTGACCCTAGGGCTCAGGTTGGGGCTTTACCAGGGCTAACTCGGGGCTAACCCTGACCCGAGGGCTCAGGTTGGGGCTAACCCAGGGCTAACCCGGGGCTAACCCTGACTCTAAGGGGCTGTAAGGAGGAGGACTGAGCTTGTGGATGGTCTGGTGGCTCCACAACTTCCACAAAGCCTCCCAGAGTTTCGTTAACGTTGTAGTGTATAATGTTATAGTCGTATGTAGGGCTACGTCATATTTCGTTATCGTATCGAAACCGTGACAACATCTGTTGTATGGAATTATCTGGGTTACAGAAAATTCCAAAAACAGGAACTTTTTCGAGAGTGCGTTGCAATTGTTTCCTCAAAACAAAAAATCCCATTTAATTCGCTATCATCAAGCTCTGTATAACGAGTATATATTGCATAACCGTATATTATTTATGTCGATATGAAAGATACAAAAATATAATAGACAAAATATCGTTATACGATTATCTTCCAATATGGTCCAGCCGTAGTCGCAGGTTATGAGGCTGTGTTGTGTGAGGAGGTACGATGTGTCAAAGGTCACGCTCTGACGTCTCCAGGTCTGAACGGGATGAGCAGCAGCATCTGGGAGCACTTCCCGTCTGGACAGGGCTCCCCCGGGACCCCCCCCGCCGCCCAGACGGCCGAGATGAGCCGGCTACGGCAAGAGCTGGAGGACACACAGCGCACCCTCAAGTCCTGGGACCACAGCTGGAGGCACACCGCTCAGGTGAGAGGGTGAGGGGGTGAGTGACTGGAGCCACACAGCTCAGGTGAGAGGGTGAGGGGGTGAGTGAGTGGAGCCACACCGCTCAGGTGAGGGGGTGAGTGAGTGGAGGCACACCGCTCAGGTGAGGGGGTGAGTGAGTGACTTGCGGCACACTGCTCAGGTGAGAGGGTGAATGAGTGAGTGAGTGGAGACCACTCTGTCTGTCTGTCTGTCTGTCTCTGTGTGTGTGTGTGTGTGTGTGTGTGTGTGTGTGTGTGTGTGTGTGTGTGTGTGTGTGTGTGTGTGTGTGTGTGTGTGTGGTGTGTGTGTGTGTGTGTGTGTGTGTGTGTGTGTGTGTGATGTATCCTCTAGCACTTGAGGCAGTTCTGAAGAATCGTCTGAACTAGAATGGTTCTCTGTATCTCCCTGGTTCAATGCTCTCACTGTTAGTCGCTCTGGACCGAAGCGTCCGCTAAAAAAATGTTTTGCAATGCAGTCCATCATCCTTATTGTCAAGACAGGAAGTTGGCAAGACGAGCTGTTTGGACTCATCTCCTTTGATAGTCGACAGAATGAAATGCCATTAGCTACATACCTACATTAGACAAAAGTTTAAGTAACGATGGATAGTGTTTGCCCCGTTATGATTCATGAAGACTTTTGATTTAATCAAAAGCTTGAACATCAACCAATGGCAACAAGGGGGCAGCCAATAGCCGGGGAACCAGACGAATCTGGCTAGCTCATGTTTCCTTTGCTCTGTGGTTAAGGTCTGGCTCCCCCTCTATAGAAAATAATTTAGGAGATAGACCAATCACAACCGCTTATCTGGTTTAACCAAGTTATCGTAACCCGACCGCTGGTTCAACCCTTTGGTTTAACTGACCGCTGTTTTAACCCTTGTTTAACTGACCACTGGTTTAACACTTTGGTTTAACTGACCGCCGCCTTAACCCGTTGGTTTAACTGACTGCTGGTTTAACACTTTGGTTTAACTGACCGCCGCCTTTAACCCATTGGTTTAACTGACCGCCGGTTTAACCCGTTGGTTTAACTGAGCGTTTGTTTAACCAGTTGGTTTAAGTGACCGCTGGTTTAACCCATTGGTTTAACTGACTGCTGGTTTAACCCGTTGGTTTAACCGACCACCGCTTTAACCGACCGCCGCTTTAACCCGTTGGTTTAACCCGACCGCTAATTTAACCCAACTGTTGGTTTAACCCATCTCTAACTGGTTTGACCCGTATGCCTACCCCCCCCCCCCCCCAGACCTGGGCGGCGCTTAAGGCAGACGCGGAGGACTCGCGGGCCCGCGCCTCGCGCATCGCCATGGAGACGGAGCGGGGGCTGCAGGCGGAGGAGGAGGTGCAGCGGCAGACCTCCCTCCTGCGGGAGGCGCTGGAGAGCCTGCGGAGCGGGGAGGACCCCCACCTGGCCGTCCACCAGCTGCAGCTGCTGCAGCGCCTGCCCCTGGAGCCCGCCCTCAGCCTGCAGGCCCAACTGGGGAGCTGCCTGCACACCGTGGAGCAGGTGACCGGCACGCACACGCACACGACTACACACACACACACACACACGCACACACGTATTGTGCATCTTCCTAAAGAAGTGCGTGACCTGTGGTCAACTTCGGCTCAGGAGGTATAGCGGCTTGACTTGTATCCGGTATCTCCTATCTACCATGGAGCCTGTTTGACTGAACGCTTACATTTACATTCCGAGCGTTTAGCAGACGCTTTTATCCAATGTGACCTACAATAAGTACATTTGTCAGAGGAAAGAGAAATGGGCTATGCAGTCTACAGTAGGTGAACTCTGAACAAGAGAGACCTGAGTATGCTCTCCTTCCTGCAGGCTCTGTTAGAGAGAGACAGAGTGAGACAGCCCCCTGTCCCTACCCAGGCTCTGTTAGAGTCAGGGTGTCAGCGCATCCTTAAAAAGTCTTAAAAAGATGTTTCTAAATTTAAGGCCTTAAAAAGACTTAAATTCGTTACAAATCTCATATGCTGGTCTTAAATACTGTGACTCAAGGTCTTCAATTTGTCGGGGCAGGACTATTTATTTATTTATTTTTCTTGTGGAGCTTTCCAGGAAGGACATGAAGAGAGGTTTCTTTCTTGCTAGCTGCATATATAAACGATTATCTGCGTGCTTGCTAGCTATTCTGCGACAATGGGTAGGTGCAAATTCAAGGACAGTTGGCTGGAAGACGTCCGTTTCCGAAGTTGTCTCTCGTCTGTTGCCAACCCCCACCATCGCGTGTTATAGGTCTTAAATTTCATTCAAGGTGGTATTAAAAAGGTCTTAAAAAGTCTTAAATTTGACTTGCTGAAACCTGCAGATACCCTGTTTAGAGTCCTCATCTCCACCCACGACCCCGTGTGACTGACAGCTCCGTGTCCCTCCCCAGGCTCTCTGTTAGAGCCCTCAGCTCCACCCTCAGCCCCGTGTGACTGACAGCTCCGTGTCCCTCCCCAGGCGCTGTTCCGGCGGCAGCGGCCGTGCTGCGTGTCGTGCGGCGGCCCCGGAGCCATCCACCTGCCCTGCGCTCACGGCCTCCAGTGTGACGGCTGCTCGGGCTCCGCCCCGTGCCCGCTGTGCCCCAAACAGAGCCCGGACCAGCAGCTCTCCTGACCACCTGCAGGGGGCGCTGGTCCCGGAGCAGTCCGTCCTGATTCAACAGCGGGACCAGCAAACTAACTCTGTTTTCCTTTTTTTATTTTTAGCCTTGAAACCAAAATGTTTATTTTTTTTTTATTTTGGGTAAAACCAAAACGACGACTCGCCTAAAAGAGCGAAAATTCTGAAAGGAGAACCTCTGGGGCGAAGGAGTGTCGGAACAAAGGCCCTTGTTATGCACTTCGCTCTTCTCATTGGCTCACGCCAGCGTCAGGGGATGTTTCAGCCAATCAGGAACGGCTTCAGAGTCAGAATCATTTCGGACGTGGTTCCGATCCCAGAGGTTTTTAGTGATCAATAGCTCTTGTAATCAATCACTCCAATTAGTATTCAGCGCAGTATGGATGGAGAGCGAGTCGATATATTATGACCGCTCGGGAGCCACGCCCCCTCTGCATCTCTACCGCTTCTCTAGAAAACGAGGGTAGAAAAGAGATCCATCGACCCTATTGGCCAGCCACACTGTCACTCACCAGATATGCACCCATAGAGACGCTGATCCCGCCTCATCTTCCTCAACGTCAGAAAGGGTCGCATGAAACGGAGTGCCGAAGGATATCGCTATGGATACCGCTAAGCCTCAGAAATAATTGCTACAACCAAACGGGGGGAAGGGGGGGGCGCACAGTTACCAGACAGCTGGTAGGAATACTGTGGAATATTTTTTGGAAGACTTTAGGTTTTCCTTACCCTTTTAGCAGAAGCTAAATGTTAGCAAGCGTTAAGAACAACAGTTAAGTGTTGTTGGGCTCTTTTATGGGGACTCTCAGGGTTGGTTCTGTGTGTTTCCACGACGACCGGGAGCAGGAGGGCAACTTGACACAATCAACACAAATGTACTCAAGTCAACTCGTGTAGTCTTTTGAAATTACATCTATATTTTTTCATATCTTTGGTCTGGAGAGCCTGGTCACATGACCGGACCGTCAGACTTTCTAAATCGATGGCGCGCCATTTTGTCGGCCATGTTGTTTGGTTTGTTTTTAGTTTGTTTTTTTTACATTTGTAGTAATCTCTCAAATATTACCATATATCAGAAAAAGTCCATTAAAAACGAAATATACAAACATTTACATAGTTAGCAGATGACTCTTCTGTTGTACTGATGAGACGAGGTCATGGAATAATATTGGGGGGGGGGGGGGTACACATGAGGTCATGCAGACGGCCGCTGGTCAAACCGGATCGAGACCGTCCGCAACCCCGACAACGTGTCCAGCATCAGTGTTTCATTCTCTACCCACGTTTTTTGTTATCCATCAATAAATGTATATTTTTGGAAGAAGCTGTTGTCTCGCTGCCTGTGTCTCAGTGTTGGGTTAGGACTGCTGGAGCCCCTCCTGGGACTGCTTCTCCCGTCGTCGACGCGTCTTCACGAAGGCCTGGGCGTCCCGCTCTCCCTTCCGGGACTCCAGTAGCTTCAGGATGCTGTCGTCTGCTCGTACGACAACACAAGAATCACAGAAACACAGATCAGCTGCTGAGTTCGAAATAATTGCACCGGTGCAAAAATAAATCGAAGATAATCCCGGGTTAAACTACAATCCGAAGCACACAAAAGAGTCTAACAAAAGTTAGACGCATGTATGTAGATGTATGTGTTGTGTGTTTTCTAAACTATGCGTGTGTCGCAGACGCGGCATGCCCAGGACAGGAAACTACAGAAAATCTAGAGTTTTCAGTATGCGGTTGGCTCCAACGGACACGCACACTTCA
This sequence comes from Gadus chalcogrammus, assembly GCF_026213295.1. NCBI lineage: Eukaryota > Metazoa > Chordata > Actinopteri > Gadiformes > Gadidae > Gadus > Gadus chalcogrammus. Next base: position 5,193,064 of record NC_079429.1, read on the forward strand.
TCTTTTATCGCCCTGCAGAGTTCATAATTCCCAGGCTGCGTTCCAAACTGCATGCTGCAGCTGCCCTCGCAAAGCGTGTGGTGTTGCACATAGTATGCTCACAATTGGGACACACTAAAGGTGATTTCACTGATCAGCACACCCGTCGTGCCTCACATCGACACTCGCGGGTTCGGTTGATGCAACATATCTCCTCCTGCAGGGGACTGAGGTGCAGAGCAGCCTAAAGCAGGCTGGCTTGCATACTGAGAAAAGCAACCGGATGTAGTCCAACGTCTTTTGGCAGCGTAATCAAGTCAAGCCGCGTTCATGGATCTGTTACGTTTTATGTGTTTTTGGCATACTGCATTCTCCAAACTATGTATTGGGACATACTGAGTCCTTCTCTGGCGTACTAAACAGTCTGGTACTATGGGTAATGGAGCCCAGGGCAAGAGTTTAAACGCTGACCGGTAGAGTCCGTTACCCTTGGGCTTTGGGGGGGAGAGGGGGAGGGGGCGTTACCGTTGGGCTTGGGGTGCATCAGAGGCAGGCGGATCTGCGCAGGTGGGGTGTTGACACTGAAGGAGAACTCCTCCTCCGGCGGCGGCGGCGCCCCGGCCTCCTCCCCCCCCCCCGCCACCCCCGGGACGGCCTTCAGGGCCAGGAAGGCCTCGCCCTCGAAGTCGTCCCGGGTCATTTTGTCGTAGTCCAGCACCGTCACCACCAGGCAGGCCCCAGGGGCCCGGCACTGCTCCAGGGACACCAGGCTGGGGGAGGAGGGAGGTAGAGGGAGGGAGGTGGGAGGAGGGGAGAGAGGGATGGAGGAGGGAGGTGGAGAAAGAGGGAGGGAGGAGGGAGACGGAGCAAATGTAGGAGGGAGGAATGGCCGTGTAGGAGGGAGGAGGGAGGGAGATGGAGGAGGGAGGCAGAGCAAGAGGGAGGGAGGTGGAGGAGGGAGGTAGAGCAAGAGGGAGGGAGGTGGAGGAGAGGCAGAGCAAGCGTGATGATGGAGGAAGGAAGATGAGATAAAGGGAGAGTAGGGAGGTGGAGGAATGGAGAATCATTGTTATTAAATATAACGACAGGTCAGACTTTTGTCCAATCTCCTTTCTCTAATTTCTCCCAGGCGAGAGAGAGAGAGAGAGAGAGAGAGAGATTAACATTCATGATGTAAGACGCAAACGTGATAGAGTTGAGCGGGAATACGTACAATTCGAAGGCCTCGTCGAAGAGGGGGTTGAGGTCGCAGTACCGGATCTGCGTGCGGCGGGTCTCGACCTCGGGGAAGACGTGGACTGGCTCAAGGCTCAGCTCCACAAAGGGGTCGCTGAAGCCTGAGGAGGAGGAGGAGGAGGAACATCAGCCCTGTTCTGGTCCATCAACAGAGCACCGAGAAACAGACCAGATCTCCTTGTGTCACATTCATTACGTGTTCTGCAGACTGTAGAAGGTGATGTGGTGTGTGTGTATGTGATTCCTGGCAGTTTCGGTTTTTCGTCTTAACCTTGTTGTAAATGGTAAACGGTAAGTGGACTGCATTTATACAGCGCTTTTATCCAAAGTGCTTTACAATATTGCCTGAAATTCACCCATTCATGCAGACATTCACACACCGACGGCAGAGTCAACCACGCAGGGCGACAGCTAGCTCGTCGGGAGCAGTGAGGCTCAGGGACACCTCGACACTGAGGAGGAGCCGGGGATCAAACTGGCAACCTTGCTCTACCTCCTGAGCTCCTGTTTTTTTTGGCCAAGTCTTGCTTGACTTATAGGTTTCAAAATCTCAATGAGACATAACCTGCTTCAATAAAGAACTGTCATCAGTAGAGGAAAGTTGCAAACGTTTAGAGAGGATTGTACTTATTTTCCCCCGATGTTGGATCAGTGACTGTGGCGCTAATGCAGACAAAAACCGGTATGTACGGTAACGGGACAATCTTTACAAGTCCTTCATTGTCCGAGATGATTCTCTTACTGCTCTGGGACCGTCCAGACATCGACTGACCCCGGTTAACGGTACTGGTCAAGGTTGCGGTTAAGGGTTAACCCCGTGTGTTTAGAGTCCATGGGGAGGAGGTTAAGGTACAGGTTAAGGGTTAACCAGGTGTGTTTACCGTTGGAGTCCATGGGGAGGAGGTTAAGGTACAGGTTAAAGGTTAACCAGGTGTGTTTACCGTTGGAGTCCATGGGGAGGAGGTTAAGGTACAGGTTAAGGGTTAACCAAGTGTGTTTACCGTTGGAGTCCATTGGGAGGAGGTTAAGGTACAGGTTAAGGGTTAACCAGGTGTGTTTACCGTTGGAGTCCATGGGGAGGTGGTTAAGTTACAGTTTAAGGGTTAACCAGGTGTGTTTACCGTTGGAGTCCATGGGGAGGTGGTTAAGTTACAGTTTAAGGGTAACCAGGTGTGTTTACCGTTGGAGTCCATCGGGAGGAGGTTAAGGTACAGGTTAAGGGTTAACCAGGTGTGTTTACCGTTGGAGTCCATGGGGAGGAGGTTAAGGTACAGGTTAAGGGTTAACCAGGTGTGTTTACCGTTGGAGTCCATGGGGAGGTGGTTAAGTTACAGTTTAAGGGTTAACCAGGTGTGTTTACCGTTGGAGTCCATGGGGAGGAGGTTAAGGTACAGGTTAAGGGTTAACCAGGTGTGTTTACCGTTGGAGTCCATGGGGAGGAGGTTGACGGCGTTCAGGACCTCCACACACAGCCGGTGGTCCGAGCGCCGGTAGGAGATGAGCGTGACGGCCCCGTAGCGCTCCGCGCCGTACACGTTCTGACACACACACACACACACACACACACAAACACACACGGGCACACACACACACACACACACACACACACACACACACACGGGCACACACACACGCACACACACACGCAAAGAAATAAGGTCAATGTGAGCACACCACACATGTCTTCATTGGATCGCACACACACGCACCCACGCAGGCTCACGGGCACGTGCAAGCGCACACACACACAAATAGATGAGGTCAACGTGAGCACGGACGAGGCCCACTCACCTGCTGGGTGACCTTCCTCTCCAGGAACCTCTCGATGAGCTGCTGGCTGCTGAGGGAGTTGGAGGTGAGGTGGGCCTTCAGGCCTGAGGCGGGGGGCCAGGGGGGTGAGGGGGGTACCAGGGGGTGAGGGGGGCACCAGGGGGTTAATGGAGCATACATCTACATCGACAAACTGGATTTGTACAGCGCATTCCCTAACCAGTGGCCACTCACTTACAATATTTACAATATTGCCTAACATTCACCCATTCATGCACACATTCACACACCGACGGCGGAGTCAGCCACGCAGGGCGACAGCCAGCTCGTCTGGAGCAGTCAGGGTGAGGCGCCTCGCTCAGGGGCGCCTCGACACTCACAGCTAGGAGGAGCCGGGGATCGAACTGGCAACCTTCCGGTTACCAGCCAACCCGCCACCTACCTACCTCCTGAGCCCCATGCCGTACCCACATAAAGGCCTGTGTGCCAAGAGGCCTAACGCAGCAAAACCACAACTAAGAAGAAAACTGAAGCACTGCAAAATCGGATTTATATATAATACAACCCAGACGGTTTAATAATCAGCTGTTACAGGAGTACGAGTCTGGGGAAACGTCCCTGATCATAGACTTGAAGACAGGAATCCTCCTCACCTTGTACTCTTCAGACTGCAGCGCCAGCAGGGGCAGCCCGTTCCCCTCGGCATAGAAGCACTGCTGCAGACACTGAAGCACAATAAAACAACGCATCACAACACAACAACAACAACAACAACAACAGAACAACACAATAGCACCACACAACACAAACAACCACAACATACAACAGGACAACGTAACACAAGCAGTGAGTACCAGCCCCGCTGCCCACTGATTTTATATCGTCTCTATTTCATTTCATTTTCAGTTTCATTATTTGGCATCCAATTACAGATTAGTGTTTTGTGTTTTTGTATTTGTGTACCTGACTACCTCTGACACTGAGGTAAACCTTACACCCGACTATCAGAAAGAAACCCTTGTATTTTGCACAGTGAAACAGCAAAGCTCATTGTGATTCTGCTTGCCAGAATCACATGATGCCCCCCCCCCCCCCCCCAAGGTCTCAGGTGTGTGCGTGTGTGTTTAGTACGACAGCAGGGCAGCGCCTGAATACGACGAGGCAAGCTGACACGCTGCAGGTCATGCTCATGCTATTAAAGGCCTAAATGTAAACACACAGTACAATAACACAAAGGAAACTTCTGTTGAATAAATGTCTTGCCAACACAGGCAGAACAATCCCTAACAACATGTCAGTTCAAGGCTTCAACTGTTCAACTTTAAGCCAATGAGAAACCAGCCGCAGTAACCAGTGTCTGCCCATAGGTGGTACTGTTGCATAGGTTTTGACGCGAGTGCGAGGCAGACCGACCTCAAGGGTGTACAGCAGCCGCTGGGCGAAGACCATCAGGCCCTCCAGCTGGGAGTGCTGGGAGGCCACCTGGTGGAGGCTCTTCACTGAGTTGGTCCACAGAGGGGCCAGCATGCTGGACCGTTGGGGAGAGAGGAGCACCCAGGGGTGGGAGAGGAGCAGAGAGTGAATGTAAATGAAACGGTAAATGGACTGCATTTATACGGCGCTTTTATCCAAAGCGCTTCACAATATTGCCTGACGTTCAACCATTCATGCACACACCGACGGCGGAGTCAGCCATGCAAGGCGACAACCAGCTCGACGGGAGCAGTCAGGGTGAGGCGTCTTGCTCAAGGTCACCTCAACGCTCCGCTTAGAGGAGCCGGGGGATCGAACTATAGCAACATTGCGGTTTTCCAGCCGACCCGCTCTACCTCCTGAGCTACCGCCGCTACTGCTGTGTGTGGAGCAAGGACCAAGATCCAAACCGTGTGAGACAAGCGGACAGCGAGACCGAAAAGAGGCACTATGACTGAGAGAGAAGGGTTCTGTAGTGAGTAGGAACCACAGCCAAGATCCAGTGAGAGTCTTTGTTCCCCCTGCTGGGAGGAGGGAGACGGTACCTGTTGAAGTTCTCCTGGACCAGGTTCTCGTTCAGGTAGGTGAGCTCTCTCTCCAGGAACACCATGAGGGGACCCACCGCCTGCACGCAGCACAACACAAAACACACAAACAAGCAAAGCAACACAAAACAAACGTTAAAAAGGGAGAGCGTGGATCGGAGAGTTCTTAGTCTTAAGGGTTAGTCTTACGTCCTCTGTGGACTTGGAGGGGATCCGGCGCCTGGTGGTCATGCTCTTCACGTGGGTCTCAATGTCTGTGTTCAGCTAGAGAGAGAGAGAGAGAGAGAGAGAGAGAGAGAGACATAGAGAGAGAGAGGGGGAGAGAGAGAGAGGGGAGAGAGAGAGAGAGAGAGAGAGAGGGGGAGAGAGAGACAGAGACAGAGACAGAGAAAGAGACAGAGAGAGAGAGAGAGAGATGAATATTATAATTATATTTGGCTCTTTCTCCTGCCGGTATACTGACTGGTATTTACTGACTTGTTCTCCTACCTTTTGACTGGCTGATTCTCCTACCTGTTTACTGACTGGTGTGTGTTTACTGGCTGGTTCTCCTACCTGTTTACTGACTGGTGTTTACTGCCTGGTTCTCCTACCTGTTTACTGACTGGTGTTTACTGCCTGGTGTGTGTTTACTGGCTGGTTCTCCTGCGTCTTTACTGACTGGTGTGTACCGCCTGGTTCTCCTACCTGTCTGCTGAGGGTGTGTGTTTACCGCCTGGTTCTCCTACCTGTCTGCTGAGGGTGTCCAGGGCCGAGCGGATCTCCTTCTCCAGCACCCCCTGGGCCTGCCGCAGCTGGGAGTCCAGGGTGTTGCTGAACTGGCTCTCTGCGATCACGTGATTGGTGCGTTCCCGGAGCCCCGCCCAGTTGAGCTGGGTGGGGAGGCGGGTCAGCACGGAGCGGAGGTGCTCCAGGTCGTTGACCACCACGCACAGCTGGGGACGGGGACGGGGACACGGGTGGGGGGTGGGCAGGGGGGAGACAGGGGGGGACGAGACAAGGGTGGGGGGGGCAGGGGGTGGAGAGGGGAGGACAGGGGGGGACGAGACAAGGGTGGGGGGGCAGGGGGTGGAGAGGGGGGAGGACAGGGGGGGACAGGGGGGGACAAGAGGGGCAGGCGGGGGGGGCAGGTGGGAGCAGGGGGGGGGGACAGGGGGGAGAGAAGGGGAGGCCGTTTGTGAGAACAGGGCGTTCTCTTAAAGGTGTAGGCATGCTTTAAGAGCTGTGGTTGGAGTGTAATCTGTCAGAAAATGTGCATTTAGCCCCTATGGATAAAAGAATGCATGCTAAATTACAAAATATCAAATACATATCGATATGTGATGTGTATTTAATATAAGTATGTCATCGAGTTAAAGAGCAACGAACGACTACGGGGAAACACCACATTAGGCTAGTTTTGCAATCACTCTCCCTGATTGGCTGAGATGATCCAAGGTCCCGCCCCCTCACCATGTTGACGGCCACTCCGTGGTCCGAGTCCTCCGACAGCACCCGGACACGCCCCTTCAGGAGCTGGCAGTAGTGACCACGATCCTACACACGTCCTGATGCGCACACACGACACACACACGTACACGCATACGCACACACGCATACAGGTGAACATGCACTCACGGACACACACACAAACACGCAAGCACGCACACACACACACACACACACACACACACACACATGTTATTAGCCTAATAAACGACATATGATCTAACTTTGACTCTGTCACACCACACACGCACACATTCCACAGAATCAGCTCCGACGGCGCCTCATCGATCCCTCAACCCCTGCCCTCCTCCCGCCTACAACAACACGTGTGACATCACGACACAGGCAGCCTATCAGAGCCCGGCGGGGGCGGGACCCACCTCGGTGAGCTTGACCATGAGCATGAAGCCCTCCTCGGGGTCGGGCCAGGACAGCTGCTCCCACAGCCGGCAGATGGGCTGCACACACGTCACCAGGTCCACGGCCGAGGAGCTGTGCTTGATGGGCACCGAACCCGTCTGCAGGGGCTTGAGCTGGGGGAGAGGGGAGAGGGGGGGGAGACCAGAGGGGAGACCGGAAGGACGGACCAGGGGGGGGGGGGGCGTTAGGACGGACCAGGGGAGAGACCGTAAGGATGGACCATAGGGGCCGTAGGGACGGCCCAAAGGAGAGGGAGACCAGAGAGACCAGAGAGGGAGACCAGAGAGGGAGACCAGAGAGAGAGAGAGAGACCAGAGAGGGAGACCAGAGAGAGAGGGAGAGAGAAGAGAGAGAGAGAGAGAGAGAGGAGAGAAGAGAGAAGAGAGAGAGAGAGAGAGAGAGAGAGAGAGAGAGAAGAGAGAGGACTTCTAAGGTGCTTAGAGTCACAGTATCTCGGTTGTGATTGAAAGATTGTCCAACTGACCTTTACCCCCCGGTATGTCTGAAAGATCTCTGTTCTTTATTGGACTCTGACACTCTCTCTCCCCCACCCCAACAAACACTGGACAATGTGCTATTGAGTCAGGCTCTTTCTTTTTATGTTTTTATGCAATTTCAATTATGTGCAATATTGCTCACTTTTCATTGACTTTTGACTTTTACTGTTAGTCCATTTTGTTGTCTGTCTGTTGACTGACTTGTTCAGCTCCTGGAGGCCTGAATTTCCCCAAGGGGGTGAATAAAGTATCAACAACGCATCTGAACATAGAAGGCTATGGGTGGAGGTCCTACACACTGGAGGCTGTGGGTGGAGGCTCTACCTGGTCAACCTGCACCGCCCGCTCCACCCGGTCCAGAGTGGTGCTGAAGGCCTTGTTCAGCCAGTAGGGCAGGGCGTCACGGAACCGCTCGTGGAAGTCGGTCAGCTCTATGTAGTCCCTGAAAGAGCAGTCATGTTATATATACGCATGCACGCACGCACGCACGCACACGCACGCACACACACACACACACACACACACACACACCCACACACCCACACACCACACACCACACCACCACACACACACACACACACACACACACACACACACAAACAAACAGACAGACATATATACACACACATACACAAGCGCACACACACATGGACAGACAGACAGACATATATAAACACACACACACACACGTTATTTAGTTATTAATTATCTCTCTGTTAAGCGGAGGAAAAGTTCAAATGAAGCATTCTGTCCTTAAAGTGCTCAAATTCGACTAAATTGTTCTCTGGTAAGATATGGAAGCTATTAAAAATTGTATAATAGTCACATTATTTAATAGTAAAGTTTCTGAAAATAGTTTGTTTCTGACCCTGAACCAGGCGATATATATCCCATACATATCCTATAAACATAATGTTTTCATACCGATTGTGACCCTCTGATATCCTGTCTGGTTCATTAGTGTGTGTGTGTCCCGGGGTGTGTTTCTGTGTGTGTCTATCTGTGGTGTGGTCTGAGGACCAGCCTGGGGACCTCTTCTGCAGGAAGGCCTTGTCCTTGTGGATGGACTGCAGGCTGAGGTAGACGGGGAACAGGCTGCTGGCCAACGCCGGCTCCATCAGGCCCTCCATCAGGAGGAAGGACACCCGCAGCTCCTCAGCGAGCTGGGGGAGGGAGGGAGGGGGAGGGAGGGAGGGAGTGGGAGGTATGATGGATGAGAGGGGAGAGGTAAGAGGGTGAGGGAAAGAGGGAGGATAGGAGAGAGGAGGAGAGAGGGAATGGAGAGGAGATAGGAAAGGATCAGGCCCGGGGAGGACAGGTTTGGAGAGATGTGAGGTGAAGGGGAGGGGAGAGAGGAGGAGGGAAACATTTACATCTACATTCAGGGCATTTAGCAGATGGTTTTATCCAAAGCGACTTAAATAAGCACATTTGTCAGAAGAAAGAGGAACAACAATATATTGCCGTCAAGAAGTAATATTCAGCGATATATTGGATGTTGGAGTAAGGATGTTCCTAGAACCCAAGCACTAAAGATCACTAGGTTAACCCATTCCCCGTAGACAACCAAGACAGCTAGGATAAGACGCTGCACAATGCTAGGTACAATATTTAAGAGCAAGGACGTACATCTACATAAGTGTGTACATTAAATGCCAGGACGTACAACATTCAAAGGTAAGAGGATGGAAAGGAGAGAGGGGAAGAGAGGGAAGGGAGAGGCGATAGGAAAGGACTTAGCGAGGGGAGATTGGGACAGGTTTGGAGAGGAGAAGACATCCGATTACAGGTGGAAGGCGAACGGCAGAGGAAAGACATCCAGAGAGAGGACATGTTTCCTCCGAATCAGGCCGGTAGTGAGTTCACTGAGAGCAACTGCGTCACTCACCAGGGAGTCAATCCGCTGATAGACAACGGTGAACATATCCACCTGCACAGTGCTTAACATAGAAGAAAGAAAGGGGAAGGGAACTGTAAAAAAAAACTCACTGACACTGCGTGTGTTTATTAAGCCTTTGACACTACGTACCCATTGCACTATTTCGTACTTCCTATTTCATTATCCATTGCACTATGTACGTACTATATGTCGTATAATAGTCTCTATAGGTGATCATGTGTTGTTTGGATTGTGCTATCAATGTTTTACTCGATAGCCGAGCATTTGCTTCGGGCTGGTCTGAGTGCGTCTGCCTTCCCCCACGTGGTGTGTTGGCTCTACCTCACCTGACAAACACCCGGTTATAGACAGTTTTGCAGTTCTTCACGTCCTCTTGCACTTCGTTGGTCAGGTGTGCAAGGGCGCCCACAATCTCGGCCAGTTCCTGGGGTACGAAACGCACAACACAGGATCAGTGTTACATTAACCTTGAGAGCGTTTAGCAGACGCTTTTATCCAAAGCGACTTACAATAAGTACATTTGTCAGAATAAAGAAAAACAACAATTTATCGCTGTCGGTACAGTAAGGATGTTCATAGAACTTGCCAAGCACTTACAATCACTAGGTTAACCCATTCCCTGTATACAACAAAGACAGCTAGGATAAGATGCTACACGATGCTAAGTAAAATCTTTCAGTGTAAGGCCGTACAACATACAATAAATGCGTAAGAGGGTGTGGGGGGGGAAAGAGGGGAGGCTATTTAGAGTCGAGGTGAACTCTAAACAAGTGATTCTTGATAAGAATAGAGTAATAACGGATGGAAGAACTAATAAAGCCTTTATTTCATCAGTCCGTTGACAGCCAGAAGGTTAGTCGTGATAATCACCTTGGTCATCGGTTGGTGTAAACCCTTCTTCGTTTTGAACCAGTCCTCAGTCCCTTCCTAAGGAGGAGAAACCACTACATGTGAGGAGGGGAGATAAAAAACCACAGCGACGACACTAACGACCACCACAACATCTGGATCGTCTGTGTACGGTCAGCCCTCACCTTCACAGCAGCTCTGACCTCCGCCTGCAGCTCAAAGTCAGCTGGGTTCAGCTTCTGGAAGGCCTTCATCTTACAGATCTGCACCAGAATCCTGGAGAAACCAGACCCACAAGCAGCCACTCAGGGAAGGGAAGGGTCTACGGTCAGATGAACGGTCAAACGTCCTCTGAACAGACAGACAGACAGGCAGGCAGACAGGCAGGCAGACAGACAGACAGACAGACACAGACAGACAGACAGACAGACAGACAGACAGACAGACAGACAGACAGGCAGGCACACAGACAGACAGACAGACAGACAGACAGACAGAGACACAGACACAGACAGACAGACAGAAAGACTGACAGACACACACCCACACACCCCACGACAAACACACACAATCCTGACGGCTTTGGACTCAGTTACTGCTCCTTGGGGGGGGGGGGGGGGTCTCTGAGGCAGGGCTACAGGCGTCTCTGTGCAGTACCTGAGCAGGTGTGCAGTCGGGGGGTGGCTTTCGGAGTGGGGGAAGATGTCCCGGTACTTGGACACCAGGTCCAGGCCGTGACGGAGGAACCGTGCAGAGAATCCCGGAGCTCTTGTTTCTAGAGAGGAGACACGTCGGTGACTCTGCCTGAAGTCCTGCAGCAGCCAGGCCTTCATTGAGGTCGTTGCTCTACCGCCGCATTTTATTTTTATGTTTTTGAGAATGCTAATTAAGATAAAAGTGTTGAAGTGAAGTGAGTGAGTGTGTCTGAGGCTCACCTGCTGGTGCGGCGGCTCTTGCTGGTGCCAGTGATACTCTATGCTGGTGATCTGCTGGAACAGCACAGAGGAGTCCACCTCTAAGCTCTGGTACAGTTTACTGTACCACCACTTCCTGCCAGAGAGCACAGCCGTCAGACACACTGTGGTGCAGGAGTCTGGAGCTTGATCAGTACAAGTACAGTACAAAGCCAAAAAGGAAATGACGCACTACAAAAAGTCAGAGAACACAGGTAGACAGAGTGGCAGGGTGACATGGCACGGTTTAGCACCACAAACCTAAGAGTACACCGTCCCACTTTAATCACCATGGCTGTTTGAACATGGAACATCCCTCTGTTTTACCTACTGACCCCTATCCCTAAATAGGACTCACAGCCACTGTCAGTTGTCCTTACTAAACACTTCTATAAACTGTAGAGCTATGACATGACTAAGGATGTTTCTGTTTCCTATTGATGTGCCAGGAAATGACTGTGAATAGGTGTTTGATTGAGTGAAAAATGATGTAACAAGTGGCTCTGTCCATTGCCAAGTTTGTTACCACCACAGTCTTGGTTCTATCTCCACTATCTCCATCTTTGTGCGTACTCATTCTGGCTCTTTGTTCAGCGCATCTGATCTTTCATATGTGATAGTATAGTGTGAGTGCAGCACAACGGGCACCACACAAACACACACACACGCACGCACGCACGCACGCACGCGCGCTCGCGCACGCGCACACACACACACACACACACACACCACACACACACACACACACCACACACGCACACACACACGCACGCACGCACGCACGCACACACACAGGCAGCCTTAAGGGTTGGGTGGCTCACCCTATGTCCTGCTGGAAGAGCGGCAGGTTGTTCTGCGTGGCGTACAGCTCCAGCAGCATCTGACCCTCGCCGCTCATCTCTCCCTTCCACGGGACCCCTTCCTGGGACAGCAAAGGCAGCATGAAGGGGTCTGCCCAGGGTACAGAGTCAGGGTTGTGTCCCGGCCTGTGTACCGGGGGGAGGGGGCGCAGTGCCTACCTGCTGCTTGGTGATGAACGCCTGGACGAACTTCTGCAGGATGCCGCAGTAGTTGGTTAGGCGCCCCGTCCGGCGCTCAGGGTCGCATCTCTCTGTCAGCCAGGAAGTCACCAGGAACACAACCATGACACAACCAGGAACACAACCAGGAACACAACCAGAACCACCAGGAACACACCATGTACACAACCAGGAACACAACACAACCACACACCAGGAACACAACCATGTACACAACCATGAACACAACCATGTACACAACCATGAACACAACCAGGAACACAACCAGCACAACCATGAACCAACCAGGAACACAACCAGGAACACAACCAGGAACACAACCAGAACAACCAGGAACACAACCACAACACAACCAAACACAACCATAACACAACCAGGACACAACCATGTAACACAAACACACCATGAACACAACACAGGAACACAACCAGGAACACAACACAGGAACACAACCAGGAATACAACCATGAACACAATCAGGAACACAACCATGAACACAACCAGGAACACAACCATGAACAAAACCAGGAACACAACCAGGAACACAACCATGTACACACCCATGAACACAACCAGGAACACAACCAGGAACACAACCATGAACACAACCAGGAAACAACCAACACAACCATGAACACAACCAGGAACACAACCATGAACACAACCAGGAACACACCTGTACACAACAGGAACACACCCATGTACACAATCAGGACACCACCCTGTACACATCAGGACACACCCATGTACACAATCACAAAACCATGTACACAACCATGTACACAACCATGAACACACCCATGAACACAACCATATGAAAAGAACGTCGCAGTCACGTTTTGTTTCTCTATGAATAGCTTTACGTACCGACAGATATGTTGTTGTCCCTCTTTCTTCTGACCTATGAACACATTGTAAGTGGCTTCGGGTAGAAAAGTCTGCTAAAAGCCCTGAATGTAAATGTTCTTTGTTTGTATATGATATAGACGATAAATGATAGACAAAATACGATTGCTTTTACATTTACATTAACATTTGCATTTAGGGCATTTAGCAGACGCTTTAATCCAAAGCGACTTTCAATAAGTAAATAAGTGCCATGCACTTACAGTTGCTAGTTTAACCCATTCTCCGTATACAACAAAGATAGCTAGGGTGAGACACTACACAATGATAAGTACTATTATTAAGTGGCAGGACGTACAACATACAATGAGTGCAAACATAAGTAACAGTTTTCCATTACATAACCGCTCGCTTTTATTTAAAGTGTTTATTCGCACTCTGAAATGAGCAAAACGTAACGTACAAACAACGCTAAGCCGTTGCGTGTTGTTGATGAGCTCGCTGTGGGCCCACCTCTTTGTGGATGAACTTGAGGTTGAGGTGGCAGCGCCCGCGGTCGGGGTACGTCTCAGTCCGGGGCTCCAGCTCGTACCAGCTGTCCTCTGTGCATCGGAGGTCCTGGGTGTGGGGAGAGGAGATCTTAACAACGGTGGTTTGATAAGCAACGTGTGACGGATGGAGGAACAACACGGTCGATGGAAGATTTACCTGAAGCTTTAAGACAATCTTTCCCAGAAAGTCGTCTGCCCCCTTTTCCTTTTTGGCGTCTTTGATCATCCTATGGAGACAGCAGTAGGAGTGGTCTTGTCTTCATGTCTTAATGTAAAGGCTTAATGTAAAGGTAAAGGCATCCCTTAATGTTAAGGCTTAATGTAAAGTTAAAGGCATCCCTTAATGTAAAGGGTTAATGTAAAGGTAAGGGCATCAATTAATGTAAAGGCTTAATGTAAAGACCTCCTTAAGGAGAGGCTCTCTTGGTCTCAGAGAAGTCCTCCTACATTCTCAGACTGTTGAAGTTGGTCTTGAGGTCCTCCTACCTTCTCAGACTGTTGAAGTTGGTCTTGAGGTCCTCCTACCTTCTCAGACTGTTGAAGTTGGTTTTGAGGTCCTCCTACCTTCTCAGACTGTTGAAGTTGGTCTCAAGGTCCTCCTACCCTCTCCGACTGTTGAAGTTGGTCTTGAGGTCCTCCTACCTTCTCAGACTGTTGAAGTTGGTCTTGAGGTCCTCCTACCTTCTCAGACTGTTGAAGATGCTCTTGAGGTCCTCCTACCTTCTCAGCTGTTGAAGTTGGTTTTGAGGTCCTCCTACCTTCTCAGACTGTTGAAGTTGGTCTTGAGGTCCTCCTACCTTCTCAGACTGTTGAAGTTGGTCTTGAGGTCCTCTAGTTTCTGGGCCAGAGACAGCTGCTCATCTCTGTCCCTGAAGGAGTAAACAGAGCCAGTGAGGAGGTGTGGAGGAGAGGGGAGGAGAGCTACTGATGATGGGAACAACGAGAAAAACCGCACTCTGAAAGATCGTCTCACCACATCTCTAAGTGGAAACTCGCTCCTTCGGTGTCCTCAAACTCACTGGAGACAGGAACAACACAACCACAAGAACACACTGTTAAAGGGATGACTGCTGCAACCAAACAGACACACGCGCGCACACACACACACACACACACACACATCCACTCACACTCGCACACACACGCCCTCACAGTATGAAGATCTCGTTCCAGACAGGGTTGAGGGTCTGCCACTTGATTTCCGTTCTGTAGATGCTCTCGTCCGCCGCGGCGTCCTTCACCACCGACTTGCGGGGTTTGGCCCTGGAGCTCCGAGCGCGACTCTCCTTCTCATCCTCCAGGATGGTCAGCAGGCAGTAGGGGTCGCTGAACCCTGGGACACACACACACACACGCATTAACGCACACGCACCCGGCAAGCATATAAACACGAGCGCACACATGAATGCGCACGTACACGCACTCAAACACACGCACGCATGCACGGGATGGACTGGGACAAAAATTTGGCCCGGGACTTTGGGATGGAGAGGCCTTTTATGAGACCGCGGGAATAGCCTGCGTAGAATTTTGCCACGGTGTAAATAATAAAAACTAGTCCTTATCTGGGATATGTGCATTGCAACTGCATGTCAATGTTGGGATTTGCATGTGTTTAGATATTGTGAACATCACTGGGAAATATTTTATAAGCAATCTTGTCCATGTACAAAATATTAGAAATTGCAAGTGGCTAGAAAGGTAAATCAAGGCTGAAAATGATCTTAATAGTGCAAGATAGAATTATTTTAGTGAAATAAAATTGTCTGCTGGTTACTGCTTCACATAAATCACTAATCAAGCTTTTTTTAACCAACGTTTGCATTGACAAATTAGAAAAAATGGCTCTGTCAGTCTCTGGCCAGGTATATAGAGGGGCTATGCAACATTTCAGAGTGATAGGTCAAGCCGTTTAGGAGAAAAATTAGGACACACACAGACAGACAGACTTTCCTTTATTGATATAGGCCTAGTTGGATTTAAATAGTTAGAGTTAGCTAATCAATACTTCATTCACTGCCTCTTCCGTGGTCATTACAATATTATGAATAGTTCTCCGACGTCTCTGTTACTTCCATAATTAGTTTAAGTCATTATTATATTGCCAAACATGCTCGCTGCTGCGAGCATGCCGTGTCCTGTTCCCGCCTCACCATTGGTCTTGCTGACAGGGGCGTCGCCGTCAACCTTGGCTTTTCCACGGAAAAGGTCGGTTAATTTAGCACATTTGGCTGCGTCTTGCTCTAACATTTTTTTCCTTTTCAACCTCAACTTCGGAGCGCCACCCAATTCTTTTTCCTCTCCACCACCTTTTTTCCTTTTGACATTTTCGTATTTCTGTGTAACTTCAGCGAGATCAGTAAGTGAGTCAGTAAGTGACCCGGCCGTGTATCAGGCTGAGCCAATCAGAAATGACAGACCGCGGAGCAGTCCAAGTTGGGAGGGGCCGTTCGGCCGCTCGCTTTGGCCGCTCGCTTTGCCCCCATACACTGTGGGGGTGCTCCCCCCTCTTAATTGACAGTAATACATAGGCCCCGTTTCAAGTTCAAGCAAGAGCTCCGTTTCGCGCTGTAAGCAAATATCCGGCAGCAGGCCACCCCAAATCAGGGCTTACTTAACTTTTTCATTTTTTTTTACATCTTTTACAACAAAAATAAATAAATAATAATATCTAAAATAATAATAATAATAATAAAAAAAATCGAAAAGAATTACGGCCGGCGGCTCGGCCTGAAATCGTCCGGCCGTTCGGGAAATCTCCCGAACCTCCCGATGGCCAGTCCGCCCGTACACTCACAGGCACACGCAAGCACACAAACACGTGCGCACATACACGCACACACACACAAACACACACAGGCATGCATGCACACATGCACACACACGCACGGACACGCATACACACACACCAGGAGGTCTTAGGTCAGGTGAAGGTGACTGTAATATTTTGAATACAACCGGTTGAGGCTCTCACCACTGACGTCTTTTCCCAGAATCCCCTTGGCCTCCTTCACCGTGGCCATCAGACAGTACACAGGGGGCTGTGGAAAGAAGACCGTCGTCACATCCAACAAACGGACGCTTTGTAGAACAGGAAGGCCATATTTGGAGATGTAGGGTCTAGTCAGTAGTGTTAATGGGTCATCTCAACCTCCTGTTCTCACCTCACAACTCCGGACTTTCTCCATCAAGCTGTCGTGCTCTGATTGGCTCATCGGGAAGGCCTGAAAAAAAAAAAAGTGAGAGGCAGACACCAAAGAAACCTGACAGCCTTCTAGATGACTCCTGCAGGACTAAGTATGAGCTTGTACAATGACAGAGTGCACGGGGCGGGGTGGTTAGTACTTCTCTGATGTAGCTGTGGAGCTGTCCGTCTGAGAAGGTCTCGCTGGAGGCAGGCTTCCCCAGCTTGTGGACGATGGTGTACAGCAGCTCCCGATACAACGGCTTCAGCTGTACAAAAGGAGATGCAGATGGAGTCAGAGGTGTCAGCTGTATTCAGCCCATCCAGACTCTTCCCTGGGTTTACTCTGAGTGGTCTGGAGTCTGCTGTCCCTGGCTGTAGCCTTGCATGGCTGACGCCACCATCGGTGTGTGAAGGCGTGGTTTGTGACCGAATTGTACACGACCGCGGTTTCCCTATTGGTCATTATTGCACCAATAGAAAGCAGGAAGAGGAAGTCAGGCCTCACCGCTAGGTGCTACCTGACTCCTGCTCAACCCTGATTGGACGATGGCACGAGCAGCGAGGAGGAAAGAGAGAACCGATTCCTATACCTAAATGTTTTTGATCATATTATCTTCCGTAAAGGGAAGTGGTGTAGGAATATACACTGTGTGTTGACGGGTGGACATGATGTGCGTGATACATTGCAAGTGAGGTGATGTGGTTATGGCTGGGGTTGGTTAACCAAGGTTTGAACCGGGTTTGAAAAGAAAGTCTTTGCGTGCTTGCATTTCAAAATGCAAGCACGCATAAAGTAAAGGATTAATGCATTTGCATGCCATCCCAAAACCACGTACAACGTCAAACATGTTGCATTTTGAATTGCAACATGTTTGACGTTGTACGTGGTTTGGGATGGCATGCAAATGCATTAATCCTTTACTTTATGGATCCTCAGTTATGTGGTTCCTGAAGACTTGTTTTATTCCACTGAATATATAAAAAATACAGAGATGTATCGTAAATTCTTTGTAGTTATTATCCTGGTATATTATATGCATGAAATAGTTATGTAAAGAGACGCAGCATACTTCAAGCTCTTTATGTTTTTCTCCTCTCTTCTGGGTCCTCATCATCTTGTAGATCCTGAGAACAGTCAGACATTGACTTTACTCCAAAACCACCAGAGAGCGCAGTAATCTGAGATCGATAGTGGGTACAGGATGCACGTCCATCTCACCCTTCTCTCCTTCTTCCTGGTCATTCCTAGCTTACGTGTGTTGCCGGGCGAGATCTGACAAACGAGGCGAGGAAACATGAAACACACACGAGGAGATATTCCATCACAGACAGGAGAACGATAAGGAGAGATGGAGACGGACGCGTGGAACCGTGAGTCCTTCTACCTGTCTGTGTCGATTCCGAGGGGAGCCAGGAACCCGCTGTGAAGGAACAGTGAGTGGGTGAGGGTTAGGGTCATTAAGAATGAATGACGAATGAATGGGTAACTGCTGGAACACACAGACACACACACACACACACACCCACAACCCCCGCCCCACACACACACACACACACACACACACACACACACACACACACACACACACACACACATAATAACAAATAAAATAACAAAATAAGTAATGGCAAACTAACTGTTGACTACTGAATATTAAATTGAATGTAGAATATTGACAAAGCTGAGGTATTGCGGCACACAAACACAAACACACACACCCACACCCACACACAGACACACAGACACACACTCACACACACACACACACACGCACACACACACAGACACACACACACACACACACACACACCGACCTACACACACTGAATAAACAGCATTGAGCATTGACACTGACATTTATCCTTTCATACAAAAATACCCTGCATTCTGAGTACACATGTTGTTGCCAAGCACAGGTTATTTGTGCGTTTGTATTTCTTTCAATTATTCAATTTACAGGAAATACTGTATTTAATAAAAATCGTTATGTTTTGGCTTGAAAGATAAGCAAAGTGTGTGAGTTATCACCATGCCGGTAAGACAGCTGCGTCAGTGAAAAGCTTCCTCGTCGAGTCAGATAAGGAAACTGACTCTTCGCTATAACACTCTCATCAGTTCTCTGCAGCACAATACTTGCAGGCATGTATTCAAATTGCGATGTGCAAAACCTGACATTCTCTGACTGCCTCTTTCATACTGGAGGTATACATTCAGAGTGTGCAATGAAACAAAAACAAACAGAGCCCTCTTTCTCTCTTATTGAACACCCACTACCCACTCACACACACACACACACACACACACACACACACACACACACACACACACACACACACACACACACACACACACACACCACACACACACACACACACACACACACACACACACACAGAGGAGTGACATGCTTAATAAGGCATTAGTTGACGAATCGCTCAGATGAATCATACAGTACATTTTTTAAAATAGCAGTTAGGCCGAAATAACTTCCTGTTTCTCCTCCGATGACTTCCTCTACTCATATACTGCACATACCTTCTTATTCTACATATTTTAAACTAACTAAAACCACAACCACTTGGTCATCTAAATATTCAATTTGATACAGACAGAACACAGAACCACTGAGTGTGACAGATCGTACCCCCAGATCACACAGACTCAGTTATTGCCCACAGACCTCAGCTGAGGGTAGCAGAGCAAAACAAAAGCCCCTTCTGTCCACATGTCATGGGACGGCCCGTACCTGGTCAGGTGCATCCATGGAACCGTCTCCGGGGACGGCCAACCCACTTTGCGACTTGGACGCCATGGTGGCGAGGGATCAACAGCTGGTGCTCCCCTGCTGTAGGAGTTAGAAGGAGGTAAGGCACGCTTGAAACGTGCAAAAGGTCCCAGCTTATCACTGGAGAGATACTGAGACACTGAGAGAGAGGAGAGAGAGACACAGAGAGAGAGAGGAGAGAGGAGAGAGAGAGAGAGAGGGAGAGAGAGGAGAGGGAGAGAGAGAGAGAGAGAGAGAGAGAGAGAGGAGAGAGAGAGAGAGAGTAGAGAGAGAGAGAGAGAGAGAGAGAGAGAGAGAGAGAGAGGGACTGAGATACAGAGAGAGAGAGAGGAGGAGAGAGAGGCGTCTACGAGCTGTTTGATATCCACTTTTATGACAGAGCAGGAAGTCCTGACTTCCTGTCGAAGGCGGTAACTGTTATGCATTAGTGTTTCTTCATCTGGGGCGATGGGACAGTTGGGGGTTGATTACATCTCAACAGCTTGTCATCTTTTCTCATAAGCCTTACACAAATACATCCTGTGGACACAAGCTAGACGGACATATAAGGCCTACCCCAACCTGACCACAGCTCTTGAGCAAAGAGTTTTGAGGCGTCCTCTCGATAAATACCCATACCCTTGGAGACACTTTGAATAGTCTGCCTCGGCCTTGTGTATGGGAGTTTTCAACCTCTACAAAAAAAAACCTATCTAATATACAGCCAGTGAGGGTGAGATTGCGGTCAATAGATGTATGTGTTCTTTCTCTCCTTCTCATCCAGTAAGCGTTTCCATCCAACCCCACTCTAGGCCAGTTTCACTAGTACCACATAGTTCTCGGAATTAATTAAGAAGTGAAGGTTAGTGGGTTTGCAAAAGTGCCTCTTCTCTGCGTCTGGCAATGCCTCCTGTGAGAGTGGGACCACAGACAGCTCTCTCACACGCCCTGTCTCTTGGTCACCATAACCTCTTTGCTACTCACGGTTTAATGGAAATATACGAAGAATAACCTTCCTTGGGAGGTCTTCAAAACATTGTCTGATAAACTGATAAACACATCCTGTGACCGATATCTTTGTTACATACAGGGAATGGGTTAACCTAGTGATGGTTAGTGCTTTGCACTTAGTTCTATGAGCATCCTTAATGTACCAACAGAGATAAATTATTGTTTTTCTGACAAATGTACTCATTGTAAGTCAATTTGGATGAAAGCGTCTGCTAAATGCCCTATATGTAAATGTTAATGTTCATTGTAGGGAGAGACTAGACTAAATAGCTCAGACTTTTATACTGTTGGTATAAACTGTATATGTAAAATAAAATAAAAACGATCACAGTAGAGGACTACTATGGGCAAATTACTCCAGGATAATAAAGGATACACCTCATCATTATATGGAATAGATCCTGCAGCGTCCGCGCTACAGAGCCTCTATTTAATAGATCAGACGCCCTGACGTCGCGGTGTGGGCGGAGCCTGATGCGGAAGTGCAGGTGCATCGACGTATTTTCCGTCGTCGCAACACACACTCACGCACTACCAGCGTAGTACGAGCGCCAGACATACACACACAAGATACCACTTCGATTCCCGTCACATCATCCGTTTCCCCGTCCTTTAGAGCAACACGCGTGGGAGGACGTCGAGATGGCGCTGAACAAGAACAGCTCCGAGTCGGGGGGCGTCATCATCAACAACAGTGAAAGGTAACTCATCACGCAGCTCGTTAACTAAGCACCAACCTCACCCCTCTCTGGCTGTCTGTGGGCACGATGTCGTCCGATCCACGTCCATTACTTCACACTACTCGTACATCAGCTGACAGACAGTCCATCATGGACGGAGATCGGACCCGCGTCCCGTCCTGACTGAGGCTGGTCCACTCGGGACTTTCTGCTCCTGGATGAACAACATCCCCTGCCAGGGTTCATAATCCACGGACTGTATGGACGGTGGACGGGCATACAACGGGATAACGTGACAGTTAACGGCTTCATAACCTGACGTTTTATCGTTCGAGGAAACGGTGTCACGAACCTTTGAGTTAATGATCCACAGCGAGGCCACTGGGCAAGGCCTGGCGCTTACTGGGATCTCAGTTTACTGGTGGAGTTATGCACATGTGTTGTTGGGTCGTGGTGAATAATGCAACGTTATGAAACCCTTCAGCATGGACTACAACCAAACCATATGGTTTTGCAATAGTACTTGGAGCTGGTTTGGACTCGTATTTGCAATTGTTTTACTCCTTACCATTAAGTCGTCAAGCAGATGACTTATCCAAAGCAACATAGTGTATTATGAAGTTGGGGTTAGGCATTTTGCTCAAGGATTCCGCAGAGGTGGAATGCAGACACACTGGGATTAACCCCCCAGACCCTAGGAGCTGGGAAAAAAGTATCCGGCCCCAGTATGAAAACCTCTGATCTCTGGTACCATCCTAGTGTCTTCCTCTGATCCTCCTGTGTGCTCTCCTTCCAGTATCCTGATGAACCACGACAGCGTGGAGCTGGTGTTCTGTGAGGCCGACAGCCTCCCGGAGGCCTTCAGGAAGAGCAAGAAGGGAAGCATCTATCTAACGCCCTACAGGGTGAGAGATGAGGGCCACACAGCCCACCACGCACATCATCGTCCTCATCGTTACCTTTTACATTCTGATGCTGTAGCTATATTAGAACAGTTCATTCACCCGATGGAACTGAAGCCTTTTGAAGTTTTATAAAAACTAAATGCTGGTGGAGAAAATGAAAAGCTTTTAAAGACAGGCCTCGAGTCAAGGCTAGGTTGTTGTGCTGCCATCTGAAGGTGGTAACGCATCAATACTGACTTAACCCCGTTCTTTATGATTGAGTAATCTTTTAATGTGCAAGCCAAATGTAAGTTTGATGTTATCGTCAATGAAGAAAGGTTAATAATGTGTGGACTTGATTTGCTCATTGACCCAAAACATATCACATAACAGTATTAGCCTCACAGCCTCATCAGCCTCTTCTAGATAATTCCGTTGCATTTTCAACCGCTTAAATGAGTTGGTGTGTGCCACGGCGCAGGTGATCTTCCTGGCCAAGGGGAAGGACGCCCTGCAGTCCTTCATGATGCCTTCTACCTGATGAAGGGCTGTGAAATCAAGCAGCCCGTCCTGGGAGCCAACTACATCAAGGGCTCCGTCAACGCCGAGCCCGGAGGTACGACCGCCACCCTGCCACCTACAGTACATATCCCCTGTAAGACAGTCACAGCCTCTCTGTCAGGCAGTCACAGGCCTCCCAGCCTCTCTTCAAGGCAGTCCCAGGCCTCACAGCCTCTCTGTAGGACAGTCACAGCTCTGGGTAGAATCCCGCGCGGTCGTTGTTGTCGTGGACCGGGGTAGGATGAATGGGTTTGGTTTCCCGAGCAGTGCTCGGGTGTATGACGGGAATCATGTATAAATAATCACTCAACCCTAACCAGGGATACACGGGGAGGAGCACATTAGTGTAGGACATCCATGTGTTTCTAATGCAAGCACTAGAATGCACACAAAACATTCGCCTGTTTGAGATGTAATCATATTGAAGCGGGCTGCGTGTGTTCCAGGCGGCTGGGAAGGCGCCGCGACGTTCAAGCTGGTCTTCGCTGCTGGCGGAGCCATCGAATTCGGCCAGTGCATGCTGCAGGTGGCCGCCCAAGGTACGGGCACAGAACCGCATGGAGGGGAGGTCATTGCTCCCAGACGTGGTTGAAGACTAATAATCACGTGGTTGATGATCATTTCCATCACTGATCATCGCTCACGGGCGGGGAGTTGTGTGACGCCGGAGCGTGTGATGATTGATTGTTGAAGATTCATCGACCGTGTGATTGATAACTCACCTGTGGTCCCTTGTGCCCCGCAGCGTCCAGAGGTCAGCCAGCCACGGCCGGGTTTGGCGGCTGCCCATACATGGCCAACGGGGCGTACGCCTACCCCCCGCCCCCCACCACCAACGGGATGTACCCGGCCGGCCCCCCGCCGGGCTACAACTACCCCAACGCCCCGCCCACAGGTACACTCAGTAGGACCTTTACTAGTAAAGGTGGGGGGGGGGGGCATTCAGCATTCAGTCTGAATGACACCTATGCCTAATCAAGGTCATGATGTGTTGGAGTGGAGCTAATCAAGTTGTGTTGGAGTGAGTGGTGACAGCAGAGATGTATTCCGACCACTCAATCTCTGGCGTGTCGGGTGGATCTGGTCCAGGAACGGAGCCACCTGTTGGCCGATCCACACTGCTCGTTGGGTAGCGATCCTGGGTGACATTTCTCTCTCCCCCCCCCCTCCCCCCCCGGTTCCAGGTGGGTTCTACCCGAACCCTCCAGCGTTTGACGGCCCTGCAGCCTACATGCCCCCCCCTCCCTACTCTGCCCCCCTGGGTCAGCAGCCCCCACATGTCCCGGACCTGCCGTCCACATCAGCAGGTGAGACTTATTCATTCTGATTTCATTGGGGCGGCATGTGGCTCGGGTGGAAGAGGAAGGTCGCTAGTTTGATCCCCGGCTCTTCGTGTCGAGGTGTCCCTGAGCGAGACGTCCTCACGGCTAACTGCTCCCGGACGAGCGGCGTCGCCTTGCATGGTTGGCACCGCCACAGTGCATGAAGGGGGGAATGTGAGGCAATAAGATGATGCGCTTTGATGGCCACTGGTTAGAAAAGCGCTGTATAGAAGGAGCTTCAAGATCACTCCTTTGGGTTCTCAAGCCGCATTCGCACCTCCTAACGGGATCAATACCGGTTTGGCTCCAGCCCCGGAGATTCAAGAAAAGCTGCTCTAGGGGATGAAGTCGCTGAGGCCGACCATATTGTACTAACGAGCCCTCCCTCTTCTGTTTCTGTCCCCTCCCCCACCACCCCCCCACCCCCCCCCCCCCCCCCCCCCCCCCCCCCCCCCCCCCCCCCCCCCCCCCCCCCCCCCCCCCCCCCCCCCCCCCCCCCCCCCCCCCCCCCCCCCCCCCCCCCCCCCCCCCCCCCCCCCCCCCCCCCCCCCCCCCCCCCCCCCCCCCCCCCCCCCCCCCCCCCCCCCCCCCCCCCCCCTCTGTCTCTCCCGTCTCTGTCCCCCTCCCTCCCCCGTGTCTGTCCCTCACCCGCCTCCTCCCTCCCTGTCTCAACCCCAGCGGAGGCCAAGGCAGCCGAGGCCGCGGCCAGCGCCAGCTGCGCCACGCTCCCTCCCTCCCACGTCTACCTGCCGCAGGTGAGTTCACCGCCACCCCAGCGCCCCCTGGGGGCCGACAGGCACCAGGCGGGCTGACACTCAATGGCTGATCCAGAGTCAGCTATTGAGTCCATACAGGTCAAAATCAACCAGCACCCCGTCACCTATTTTAAAATGTTTTGTCTGTATGTAAGTACGTCGATTATGGCGGCCATTCCCCTCCTGAGTCTTGATCATACCTGGAAGGAGGGATCTCCCACTCTGCGTTCCTTCTCAAGATTATTTTGTTCTTGCCCTGTAGGGGGCTAGGGTCAGGGGGTGGGTCAAATGTTGAAATGTTATTGAATAAATAAATAAAGTAAATAAAGGGGACAAAAAACTTTTCTTTTGTCTTATACTATAAGGAAGCCATTTGTTTTAGAGAGTGATGACGCTTTGATCACATCAACTCTTATCCCTTTGTGGACGGATCGGTAATCCTAGTACAATGATGGAGGCTGGGGTCTGGTGAGATCCTGCCAGCGGTCCTCCGAGGGGGGGGGGGAGGGAGGGAGGGTGGTTGGGGCTGGCTCGTCCATCGACACAAGGCAACCCTAGCGGGCCTGTTGCATTTGAACCCCAAATGTGTTCCCTCATGTTGTCTCCCCTTGTGCTCTCTCGTAGGACAAGCCTCCACCGTATTCCCCCCCCGAAGACAAGAAGAACCAGTAGACGGCGACACTGCCCCCCCACCCCCAGTCTCCTCTTTCTCTCCATCCTGTGCTCAGATGCGTCTCCTGCCCAGGCTACACTAACTCCCCCGTTTCTTTCCTTTGCTAATTGGCTGCCGAGTATAGCAAACATAGCTGTTTTTATTATTATTAAACCGTCCGTGTTTATCGTATATTTTTCTTCTTCGTTCTGCGCCGGGTTTTCCTCGACTGATCCTCTCCTCGCGTAACGCTCAGCGCGTCTCAATGTGAATGAGTCGGCGGTCGTCGTGACGACCCGGTGTTAGTGGAAGTCTTTATTGTGATGCTATGATTGTATACAAGGGGTCGGGCTAACGCATTGAGGCAGGCCCGAGGGGAGAGCGTTCTCAACGTCGTCTAACCTTATAGTTTAGCCTGCAGTGATCGCCCGTTCGAGTTGTTCAAACGTTTATTTTGCACCGTACCCGATAGATTAAGCTTGGCCTGATTGTTTAACAAGACTGAAACTATTCCTCCGTTAACCTATAATGAGGCAAGAAGAAATGCAGTGTTTTATTTTTGTATAATTTATTTGCGTGTACAGGATTTTTGGCTGTAAAGAAAATGAGATATTTTATCAGTTGACATAACACTACCATAGAAGACGTGCTTTTGTAAGGATGGATAACTGAGAGGGGGGGGGGGCGGCTGGAGTGGACGTTTTTAGCGGTTGAATGCAAAGATTAGAATGGTGCTTAGTTGCGGTCCCTGATCCAGGATTAGAGAGAACAGATTTAACGCTATTACCGTGCGCGTGAGAGCAGAGAGTCTTGTCGGCCCGTTGTGGACACGGGGACAACTCGCTTCCCTTTTTCAGTGTCAGGTGAACATAAAAGAAGATTTTGTTAATTCTTCCCTGTCTGTTTTAACGATGTGACCAAATGGACGGCTGCGCTTTCAACTGACGTGTCTGAGGCCTGTCTTTTAGAAAAATAACTTAAAATCCAAGCACTTTACGAGTCTGGGCTTCAACCTCATCCTCCTGTCGGTTCGTCCCAGTTAGGTTCTGTGTGACACGAGGCATACAGCTTTTCTTCTGGGCGTCGAGCCACTGTTTGCTGTCTTGGCTGTACGTATATTAATAAAAAAGCACTGTATTTAATCTATGTGATCTATTTTGAAGTCATGGGAAAAAAAACAAGCATAATCGCACCCTAAACTGATGCATGTTTGCATTGGAGTGGATTTTATTAAACTGATCTTGATGAAGTGAAGCACAAATCGTCTTTTTGTTTTGTCATTTATTAACAACGGCCAAACCCTGATCGGTTGTGTGTTCTACTTGAGGAGCAACAAAATGGTGAGTTACAAAATAAAAGTTGGATCGTTGTTTTGAGGAGCTTGATCTGCGCTTGTCGTTATGCACCTGTAGAACCGCAGAACCACCAAGTACTCCGCTAAAGGGCCCGTATTTCACCACTAGGTGTAGGTGTTATTATCCACTACCAGCCACTCACAACTGTTGGTCAATTAGGGGCCCAAACTAGGGGAACCATCTCCTGACCACACCCTTAATGACCACGGCCGTACAGATACCTCAGGGTGGCCGGCTCTTCCATACTCTTTCCAAAGAGGTGTCATAACACTAACATGAACCTGCTCCTTTTAATGTGTTGGTGTTGGACTGTGGTTCTACTTTAATGGACTTCGCCACAGTTTACATTTTACCCCGGCACCAGTTACTAGTTTCATGATTTTCCTCAACTCAACCAATAAAGCGTATTTGTTCATCCAAGCAGAATATTCTTTGTGGATTTAGATGTTCTTCCGGTCACCAGCTTCAGGAGGCTGTGAATGCCCCATGATTTATGAAACGTCCACCTTCACTAGAACCCCAGCCCAGCCCATTTCACCAAAACACTTACAGTGAATCAAGAGGGACACGTTCCACGCAGATTTCACTCGGAGGTGAGGCCATTTGGCCAACACTTTTTACTCTTCACACACACACAAACAAACATAGTTGAAACACATCGGCTCTCACAAAGATCCACTGGGGCCAAAGGACGCGACGCAGGGCGAGGGACAAGGCAGCCCCCGGGAGAGCACCTTGTGCCTGGGGCTCCACCGCAGCGAGGATGACCGGACTAGAGCTGGGCCATTAATAGATTTTTAATCGTTATTCAAATTTATGGTCAATAATAGATTTAAAAAAAAAAAAAGATTATTTAAAAGAAGTAAAAATAGTAAAATGTCAACATGGCTGCATGCGCTGGAAAAATCTAGTGTTTAGAGTTTGCCTAAAGTCTGTGGCAACCAAATTTAGCTTTTTGTTAATCTTCAAATAAAATCCAAACTTAAAATAGATATTTATTTCTCATTTATAGAAAAGAATATCTATTAAAATCAATAATCGGGTTTGGTGGGTAAAAATCTGCGATTTTATTTTAGGCCAAATCGCCCAGCCCTAGACGGGACCAGCTGTTAGAGGTTACACCCAGAATGACTCCTCAGCCCTTCACTCCTACGCCGGTGCCAGTGA
>NC_079429.1:5221049-5488549 GCF_026213295.1 Gadus chalcogrammus
AGTGGTGGGGCACTTGAAAGCCAGCGAGGGACAATAGTTGTTCCATCGCCCAGAGGTCACAAGGCAGGGCAGCGTTTTTATTGTTTGGCTCCGTGCTGCGTAGTTCGCTCTGTAATGGGCAGGGTTAGAATCGATACGGACAGGGCAGGCAATGCGGGCTCGGTGAGGTAGAGCGGGGTCGGGCTGCTGATCGGATGGTTGCTGGTGTCTATCCCCGGCTCCTCCTATCTGAGTGTCGAGGTGTCCCTGAGCGAGACGCCTCACCCTGAATGAATTCCCGACGAGCTGGCTGTCGCTTTGCCTGGTGACTCCGACGCTCGGTGTGTGAATGTGTGCATTAGTAGGTGAGAGTAGGCATATTGGCCACTGGTTTGAACAGCGCTATATAAATAACAGTCTGTTTACCAACGGCTTCATAACCAGGAAACAGGAAGCCCCCCCCCCCCCCCGAGAGGGCTTGGCTGCGAACATTGATTAGGTAGCAGAGCCGCAGTGCTGTCATCCCCTGCCGCGCGCAGGGGGTAGTGTGTGGGGGTGTGTGCTCTCTCTCTCTCTCTCTCCTCGCTCTCCTCTCTCTCTCTCTCTCTCTCTCTCTCTCTCTCTCTCTCTCTCTCTCCCTCTCTCTCTCTCTCTCTCCTCTCTCCTCCCCTCTCTCTCTCTCTCTCTCTCTCTCATCTCTCTCTCTCTCTCTCTCTCTCTCTCTCTCTCTCTCTCTCCCTCCCCCCTCGGACGACGCTGACGACAGCATAGCACCGCACATGCCTCACACACACACAGGGCATGTGGGCAGCAGTACCGACCAATCGTCCACTTAGCTCACCGCGGACGCCAGATGATGGCGTCGCCTGCAACGGCTCTGTTCTGAGGTCACATGGCCACAACAACAACAACAACAACAACAACAACAACAACAACACCACCACCACCACCACCATCACCCCCCCTCCATCCACGCGCGCCGGGCGGTACCTGCAGGGCCGGGGTATGGGCGTGCAGAGGGAGGGCAGCCCCCCCGTGGACACCGAGTAGTGCACCAGCAGCAGCACCGAGAGGGAGGACCCAGCACGGCCCGAGTTCACCACCACCGCGCCCCCCACGAAGCCGAACACCAGCAGCAGCATGCACCCGGGGTTCATGTCCTCCTACCCCCAGGGCATGGCCCGGCGGGGGGGGGGGGTCCCAAAGGGGCTCGGAGCCGCGGGAGGAAAGAGGGATGCGGGGGGTTGTCACGACGACAGGAGCTGGAGTCGGTGCTCTTCTGGCAGAGTCGTTTTTCAGCGTTTGCAGACCGAGGAAGACCCCGGAAGAAGGAAAACAAGGGATGCTGGCTCTCCGGTCGAGAGGAGGAAGACGAGGGAGCGCTGTCAGAAGTCCTCCGAGAAGGAGAGAGAGAGCGAGAGAGAGACCACCCCGGTGGATGTCGGAGGTAAACAGCGCTAGGCCGGAGAAGAGAGACAGCGCGAGGGAGACGGATTTAGACCGAGAGAGAGCGTGGGAGAGAGTGGGAGGGAGAGAGACAGAGGGAGGGAGTGAGACAGCGGGAGGGAAAGTGATGTTGGCCGAGTGCAGCTCCAGCAGCCGTCACAACAGGACTAATCCCAGCGGCTGTTTCACGGATCAGAGGAGCAGAGGTACACAAACATGAGCAACCGCACACTCATGACTCCTCCTCTTCTTCCTCTTCCTCCCCCTCCTTTTCTTCTTCCTCCTCCTCTTCCTCCTCCTCTTCTTCCTCCTCCTCCCCTGAGGGACAGTAGTGTGTTACGGTAGCCACGGTGATCCCGCTGTTGTCTAACTGTGTTCCCGCTAGGCCAGGGTAGCTGTGACTGCGCTGGTTTCACTGTGGGGTCTAGAACTCTCTGGCTCTCTGAAGGGAACCCCCCTCTCCTCCCTCCCTCCCTCCCTTCTTCTCCCTTTGTCTCTCTCTCTCTCTCTCTCTCTCTCCCTCTCACACACAGTCGCTCACAGATGCTGAGGCAGGCCCGCTCGGCCGCTCTGATTGGCTGCGATACGGGAGGCCCGCACTGAGGTGTGGGTTGGCCCGTGTGGTCGCCAGTTAGCTGGCAGCCAGTCAGAG
Source organism: Gadus chalcogrammus (assembly GCF_026213295.1). Classification (NCBI taxonomy): domain Eukaryota; kingdom Metazoa; phylum Chordata; class Actinopteri; order Gadiformes; family Gadidae; genus Gadus; species Gadus chalcogrammus. The sequence goes on from NC_079429.1 coordinate 5,223,127, forward strand.
GCCAGGGAGGAGAACGGAGAGGTTACAAAGAGCTGGGTGCTTGGGGGGGCACCGGGCTTCAGTCCCACCACAAAGGCCCCCCCCGTCCCCCCCCAGGGGCCAGACTGCCTGGCTATGAAATACAGAGGATAAAGTCTGCACAGGGCAGGACTGAACTGGTCAGAGCTCCTCTCACTGTGGCCATCGTGGGACTCGTGAAGGCACAGAGGAACCAGAAAATGTTTCGTTCAAATAATCACATGTTGGTAAGTCATTCACACCATGCCAACAACTGAAGTTCACACGGCCAAAGCACGAGCCGTAGTATCACAGGCCTGGACTGCGTTCACATCCTGGTTGTTCCCTCGTACAACTCAGGACCTCAGAGCTCAGAGCAGCGGCTCTTGGCCGACTCCCGCCCAAAGAGGGGAAGGGACGGAGCCAAGAACAGCACTCACACCGTGGCTACTCAAACGTCCTCTCTCTACGAACAGCCTCCCACTAAGGATATCACTGGGTTGGAGCATGTGGTTCGGATGTGTTATCTGGTGGTCAGGGTGGGGGTGACGTAGTTCTGGTGGTGATGGTTCAGGGTTAGGGTTAGGGTTCTGGTGGGTCGGGGTGGGGGTGGGGGGGGGTTCTCACCGTGCTCTGGGCCCGGTGTCGGCGGGTTCGCTGGGGGTGACGGCCGTGGCGTGCTGGTGCTTGGTTCGCTCCAGGTGCTCCATGTAGCTGTGGATCATCTGTCCCACAACACAGGGGGGTCGGCACAAATAAAACACCATCCAAACACTTTCCCAAAAGGCTAGTCAGGGATCAGTGTAGATGTGGTGGGAGTGTACGTACAGAGGAGAATTCATCTTCAAGTTAAATGTTATAGCGATCGATTACTGGGCACATGGAAATGTATAGTTGTTTATTTTCACACAACGGCCTGCATTTGAGCCTTTGGCTGTGATGCCTTAGCTGTGTGTGTTTTGGGAACAGCTGGGGCAGACACGTCCTCATGGGCTATGTAGCTCAGTGTGCATGCGACAGGCACATCCTGGTTGGCTATGAACCTCAGTCCAGTGTGCATGTGACAGGTACATCCTGATTGGCTATGTAGATCAGTGTGCATGTGACAGGCCCAACCTGATTGGCTATGTAGCTCAGTGTGCATGTGACCGGCCCAACCTGATTGGCTATGTAGCTCAGTGTGCATGTGACAGGCACATCCTGATTGGCTATGAGCCTCAGTCCAGTGTGCATGTGACAGTTACATCCTGATTGGCTATATACCTCAGTGTGCATGTGACAGGCCCAACCTGATTGGCTATGAGCCTCAGTCCAGTGTGCATGTAACAGGTACATCCTGATTGGCTATATAGCTCAGTGTGCATGTGACAGGCCCATCCTGATTGGCTATGAACCTCAGTCCAGTGTGCATGTGACAGGTACATCCTGATTGGCTATGAACCTCAGTCCAGTGTGCATGTGACAGGTACATCCTGATTGGCTAAAAAGCTCAGTGTGCATGTGACAGGCCCAACCTGATTGGTTATGAACCTCAGTCCAGTGTGCATGTGACAGGTCTTAAACAGACCTCCATGATCTATACAGTCTTCAATATTTTTAGCTTGTTTGAGGTCATATTCTCTATGTGGTGCAACCATTTCATGATTTAAAAGGCAGGTAGAAATTATTTATTATATATAAAATAAATATATGATGTTAAATACATTTTAGACTTACATTATGACACAATTATAACACAAATTGTGCACATAAAAAAATCCCATTAACTTTAAACCTCACGGAATTCTATTTAATGAAACCGATCCTAGTTACTACATTTTCTAATTACTGTAGAATATATATTGTTCAAGTGGCGGGAAACCATCTTCCAGAACATTGTGGGAGATCTGGACAATATGTGTTTCTTTCCAGCATACCTCTGTGTGTCTCTGGTGTAGGGATGTAAACTCCTTCTTTAGCTCGGCCTCCCTCTCCTCTAGTCTGTTAACTGGAAGAGGGAGGGGGGGGGAGGAGAGAGGGGGAGCGAGTGGGAGAGAGAGAGACACAGAATAGTAAACAACAATTTAAAAACACTGAAAGCAAATCCCATTGAAAAGGAATTAAGTAACCAGCGAATAAAATGGACATCTAGCATAAAATACATTGTATGATTATGGAGGTATGACCATCAGGAAATTCTCTGTGACGAAAGCATTGACAACAAAACGGTTCCTTTATTTATGGAGAAACGATAATTGTTCAGGTTAAAATGATGATCAAATCAACAATTCCTTCCTTAGAATTCGAGTTGCTGTGGCCCCTTTCTACCTGCTGTAATACCAGTTCACGTCCACTAGGGGTCCTCAGTGCTACGATAAAAGGCCTCCCCAGCAAACCAGATGGAGGACCACAGGCCCTCACACCACACCACTATGCAACAGTTCAAACCAAACAATGGCTCAAGAAAAAGTAATTAAACAAAGAAAGTCAGTCAGTCAGTCAGTCAGTCAGTCAGTCAGTCAGTCAGTCAGTCAGTCAGTCAGCCTGCCTGCCTGCATTTGTTCAGGGCCCCGTCAAATTAAATGGGGAGTAACCCAAAGACCTAATCTTTTACATTATCACTAATTAATAAAACCAAATTGCACAGGGGCGAAACACAGGTCCCCACAATGACATCTTTATCCGTCATTTTAACACACAGCATCCATACTATAGCACCCTGTGTGTAACCATCACTTTAGCGATCGGTCAACATGGAGTCAGAGCTACTGGACTGTGACAGAAGCTAAACTCAAGCTAACCATGCGTGTCAATCGACCTGGATATCAACAGGTGGCGAAGATGGGAGGGAAAGAAAAGTCATTTTAGACCCGTTTGTCGAAACTCGAGACTCAAGAAAAGCATTTAACACACGAGCACAGAGCGAGTTAAGCACACACACTAAGAACTGTACTCCTGAGGATTTTGGACTCAATCTAATGAATAAAAGGCACTTCATGATTATGCTGAGAATCTGGGTTATAGGTAAAACTAATTGGGTTAGGCACCAGGTTAGGAGAGGGGCTTAGCAGTTAAGTACCAAGTATTAAGTTCTGAGAGCTTATTTTATGTCAGCACTGAGCTGTCGCCAAGTCTCTCGTTTTCATGTTTTTGTATTAATCTGCTTAGTCACTCGTGGATGAGGCCACGACTTATGAAGCTTTGTGCCGTGTTTACATGCAACAACGTAGACGTACGCATTCTCTGAAGCTCTGGTGGGATGAACATGACGCAGAGAATATAACGCGTGTTCAACATGAACCTGACAAACAGAATATAATGTAGGATAACATGAATATGACAGAGAATAATAATGTGGGTTTAACATGAACATGTTAGAGTGAATATAATGTGGGTTTAACAAGAACATGAAAGAGAATATAATGTGCGTTTGACATTACAGAGAATATAATGGGTGTTTAGACGTTTGGAGTGAGCGTTGAGATTTTTGCGGTCCCGTTCATGTTTACCCGCCACCCAGCGGAGCAAGGTTATGCCTGAGCTATCACACATGTGTGCCACTTCTGCAAAACACTATTTTAAAAACCTTTTCACAAAAACCCAGAGCGAATGAGGAAGCAAACCCACGCCGGGAATTGTAAAAGAAATTGAAACCGCTGAGAAATTCAACGTTTTCTGTGGAGCTCTGTGTGTGTTTTGCTCGGCCGATGAGACAGAACAGGCAGTCACACGCGGCCGTGCGCTGTGCAGTCACACTCACATCATGTGGGTTTAGTGGTTAAGACTCTGTAAAGCATCACACATTACCCCGGCGGGAGTCCTCAACTAGGGCTGCTCGGTTATGGAAAAAATCATAGTCACGATTATTTTGGTCAATAGTGAAATCACGATTATTATACACTTTGTAACTGAGAACTTTGAAATTTTCGCCTTAAAAAAATACACAAAAGGGTCAAATAGAAAATGTTCAAATCTAAAATAATGTACAGATATGTATCCAGCTGTTCTATATAACATTTAATAAAAAAAATAAAAAAAAGAGAACTTGATTATATTAGTTTTGCGATCGTTTGACGCTATAATCGAAATCGCGATCAAAATTTGATTGATCGCCCAGCCCTAACTTCAACTCACTCCGGCTCACCCCCAGTGTCGCGTGTTCAGAAAGAAGTGCTCATATAATCCACAATATTATGGTTACAGTCAAGTATTATAGTCCTTGTGTTAAGTCCCACAGCCAAACAGAGTAAACGTTATCTCTCAACATGTTGGTCTAGACTCTAGAGTGACTCCTCTTTCCTCCCACTGGGGTCTCTCTCAGGTATCACTGACGTCTGTCCCACCCTCCCAGCTGGACCGTAGCGCGTTCCGCTCTAAGTATGGCGGGGAGGAGATGGGAACCTGGACTGGTGTGATGTCCAGGAGTCACGGCTGTTAAGAGGCCGTTAAACCACATCAGCCTCGGAGGAAGAGAGGGAGGCAGAGGCACTGATACGGCCTGAGTCGTGAGGCCTGCCAACACTGGCGGTGCTGCTCAGCCGGTCCTGCTGGTTTGGGAGAGCGTTGAGAGCACTGGTTCTCTTCCGCCAAAGTGTTGGTCTGGAGACACACCACGTCACACACCACGACTTCTCTCTATTACTAAGAGCCCCGCAACCACACTCACACATCGATGCAAGAGGCGTTTCAAAACGAGAGCATCGGCACCCAGACCACTTGCAGTCGGCATGAACCCATCACAAGGCTCAACCAGCAGAATGAACACGGACCGCTTGCGTGGCACCACGCATTCAGAGGATAGCTCCCCACAGTGGTGCAGGTCTCAGGCCTTAAAGGGCTCCATGCGTTTGTGTGAAGTTGAAGTTAGTTGGTTTTATGCTGCAGTATTTGCCAGGTCTCTCTTAAAAAAGAGACGTTGATCTCAATGGGACTTTGACCTGGTTAAACAACGGTTTAATACCAAAAAATTAAAAATACCTTGCATTCACTATTGGTCTTTGCTTGCCAACATGTTGACCTTACCAACATGTTAACTTTGGAACACAAATACAGGCTGAACGGATTGGAAACATGAGTGAGTGAGTGAGTGAGTGTGTGAGTGGATGAGTGTGAAGGCTGAGTCAGGGGAGGGGGGGGGGGGACTTACTCTGGTCTGCGTAGTTCCTGGCCTTCAGCTCCATCTGACGCGTGTGAGACTCCAGCAACACCAGACGACTCTGCAGCTCCTTCTTTTCTCCATCCTGGGAGTCCTCCAGGACAATGTACCTCTGGAGAACAGGGAGAGAGAGCAGGTGTTAAACCCAGAGTCCTCCAGGACAATGTACCTCTGGAGAGGAGGAGAGAGAGAGCAGGCGTTAAACCCTCTGTCTGAGGCCTCCAGGACAATCTACCTTTGGAGAGGGAGAGAGCCTTCTACCCACCGTCTTTCGTGCGCAACATGAACTCAACGGGGTGATTTATAGCGTGACGAGAGGGGAGAATGTGACACACCTGCGCGGAACCCAAATAGGTCACTTCCTCTTTCTATCATCAGTCCAACCTCTCTGACCCTGGGCTTTCCCCAGTGTGAACCGTTAACAGACGTGCTGAGGCGGGTACGTGAGGCCGAGACTGTTACGATTAGAGATGTTGTACCGTTCAGCAGGGCATAATGAACAAGGTTGTGTGAGATCACACTGACACCGAAAGGTCCACCTCTATTGTGGGTGTCATTCAATACCACGTCGCAGTCAACAGGTGGCCAGCACGCGTCTTGGTGAGTGTGTGTGTGTGTCCCTCATGTTGGAAAATAGTAAACTGAGTTGGAAATTGTCTAACTCAATGGAAACTGAGTTAGACAATGACTTCATTAGCAAGTCTCTAAAATGGACGGACACACACACACACACACACACACACACACACACACACACACACACACACACACACACACACACACACACACACACACACACACACACACACACACACACACACACACACACACACACACACACACACACACACACAGCCTGAAGTTAAATAAGGGCAGCCAACAGTAACCTCACCCCAGACCATGGAAGGCCAGTTTACGGTAATGACTATCCTAGTGGTAGACAGTGAGTCTATCTCATTCTCTCAGTGTGGGTCCCATGTGTTCTCGGGGGTTTCACAAAGAACAATTGTATGCAGACATGTGGTACAGTCCAGTGATCGCTGAGGGAAATGGTTTGTTCCAGGCTGCTCCCCTCTGCAGCAGCTGTCATAACGCTATATGCACTGCTCTCTCCGTCATGTTACTTATGCAAGGTTTGCATGTGTGTGACAGTGCGGTGCGTGTCATATAATCCACAATATTATTTTATCAGTCAGGTATTATAGTCCTTGTACCAACACACCACACGGGTGTGTGCGTGTGCGTGTCTGTCCGTGTCAGTCAGCCAGGGAAGCGTCTGGCCAGCCCACCTCCCCCCTGGCCTGCAGCACTCTTCATTCAGCAGTGAAGTGTGTTGTTGCAGCTTCTAGTGTCGACACTTCAGCACAAATAACAGATAAAAACACAACGCGTCCCTCCCTGAGGGTTGGGTTGAATAAAACATTAAACATTTCGTGTGGCAAAAGACATGCTTATGTAATAATAACTTAAGTGAGGGCCAGTAAAGATTGTCTTGGGGGGGCCAGTATGTTTCGGACCCACTCTCCCAGTAGAAAAGCATTTTATGGTTGGTTGAACCCGGTGCTATAAAGAGCAGCAGACCCCCAGGCCTGATATGAACAAAGATATTCATTCAGAACAACAACAAACCAGCTCACATGGGCATCCTCAGTACCACGGGAGGAAGCTGCTTCAGTAGCCCCAGCAGAGACACATTGTTTTCAGGAGTTGGGTTAAAAAAGGTCAAGCTTTGCAGTTCTTGACGCTTTGCAGTTCTTGACGCTATGCTCGAGGGCTCATCGGCAGGCGGCCGGCGCTGCAGAAAGGTTTCCTTCACGGAGGCGCCGCGTGTTCCTCCTCCGGGTCAGAAGTTGTTGGATCAACGCCGGAGGGCCGAAGACTGATCGTCAGCGCCGCCCGTCTCATGCGATGGCGTTTGAGGGCACGTCCTCGATACAAACGTTTCTTTCCGGCGCAATATGTACGATGCATTATTGGCTACTTACTGGAGAAGTACTTTCCAACATACATTTAATTTAATGAAACTAATGACATTATGTTGTTGGCCTCTCCTTAGGAGCTGCTGATCAGTACTACCATGTACTGTATACTTATTGTATTTTTTACGTCCTGGCACTTAATGTTACGCACTTATGTACGTTAGGGATGCAAACAATTAATCGATTATCGATTAATTGTCGATAAGAGATTACTCGATTAAAATAAATTACTTGCAATTAATCGCATTTTAACCCGTAATTCCCCAACCGTCCACGTGAGGGCGCACTTGACGCCAGACGTACTTGACGCACACGCGGGAACACAAGCGGGAACACAAGCAAAGCAGTGCCGTGTTCCAATACCTGTACTTCCATGAGTATACTTAAAGGAAGTATACTATCCGCACTGGCTACTACGTTAATTTTTCAAATGTGAGTGCTGTTCCAAATCGAGTACTCCGTGGTGCACTAACCGGAAATTACGATCACGACTGCCGCCGTGGCTCCTCCCCCGCAATAAACATCCCGCTTTGAACGGTGAACTATTTACGCCTAGCAGCTATAAAAAGCTATAAAAACTATAAAAACTACAAAATGACTCTATTAATGCAGGCTATGTGGAAAATGCGCCGACTTTGGCTTTGCCTGGCTCCGCCTCTTCTGCTACGTAGCTAAGAAGGCTGCCGTTCAGTACGGGGAGTGTCCTTCGATCCACACTTCACGATTAGCCCGTTTTGAGTACGGCATCCGGGTCCTTGAAGTATACTTCTTTTCGCCGGATCTGAATTGGAGTACTGCGTACTCAAATTTTGGCTAGTAAGTACGGACAGTACGGGTATTGGAACACGGCAGGACAAGACAAACGAAAAGCGGGACACTGACACGATGAAGAGGGCAAAACGGAGTGCAGTATGGAGCCACTTTAAGTTGGTTAATGACGACAAAGACGCCAAATGCACAATATGTGGAAGTATTTTAAAGTACAACAACTAAACGACTTCGTTGAATTACCACCTAAATGTGTCACATTCAGAAGGAAATTCAGCTTCTCAGAAGAATTGCCGCTTATCAATTAATCGATCATCGATCGATAAGATGAAACAACTATCGATTAATGAATTACTCGATAATTTGCATCCCTAATGTACGTTGTACGTACTTACACTTGAAAATAGTACTTAGCATCGTATCCTAGGTATCTTTTTTGTGTATGGAGAAAGAGTTAACCTAACGATTGTTAGTGCTTGGCACTTGGTTCTATGAGCATCGTTACCGCGACATATTGTTGTTGTACTTTCTTCTGATAAATGTACCTATTGAAAGTCGCTTTGGATAAAAGCGTCTGCTAAATGCTCTGATGTAAATGTACTCTATCCTTCTCCACACCCTAGGAACTCTGATCACAGGAGGGAACTGCAATTGGGGAACTGTTTGTGCGTCGCACCATACACTGTAAAAACCATGGTTTGCGTTCAAACGTTACAAAGATGTAGATGTCACGTTGTGGACGACCATTGGTTGAGATTCTTTGCAAACGGCAGCGGAAAACGATATTGTATTAGTATTCAACTCAAAGGACGGGAATTAAATGGCCGCCCCCACAGTAACCAAAACGTATTAAATTAAATCCTTAATAACTCTTAAATTAAATTAAACTGTCAGTGGGTCTTCACAAAACCAATGGAGATTAACTAGCCACTAAATCTCTAACCAAACAAAGAAATAAATTACATTATGAGAAATATATCAAAATCATTGACCTAGAATGGGGGCTGAACTTTTTGGCATCCAACCAATGCACACTGCACTCCCCAGTAAACAGCTGTTTTATTGACCCCAAGACAGACAGCCGATGGCACTACATTTATCAGGCTTAATCTAACTATTGTAGAGTGATATATCGATCTGATATCGGACCACTAGAGGCAGTAATTCTATTGCCGTCTACAAGAACCTACCTATCCTGACCTACACCTGTTGATGTATGAGTGCTAGGCTGCAGTGCCATTTGCCTGTGTTGACCATAAACATGTCGAGAGTCATCTCAGTATACCAGAGTAACGTCTGTTCATCTGAGTAGGCCTATACCCACCCAATATACTACAGAGTAACGTCTGTTCATCTGGGTATACCCAATATACTACAGAGTAACGTCTGTTCATCTCAGTGTACCCTATATACCACAGTAACGCAGAGAGGCTAAATGTGTTTATCCACACAACGACAGCACGGCCGTACGACGAACACGAACAGGACGAATAAACGGCGGTTTCTGCCCTCCACAGGGTTTAGTCAGGGGGGCCGTATATCAGCAGCCGGTGGGCCTACAGCCCAGGGATGGCAGGCCAGCTGTAAGCTCAGGTGACCGACCCCCCCCCTGCCCTCCTTCAGGTTCTCACAGAGACACAAGGGCTCCATTCTTTCGGCAGACATCACACAGGACTCGTGGTGCTGATCACACCGAACACGTCTAGGGGCTGCAGTGTGAGGTGCTCTGTGGCCTGGCGACAGGCAGAGGAGAACGCCTTTTAACTGTTGCACATCAACGGTTACGTCTACCTACACCTAAACCTACGACCCTGGAACATCTACAGCTAAAGCTACAAACCTGGAACATCTACAGCTAGAGCTACAACCCTGGAACATCTACACCTAAACCTACAACATATAAACCTAAACCTACAACATCTACACCTGAACCTACAACATCTACACCTAAACCTACAACATCTACAGCTAAACCTACAACCATATAACAACTACACCTAAACCTACAACATATACGCCTGAACCTACAACATCTACACCTAAACCTACAACATTAACACCTAAACCTACAACTTTTACACTAAACCTACAATCCTAGAACAACTCCACCTAAACCTACAACATCTACACCTAAACCTATAACATCTACACACCTACAACATCTACACCTAAACCTACAACATTTACACCTAAACCTACAATCCTAGAACAACTCCACCTAAACCTACGAACCTACAACATCTACACCTAAACCTATTACATCTACACCAAAACCTGTGACATCTACACACCTAGACCTCCAACATCTACACCTAAACGTACAATCCTAGAATATCTACACCCTATCTTAGTTAGGAGCTGGGAGCGTTCCTCCAGAGAACCTGAGGTGCTCAGGGCAGCAGATCAGGCGCTCAGCAGCACTATAAGTCTGGGGGCAAACGTCTGAGATCGGAGGCATTAGGGAGGGAGGATGAGAGGGGGCTGCAGAATAGGTCAAAGGTCGTCAGCATTTTAAGCTATTCATCAGATTAGAAATAACTACACAGGACTTCTGCTTGTTTGACTTTGTTTACGGGATGGATTCAAATATCAGAGCTCTGCACTCTGTGCTTTGTGAAATATCACACACACGTCACTGTGTTGAGGTTGTTAATCAAAACAAATGAATCCATTAATGTAGGGATGGCATGTGGAGGGGTGTGTGTGTGCGTGTGCTTGCGTGCGTGTTCTCATGCAAGTCGACTAAGAGCATTAGCATTGCGACAGACAGAAGTCTGTGTACGTTTGTTAACAGAATTAAGAGACCCTCCGCATCAGTGTCAGAGGCCTTCAACTAGCAACACATACATGTCATAGGGTCAGTCTGTACATCAACTGGATTAAAGGAAACACACAGTCTGACCATAGAAGAAGAGAAAGACTTTCCACGCATAGCTTCAATCTAAATGGCTGGTCTTCAAAACACGCTTTCCATTTCAGTTTATAAGGAGTGGACTGGCTTAACACACACACACACACACACACACACACACACACACACACACACACACACACACACACACACACACACACACACACACACACACACACACACACACACACACACACACACACACACACACACACACACACCTTGTGCTTTATCACATGACGTGGGACACGAATAAGATAGCGATCCAGAGAACTAGTGTTTTTTGCCTCCTCTCTTCCCCTTCGACTGGTAAATAACGCTCCCATTGTCGTCGTCGTCCCCACCAAACACACACACACTCACCCCCTCACACACACACACACACACTCTCTCACACTCTTTCCCTCCCTCTCTATTGGCACTTCATTGAGTGTGAGAGAGACACTCAGAGTGTTCTGTGGTTTTTAGCGCTGTTGGGAATCCTAGGAGCCAGAGATCAGAAGGCCACTGGAGCCAAATCGGGGGACTTATTGGACCCAAGCTGTAGTGGGGCCTGTGTGTGTGTGTGTGTGTGTGTGTGTGTGTGTGTGTGTGTGTGTGTGTGTGTGTGTGTGTGTGTGTGTGTGTGTGTGTGTGTGTGTGTGTGTGTGTGTGTGTGTGTGCGCGCATGCGCACTTATGTGTATGGAATAACTGATTCCAAGAAAATCTTGATTATGGCAATAATCCATGAATTACACACAATAATCTCCTCAATGGCTCGGAGCGAAAGCCGGAGAGACGAGTTAACCATACGGTTAACGGTTTTATACTGCTGGTCACGGCTCCAATAGTAGATATTCTCTTGAATTGTTATAAATCATGAAGCATCTGGTTTTAATAATATCCTACTTTGACAAATTTGGAAAGACTTTGTGATCATGTGAATGATCGTAGAAAGTCTCAAACTGCAACAACAGATAACCCACTACTGCTACTGAAGTTTTTCCTGCACGCATGCTGGTCAATTATCCCTCATTTGTGACGGTTCCATTACTAATGTCCTTTATGGTGTCAGTTCAACGCCTCGAAGCAACATTCACACCTAACCCTAACCATGAACCTGATAGTAAAAACCCCCAAAGGAAACCTGGAGTGTTGTGCTCTGCTTCGCGTGCCTGAACTGGAACTTCTCATTTACGTTTAGAGCATTTATCAGACGCTTTTATCCAAAGTGACATACAATAAGTACATTTGTCAGAAGAAGGAGAAATAAAAATATATCGCTGTCGGTACAGTAGAGATGTTCAGAACCAAATCTGAGCGCTTACAATCGCTAGATTAACCCATTCGCCGTAAACAACTAAGATAGCTAAGACAAGAAGCTATAGGATGCTAGGGTACTATTTTTAAGTGCCAGGACGTACAACACACAATGAGTGCTTAAGAGGGTTGTGAGGGGAATAGGGGGGTTGTCAACAGGGTCTCGGTGAAGCCAAGGCCGATCCCGTCAGCTGTAGACCCCCAGATAACCTCTGATCTCACCCCGGGGTCTGACGTCATGCCCCCGGACTATCCCGGCCCGGGACATTGTTGTGAGGGAAGGGCTTCTCCCCACAGAGAGGGATTCCTCCAGGGGGAGAAGGCTGTTTGTCCAGAGGACTTCCTGCCTGGCCCTCTCCCTCTCCCTCTCCCGTCGGTTCGGCCAGACGGAGAGTGAACGAGACGTTTCTTTCAGGAATCACTGATCGATTCCGGTCTGTCATCGTGACATGAAACAGCGGCTTCTGGGTTGAAAAAGCAATTGTCCAATGAGTGCTGCAGGGGGACTAATTAGACAATCAAGTCACGGGCGGGAGTAATGATTAGCCAATCAAGTCACGGGCGGGCCGAACACTGTTCTCAAGCTGTTTTCGAGGTGTGTGTTGTTACCAACTAGGGTAGTAGCAACAATTGCGACGGCTACAGACAAGATGGACGCTGCTACGGAGGCTGTTCTAAATCTTTTAAAAGTACAGATTAAATCTGGGAAAGAATAAATCATAGTTTGTTGTTATTTCGCTCCGCTCTACTGTTATGACCCCGGGCCAAACCACTACGTTGGCAGGCAGGCCTCGGCAGTGAGCTGGTGACCTATACAGACATTATGAGTCATGAGTCAAACCGCCCGACCAAACAGGAGCCACCACAGCTCAGACCATCCTGTAATATGCGCCTGGTCTATAGTCCACCAGGCTGAGCCCAGATCACCGCTGAGATGATTCAACAGGCGTGGAAGAAGCGTCCCACATGAGGACGGGCCCGCCCTGTTCAGGGAGGGGGGGGGGGGGGGAGTGGGCAGGGAGGGACATGATCATACATTCACGTGACTAACCAGTGTGGGACAATATGGTGAGTGAACTGTCATGCATTCCTCTAGATAGAGCCAGCGTGTGTGTGTGTGTGTGTGTGTGTGTGTGTGTGTGTGTGTGTGTGTGTGTGTGTGTGTGTGTGTGTGTGTGTGTGTGTGTGTGTGTGTGTGTGTGTGTGTGTGTGTGTGTGTGTGTGTGTGTGTGTGTCAAATGCACCCTTGCTTCACAGCGCTCTGAGCTAAGAGGGGCCGATGGAGTCTACCCTGACAGGAGTCTTTCTTTCTGGGGTTAGCTGGTTGGTGGTTCCCCAGGACATGCATGTTAGTGTGCATGACGTTGGCGTGTAATGCATAGCACGGATACACAATGCGATTCTCCCAAGACGACTCTGTCTGCTTATAAATCACAGAATAGGTTGTGATGACACGACAGAGCTGCAAAATCCAACACCACAAAGTATTTTTCATTTATTTTTAACTCCCCGCAATTTTAAAAATACATTTAGTTTCACTTTCTGTGCAGTTGCTTTGTAAAAACAATACAACCTTATTGTTGTACTATTATATTATATATTACAATGTCAAATTATGGATGACAATTAAAGGCTGACTGAATACAAACACTATGATTCCAAAAGATTTACAAGCGGCTCGATCAGCAAGGCTCACTGTTCAGCCAAAGAATTGTAGCTGAATGGAACTCACTCCCTGAGAATGTGATCATGAGTAATAGTATGAACTGTTTTAACTCAAGACGACCGCTTCTGGTGTAACCAACAGCATAAGATACTGTTATTTTATCATTACAATTACAATTAGGGCATTTAGCAGACGCTTTTATCCAAAGCGACTTACATGTGTTAATACACACATTGACACACCGACGGCAGAGCCAACCATGCAAGGCGACAGCCAGCTCGTCAGGAGCAGTTAGGGTTAAGTGTCTTGCTCAGAGAGGGACACATCAACATTCAGCTAGGAGGAGCTGGGGATCGGACTAGCAAGTATTAAGTTGTTTTATACAGTTAAGACCGGAAAACAACTGTCATCGTGACTCCATATTCCGTATATACGGTATCAAGGTATCAAGGTATAAAACAATCAACGGTCTAAATTGTTTTCGTCTGTAAAACCCCACCCTGGAAACGTTCCAGAAGTTGGCAAAGATGTGAAAGCATCGGTCGACCATATGCATCCCTCACCCCGCCCAGTGTGAATTATTAACCCGACACCCTGTGGCCCATTCCGCATGTGGCGTCGGGAGGGGTTAACGCCGTCCCCACCCGCGGGGTGAAGACCTGAGGTGGCTCTACAACCATCCCCCTGTGTCTCTCCACCTGAAGGAGAGTTCCCAGCGGCCGCAGCCACAGGGAATCCTCCCATGTCCAGAGCCAGGGCAAGGCTGTTATCGGTGGTAATGCTGTCAGCGTCTGCCCTGGCCTGCTAAAACCAACGGCTGCTTGGCTGGGACCTTTCTGGTCGGCAGGAACACAAACACTTCGCTGGTGACATTACTCGTATGGTGGATCAGAGAGACGTTTTGAGAGAGTGACTGATGCTTGTTTTTGTGATGCAGCAAGATGTGTTAAGGATGAGGTTATTGCTAAAAAGGAGAGTGTGAATAAGCGTTCACTGCCCGCCATGTTTGACTCAGAATAGTCTTTGAGGAGACAGGAGCTGTCTTGCATTAAGCATCGTTTGTAGCCTTCATACGTTTGGTCATACGTTTGCATATTAACTTTTGAATGCCTGAATGCGTCAGGGTGGTGATATTGAATTTAATGAAACTGTCACATTTCGGAGTTGAATCGGCATTCCTTCCCAATTGTTGAACTCTATGCTTTTGAATAAATGTAACTTTTATTTGTTTTTCAAAAGAAAACAACAGTTTTGAGACCAGCGATTGGTCGGATTTGAAACCCATCTCTGGTCCGGGAACCAGTGGGACCAGTGACGCCACAGTGGACGCTCTGACCAGTGACACCACATTGGACAACTCTCTGACCAGTGACACCAGTGTGGACGCTCTGCTCTGACCAGTGACACCCCAGTGGACGTTCATAAGAGCCCCTTATCCTGCTGATTCCAGTCGGGGTGTTTGACTGGTGTGTGAACAGGTTATACAAACGGTGCCCAAGAACGCAAAGTTAAGCAAAGCTGGAACTCTATAGTCTCTTTAGTAGAAAACTAAACTAACAACTGTATATTAACTGCGTAGACAGCATATTAATACAAGTAAAGATTACGCCTATTATTATTAATATGCTTATAATATGGACTAAAAGAAAACTTGCAAATTCATCTTTTCCATGAGCATCACAAAATAGTTATACCATGAGCATTAAAAGATTGACCTATTTGGCATTAGTTTAGAGATCAACTGTGGGAACGGACAAGGCTGCAGAATCAATGCAAAAACAGGAGATGCATTACGACGTGCAGGTGTTCATTGTGAATACGCAAAAAGTTTAGTTTGAATTTCAAAGGAGTCGGGCACCCCATTGCAGATGTCCATCAGACTGTAGTGCACAGAGGCTGCACTCGGCCGCAACAGTAGAGACACCCCGCTGATTTTCATGCATTCTCACACCAACCAAATCCCACAGCAACACAGGGAATAGATTGTTACAAAACTATGCTAAGACCCAAAGAACCCGTTCGTGCACCCACTCAGTACAGAGCTGGAGCAGCAGTACCAGACGGTCAATGGCCTGCAGAAGGGACTCATGTTCCGTGTCCAGCGACTCCTAACGACCGACACACAACACGGGGTCCGGGTCGACCTTACCTCTTCGGTGTGCTTCCGAAGGGCTTTCTCTCGCTCGTACTGTGTCACCAGCTGCTCGTTGTCCTCCTTCAGAAGCTCCAGCTCCACTTCGTGCTCCTGGTTGATGGAGAACACCGAGTCCAAGTTCTCCAACACGGCCACCACAAGCGGCATGAGCTGCTTCACCACGTCCTCGTCGTAGCGGCCGATCAGCCGCTCGAACTCCTGGTAGATGGAGCTGGCCAGACCCGAGACGCGCTCGGACATCATGTCCGAGGCGCCCGAGTCGTCCTGGTACAGCACCACGTCGTCCAGCTCCATTTCCTTCCCCTTCGCTTCAGTCCGTTCGGACCCAGCTAACGGGTTAGCCGAAGCTCTTCGGCTTCACCCCCCTCCTCTGAGCTACTTTAGGGACAACTCAGTGATCTCCCTGGGATATAAGTTCAGCAACATGTGTTGAGAAAGCCGCGCTACGTTTCAGGACCGCTCGTATAGCGGTGCGCACAGGGGACGGCGGTGGGGGGGCCGCCTGGGGAGGCTGGTCTGGGCGCGCTAGCGGAACTGGAAAGTCTTAAGTTGGCTCCTCTTCTCCCTGTTGCTGCGACTCCGCCGGAGCTCCTGTTGATGGGCTGGCCTCTGACGTCACGGCGGACCTCCTGTCGATGGGCTGGCCTCTGACGTCAGTGGCCCTCCTTCCAGTCCAGCACTGCGCCTGGGAGGGACGGACTCGACGGGCTGAACTTGGTGATCGGTTCAGTACGCCATGGGACGACCCCCACCAAATCCCGGTTTTGGATTATTGTAACTTTGAATAACACACGACATACGGGAAAAAAAAGTATTATATTTCATAATTTGGTTTTACACGTTTTTGTAAAAAAAAAAAAACATCGAGGCTGAAATATGTGTGATGTTTATTCATTTGCATTTTTTTCTCAGATCTGAAAACTTGTGCATACATCTCAGGAGTCCGAGTTTCTAACAACTGATAAAATGTCCACAGCCTTCCACAAGTACAGGATATCATATTACTATTTTACATCCATTGTTCTAAGCAAAAAAAGTGGGCTGCAATGCATGCTCCGTTGTAAACCTACACTGAAATGTAAACCCGTCACGTTTATAGAATTTGGATCAAACACTCAGTTATTTTTTCTCTGCGATGCATTAGGCACTAAAACACCCTGATTTTTTTTTTAAGACATTCAAACACGAGACAAAACCACAGGAACCGAGGAACACAAGTCCATGCGTTGGCAAGCTAATATCCTCCCCCTCATCTTGCAGGCATCTGCGTGGGTGTGGAGGTCCTGCGGGCAGCTGAGCTGTGGTCGCAGCATGTGGTGGATGTGCCTGCGAGGTGCACGAGTCTCTACCAACACTACAGCACTCACACACAAACATTAAATTAAAGTGATAACACTTAAAAGTGCAGTTAAACTGCATGGCTAAGCGAACACTGCTGTACACAGCGCACAATCAATGCCCACGCCACGTGGCAAGGTATTATATTTTTTTTCACCTGCTTAGAATTGGCTGTTGAATCATGAATACATTAAATTTAAAATGGAAAAAAACTAAAAAGTGCGAGTCAAACTCAGAGTTCAGGGAGTTTAAAATGAGTGCTCCGTCAGACCCGTCCTCGTGGGGGAAAATCAGGTTTGCCCAGAAGTTTGGGCGACAGGTTCAGACTCATTCCTGCCGTACATCCATGCAACCGCTCCCTGACGTCCCTGGAACACGGAGAGCAGAGTTCAAATCCCTCTGGCTCTGGGGAAGGAAAGCCTGGGGCCGGATCCGTAAGGAACAGGAAGGGCCCCGACGCTGGGGCCCGTGGAATGGGGGGGGCGGGGGGGGGGGGGGGCCAGGGTGGAGTTGGAGACCCAGGAAGAGTTTTTTCTGACCCCAAAGAAAACCGGACAAAACCAGGGGTCTCGATCGAGACGGCGTCGGGCCACGGGGTGGCTTTCAGATGACGTAGTGGTGGTTGTTGCCGAGTGACGAGGAGGATGGGCAGAGGTTGAAGGGCCGGTCGGCGGTGAGGCTGCGCAGCGCACGGAGCACGGCGTCCGGCATGTGGTCGGCCATCATCCGGGGGCTGATGAGGACGCTGCGGAACGCCGCCTCGCTGGACCACTCGGCACGGTACCGGACCTGGGCGAAACAGGACCTGGGGGGGAGGAGGTGGGGGAGGAGAGGGGAGGGGGAGGGAGGAGGAGGAGGAGGAGGAGGAGAGGGGGGGGGGGAGGAGAGGGGGAGAGGGGGAGGGAGAAGAGGAGGAGGAGGAGAAGATGGGGGGGAGGGGGGGAGAGGAGGAGGAAGGAGAAGGAAGAGAGAGGGGGAGGAGGAGGAGGAGCAGAGAGGGGAGAGGGAAGGAGAGAGGGAGTAGGAGGGAGGAGGAGGAGGGGAAGGGAGGGAAGAAGGAGAAGGAAGGAGGGAGGAGGAGAAGGAAGGAGGGAGGAGGGGGAAGAGTAGGGTGGAGGAGGGAGGAGGAGAAGGAATGAGGGAAATGGAGGGAGCAGGAGAGAGAAGGAGGGAGCAGGAGGGAGAAGGAGGGAGAAGGAGCGTGGTTAATGTTTTACTATCTTCTCGTTGGCTCCTTGTGGGTGTCAGACTCTACTCCAGCCCCAGGCTCTAGCCACCTGCGGGAGGGCCCGTCCTCCGTCAGGTACAGCACGCGGCCGGGCAGGAAGAGGGGCAGGTGGGTGGCGGCGTGGGCGGGGGAGTCGTCGGAGGCCAGGCTCTGATAGGACGTGGAGTGGCGCACCAGCAGAGACTCCTCCCCCAGGAGCGGCTGGCTCAGCTCCTCCTCCAGCCGCTGGTGCTCCAGCTCCGTGGGCGAGTCGTCGGGCTCCCCCCCGAACACCTCGTACCAGCAGCCCTGCAGCAGGATACGGTACTGAGGGGGGGGGGGGCACACACACACACACACACACACACACACACACACACACACACACACACACACACACACACACACACACACACACACACACACACACACACACACACACACACACACACACACACACACACAGGGAGAGAAAGTCAGCTGACAGGACTAAAGTACAGCGAATGGTTTTGTTCTATTGGGATTAAATAATTTATTCAATTCCAGTTTTGATTTGGATAATAATCACCTGTTGATGAACTTCAACTAGCTCTATTTGCATTTCAACATGCATTAACACATATGTTTTACATTTCTAAATCAGTTTTGTTAAACTTTGGTATAAATATGCTGTTAGAGAAAACAAACTAAAAACTAAATGAATTGTAATCCTTCATAGTGGATGTGTGTGCTATGGGGTTTGGAGGAGTCCGCACCTTTGGTTTGTTGCAGTTTGACACCATTTTGAGGATTCTCCTCTTCAAGTCTTCCATGTTAGGAATGCTGAGTCTGTTTCCAACACATGGAGCAAGACCAAGCATGAAAAGGATGGACTATAACACACACACACACACACACACACACACACACACACACACAGTGGGGGGTATGCCCAGATTATGCTCTCATGCTCACCTGGGCACTAGGTCCTTCCCCAGCACAACAGAAACCACAAAGTCCTTTGAATAATCGGCCAGGGCTTTACTGCAGGAGGAAACGAAAAGAGGCATTAGAGACAGTTACCTCTGATGTCTAACATTACAGTATTATTACATTACCTCGCCAGGCTGAGCTTTCTGCGAGGTTCACAAACTAACAGGTTTAGTGTTCCGGAGACACGACTGTTTCTACATGAAGGTAAAGGTCTAAAGGTTTCTACATTTCATAAGCATAAGGCCCAATCCCATTTCTACCCCTTACCCCTTCAAAACAAGGGGGAGGGGTAAGGGGAAGGGGTAAGGGGTAGAAATGGGATTGGGCCTATGTCAGCCTGTAACTCCAGTCAGCCGAGTGGAAAGTTCACCTCAGCAGTCCCCCTGGTGGCGAGAAGGCGTAGCACTGCAGGTTGGGGAAGGAGTGACGCAAGAGGACGGCCAGCAGAGAGGCGGTGCCCCCTCCCAGGCTGTGGCCGGTAATGACCAGCTTGTACTCCTGGAGACGCAGAGAAACAACACCAAACACACAACGTCATCACCGGGGCCCACATGAGTCATCGGACGTTATAGCGGCCTACATGGAAAAAGAAAGTTGAAAATCGAACTGCAACTTTTTTTTCGCGTTTAGCAGATGCTTCTATCCAAAGAGACTTAAAACAAGTCAGTTTGTCAGAAGAAAGAGAACCAACGACATATCTCTGTCGGTACAGTAAGGATGTTCATAGAACCAAGTGGCAAGTACTAACAATGGCTAGGTTAACCCATTCCCCTTATACAATGAAGATAGGGTAAGGGTTAGGATAAGATGCTACACAATGCTGAGTACTATTTTTAAGTGCAAGGACGCACAACATACGATAGGTACGCACTTTAATTAACAACTAACCAAATTGCTCCATGAGGAATAACTAAGTGTAAAGGGTTATTTAGTACGAGGCGACTCAGTGAAGCAGTGGAGTAAAGAACAGAGGCTGGTTGATCTACGGTTCATTCAGCGTTCATCAACAGGTCCTCTGTGGTGGGTCGTTACCGGGGCGATGGCGAAGGCCTGGTTGAGGATGCCGTCGTTGACTAGCTTCCTGTAGATGTAGCGGGCGGCCTGGGACATGCCCTGCATGGAGCGGACAAACATAGCATTAGTATCCGAGTCTCACTCCATGTCTCTCTATCTCCCGCTCTCTGTCCGTCGCACGCACTTCATGGATCCAATCTCGCCGTCAGTTCCACTCTCCATACGTCTCTCACTACAGCCGTCTCGCTATCGGTCTCTCATCCTTCATCTGTCTATGTATATCTTTGTGTCTCTCTGTCTGTGTCACTCTGTCAGTCTCCATCTCTCCATATGCCACACCTCTCCATACGTTGCTCGAACAACTCCTATCTCAATCCCATCTCAATCCCTCCATCTCTCTCTCCCTTTATACATCTGTCTCCATCTAAATCCTCCTCACCCTCCCCGGTCCTCTCTGCCCATCCCCATCCCTCTATCGGTCTCACTATGACCAAGCCGCCTCTGCTTTGACCAGGAGGCCCGCGGCCCGGGCGTGGGCTCACCTTGTGGGCGTAGCAGGTCCCAGAGACCCCGTCCACTGGCAGGTTCTCACAGTCGGCCGACAGGTCTGTGAGGACGTCCTACAGAGAGGGGCACAGGACGTGAGCCGGTCGCTGAGTTAGAAGACAACTACTAGCGACAGTCGAGTACAAAATTAAATAAAACAACGGTATCCTCTTGAATAGTGAGCTACAAGACTACAGCAAAATAGTATATTAAGAAAGTGGAAGCATATAGAAATGAGCAACGCCTTTTCTGTGAGTGTTTTCTATGTTGTGGTGGTGTGGTGGCAGGGGTAGATGAGGTGGGACTCACCTTTAGTGACAGCGTTCCACGGACAGCCACCAGTATAGCTTCCCTCTTATGATCCAGGGCCACAAAGAAGGGGATCTCGTAGATCTGCAACACATCGCGTACATTGGTCACTGGTCATTCATTATGGGGTTTGACTTCTGTGAAATAGTTACAATCCCATAAATAAAAAACAAAAAAAACAAGTTCAGTTCATACAAGTTGAGATTCACAGTTCACAAAATTCACATAACTGAGATAACTGCTACTGAACATGGATTTACACTTGTGACCATGTCATTTGTCAAAAAGACTTTATATGCAATCTTATTTTCCTGAGTGTATTCCAAAGTGTATTCCCTTCACGTGATCCATTTGGATGCTCTGTTGGGACAGCAGACCCAAGGAGGGCCGGCCCGTTCCCAGCCTCTCGCCCACCTGGTTGTGGAAGCTGACGTAGATGAAGTCCCTGTAGCCCAGGCCAGTGCTGAGCAGCACGGAAGAGAAGTGACAGCCCAGGTGATCTCCACCCACGATGTCGTACTCCGCCGCCTGGCTCCTGCAGCTGAACGCACACCATGCCAACACACACACACACACACACACACACACACACACACACACACACACACACACACACACACACACACACACACACACACACACACACACACACACACACACACACACACACACACGCTGTTAAAAAGCCACGTCAAAAGTACACCCATTCATCTTCTGTTTTATGTTGATGTTTGTTTGTCGATTATTAATACACTGAATCTGTTGAACTGTGAACAATCGTTGCAATTTTGCGTCCGTTTCCCTGACATGCATCTCAATGAACGCTATTGACCACCGGTTTACCAGTCTCCGCTGAGCTTGCAGGGGCCAGTGAGGGGGTTGGAGTAGATGTACATGGGCCAGCCATATGCCGCGGCAGCGAACTGCATGCAGTGGGCGGCCTGCCCCAGCTCCACCTCCAGTTCGGCCTCCTGCAGGCACAGGGACGCAGGACATATGGTCAAACATCATGAGCTGAATCCCACCGGTGATACGGCGCTGAAACATTGCCGTACCAAGGATAATTATGTTAAATAAATACATAAATATGAGTTTGCAAAATATTTCGGTGGATGCATTCCGTGTGGACTCAAGTTGTTCTAACTTGTAAACGGATGAGCTTAAAACAAACATAACCAGTCTGACGTTGTTACTACTGTTAATAAACCCCGGATACCAAAACCACAGTGACCAGTACCAGTCACATGATGAGGCTGGCAGTCACACTCTTACAATGGGGGAGGAGGGGCTATGGGCCAGAATGTCGTCCGGATCTCGGTGGTGCGCCATCTTGTCTTGCTCCTGGTGAAGTAGAGCCAGTCCAGCCGCAATGTCACTGGGCACCAGGTCTGTGTCCTGTTATCACACAACACACACAAGCAGAGAATGGAAGCATATGAAATGTTATGTAATCAACAGTTAAATAAATAAAAAGGAGACAGACAGACAGACAGAGACAGAGAGACAGAGTGACAGAGACAGACAGACAGACAGAGACAGAGACAGACAGAGAGACACACAGAGAAAGAGACAGAGACAGACAAAGAGAGAGAGAGACAGAGAGACAGAGAGACAGAGAGACAGAGACAGACAGACAGACAGAGAGACCGAGAGAGAGAGAGAGAAGGGTACAGAGGGAGAGAGAGACAGTGAGAGAGAGAACCAGAGTCCCACAGAGAGATGTTTTCCTCACAGAGAAGAAGCCGCTGACGAGCTGAGCGATGCTGGAGAAGGCCGCCCGGTGGCTCTCGTCCTGCGGCAGGCAGCAGCACAGCAGGCGCAGCCGGCTCTCCCACACCTGGGTGGCCACCGAGCGCGCCGTGGACAGGAACTGGCTGCCCTCGCTGCTCTCCAGGTCCCGCACGCCCAGCTGCTCCGGGGCGGGCGGCCGCGGCCGGGAGTCGCCCAGCGGGTCGAAGACAAACACCACGCCCAGCCCCGTGGAGAGCAGCAGGATCCAGCTGCAGCAAGCACCACAGTCAGGGTACGAGTGTCGCATTTAAGTCTGCCCCCCATCAGACTGCAGTACCGCTAAAAGACTCAAAGGTTTCATCGCGGCAATGTTGTTGTTATTATTAAAACACTATCTGTATTAATAATGCAGATCTGTGAACAATCATTGTATTTCTGCATCAGAAATGAATATTAATAACCACCGGTTTGCCAGTCTCAGCTCAGCTTGTATCAGCCTGTGAGCGGGTTGAAGTAGACGTACATGGGCCAGCCGTGTCTAATCACAAGACCCTTTACTTCTGAGGTCAGCTTGTGTGTTGTGCGTCAGGCTATGCGAGGATAAATATTTGTTGCCATCTAGAAAAATAAGGTCTAATATTATTTGGGGAAATAGTTTCCGCTGTCGAGTTCGGATGAGCCTACCTCGCTACGACCGCAGCGATGACGGCCCCCACCGTGGCGGGGTCGCAGCCTTGGCTGTCAGCCGACGCCCAGATAGCCCCGAGACACGCCCACACGATCTCCGGGAGATAGAGCAGCGCTCGCAGGTACACCAGCACCGGGATGGACCGCCTGGGGCCCGGGTTGGTAATGGTACCTGGGGAAACCAAAAGCCTTTCTCTATAAAACGCTGTAGACTTTGGATCCGACAGCAACGGGTCAATAAGGGAAGGTCTTTAGGAACTTGGAAACAAATTGTGCCGTTATGCATCCTGACAGCCACGGGTTTCTCACCTTGAGCACTGACGTAGATGATGGCACACAGCGACAGGATGACCAGAGCGAGTAGGACCAGCAGCACCACCAGGTAGCCGTGAAGCACCCCCCCGCCGGGGCAGTCGAAGCTGCCTTTGTGCAGGCTGTACAGGACGAGGGTTCCGATCCACCTGAGGGACGACAGTGAACGGGTGCGTTTGAGTTTGAAAGGTTGGGACGTGTGAACGTCCATAATGATTGTCCATCCATTTGTAAAGGACATGCATAAACCATCAGACAAGGATTTGTTTTTACAACGAACCAGATCACTCGGAGGAACAGCTCGAAGGCCCCGGGCAGGACGAGGTCGTCGCTGGCGATCCCCCACCGGCGACCGAAGGCCACCATGCCCGGCATGATGAGACTGAGGTACTTCGCTGTTTAGAGAAACAGATGTGGCCGACAGTCAGCAAGACGGTCCATCATCTACTCAACTCCATTCTACTCACCATAAAGGTCAAATATCTACTGTATGTCCAACATGGACTCTAGTCTATTGTACTCCCCATGAGGGTCTTACATCTACTCGCAATGCAGGTCTAATAACTACTGTATGTCCAACATGGACTCTACTCTAATCACCATGTAGGTCTTACATGGACTCTACTCACCCTGCAGGTGTAACAACTAGTCTCACTTACGTGCAGGTTTTCAAACACTGTGGCGAAAGGGGTTGAGCTGATGTCTTTCACCCACTAAAGGTTATATGCCTTCGGTACGTCATCACCAGAACCACATTATCAGATCGATATCCTGATCGATATCGAGCATCCACGTACCTGGGCGTTCCTGTTAGCCAGTTAGCTAGCATCGGTTCTTTTAATAATCTCATCAATGTATTATATAAAGACAAACCAATCCAGACCCTGACCTGTTTGTGCCGGGTGCGGTTACATCGTCCTCGGGGTTGTGTAACCTAGAGCTGAACCGGGGCCATGGTAATCTGTCCTGTTAGCAGCCTTGCGTGACTGTCTTGTTGTTTTGTGGACCGGATGCTCGCTTGTTGTGGTTTGTTTTGCTGAGCCGAGCTGCGGTCCGCTCGGCTCAGCGGTCCGCAGACAGCACGGATCTCTGTGAATAGTTCCGCTTAAAGGGAAAAAACATGTTTCATGGAAAACCTTTCAGTAACTAAAATAAACATGTTAATTCAAAACAGCGGCGTCCCCTTTGATATATGATGCATAACAGCACAAAAAAACGCTGAATATCTTGAATACGAATCTAAAGATTGGACAGCATTTGGTTCAGGAGTAAATACAAATATGGATATTTTGTGTTGTACAAACTATCTGTACTAAATATTTAAAAAATCTTCGATTCGTATGGAAAGGAGGCATGCAACTCATTAGATGGGCGTTCCTCTTACAACTGTCACTTGGGTGATTCATTGGTGTCTCCTCTTGGGTGTAATTACACACAGCGCCACGGCATGTCACTGTCCCCACCCTTACACATTTTATTACTGTTCCAGGGTAAACAATACCTTTCATTCTACGCTCCCATCGGTTCTGCAGGAGCTTCAGTAAAGCCGGAGCGTATTTTGGACAACAAACATCATCCGATAAACATCATGTACATATATGGTGAAATTGACCTTGATCGCCGTGGTTAACGACCTCACCCCGTCTGTAGGGTATACCGTGTGCTGGAATTGTTGGAAGTGTTTCGGTATTTCTATCCTTGACACACGGAAGTGAGGATAGAGGAGAGTGACAGGGTGTCCACTGTCCACTTGTTAGGGTGAGGAGGAGCCGAGGAGGAGCGCATCTCCACCGCCTCCGACCTCAGACGCACACAGGAACATGGCTCCGAAAGACGCGCTTCTCGGTACTCTTAAAGGTACAATGAAATAAATACACATTCCTAATTGTGGTTATTAAACGTCCAGTGTGTATAAACTCATCCAAGGCAATATCGAGACATGTTCTTCTTTGATCAGC
Organism: Gadus chalcogrammus; assembly: GCF_026213295.1. Lineage (NCBI taxonomy): Eukaryota > Metazoa > Chordata > Actinopteri > Gadiformes > Gadidae > Gadus > Gadus chalcogrammus. The sequence goes on from NC_079429.1 coordinate 5,249,112, forward strand.
CTTAGCTGCGCTCAAGAATCCAACCACGGTCTTATTTTCTTCTAGTGTGCATCATGAATCTCCAGTCAGACGGGAACGTAGTGACGGACAGCAGTGCGCATCTGCCCTCCTGCTGCGAGCTGCTGGAGTTCATCTTGAGGAAAGGACTACAGCGTTAGTACTCCATCATACTGAGTCCTCACATATTCACCAAGTATCGTCTGTATTATCGCAATTGATCGTATGTTTATTCACTTGTTCTTCATATCATGACTCCTGGTTGCCATAGATGATGATTGTTATATTTTTATTGTTTTATCGTTCATTAATACTTGTAATAGTAGTATATTACATGGTTATTGGCATTCTTATTGCCCGCTTTTGATATGGGTGTGGTGTCAGGTAAGTGTCATTATTAATTCCTCTATTTGTTTTGATTTAGAGCCAGTTCTCAGCCTGGTACACAGGGATTACTGGCACTGTTTCGAGCTCCTCCCCCAGTACGACAGCTGTGGCAGGTACGAGTCCTCTGGCGTCCCTTCACCCCTCCCACTCAAACCGAACGGAGGCACAGCTGCATTCAGGAAACCACTTAAATACATGACATAACTGCTACAGCTGTCACATCGGCAGTGTACTCTATGAGGTCAGGCTTCTCTGACCCAGAAAAATGCGTCATGCTTTCTACAAAATCACATTAATGAGGAGGACATTGATAAAAGAAAGTCATTTTCCATTATAAGAACAATATGAATGCAACAAGATCATCCTAACACCATTCATCATCACATGATAACAACATCATGAGCCTCAAAAGCATAATTGCCTGCGTCCTATTTTGGCCAAATTGTGATATCTAACCTAACTCCACTCTAACACTGCTGATTCACTGTGCCTCATTGGCTATATCCTGGGCCAATCAGATTGTCTTTTACACTCCATAATCACCATCTGACGACTGCGACATCTTTTTTTATGCTAAATACCAGATGAACCTTAATTATGCTACGAGGAGGCTAACGACACGTTTACCCTGACCCTAGTGGTCCACTGTCGTCCTAACTCCTTATGCCCACGTGTTCCCTGCCTCCCAGCTTCTCGGCCCTGGCGCTGGCGCTGGACCAGAGCCGAGGGTGTAAGAAGCTGCTGGGCCCCCAGGGGAGAGGGCGCTACCTGCTGCGGCTGGCCCTGAGCCGCCGGGGCCTGGGGCGCTTCGTCACACACCTGCTGCACACGCCCCGGGTCCTGGAGGTCGGCCTCCTCTGCTTGTCCTCTGTTTCAGCAGCTAAGGGGGTTGACTCGGGGGGGGGGGGGGGACAGAACTCCAAGAACCTCCGTTCCTGTGGACACACTGAAATGGTGTCTTGGGTCTTTGGATGAAAATGTTGAACCGTCTTCTATGGGATACGGCTTAATATTGTGTGTTGTGTGCTTATGTTATCCGGTTTGAATTCAGCATTAGCCATACAGATCTGCCTGTGTGTGTTGGGGCTTGGGGGGTACTTATAACATTGTTAAAAGTATTATTTCGGTTATTTTCACAGTGGTACAGCTCATCTTGTTCAATCCTAAGGAATGAGGAATCTGTGGGTGAGTAGTTCTTTCATTTCTCATCTTCTTATTCAAATTTATGAACCTGCAAACTGCACAGTGAGTAAACTATGGTCAATGACTAGCTAACCACTGGTTTACTGACTGGTTAGGATTCGTCAGTCCTTGATGTCTGAATCCCTCTTCCCCTTTCTCAGAACCCTTCATGTCATTGCTCCTCGTCCTCTCTCAGATGGACTTCCAACTGGAAATAGAAGTAAGGACATGTCAACATCTGTGTTTGTGTGTGTGTGTGTGTGTGTGTGTGTGTGCGTGTGTGTGTGTGTGTGTGTGTGTGTGTGTGTGTGTGTGTGTGTGTGTGTGTGTGTGTGTGTGTGTGTGTGTGTGTGTGTGTGTGTGTGTGTGTGTGTGTGTGTGTGTGTGTGTGTCATAGAGTTGAAGGCACATCATTCATTATTCACTTTTTCCTTCTTGACAGAATTGCAGTTTTCTAGACGAGAGCTGGCTCTTACCTGTAAGAAAACAATACCATGATGGATTTTACTGCCGAGTCACTGTCAGTGTGTCTTATGGGGAAATATTCACTCTGAATGTGGTGCTGCAGGGAAGTGTGACTAGAGATTGTGTCGTCCACAGGTGTGTGAGATATACGAGACAGTGCCCTGTCGGGAACTGGGAATGGTGCTGAGGTTAGTTTTCCCCTGTAAAGGTGTGGATACAAATGCTGTTGTCGCGTCATCATAAAGATTCACTCCCATCACTTTTTAAAGAGCGATCAATAGGTAGCGTATCCGTCCATTTTGTGACTTTAAATGACTAAATTGACCTATTTTGTGTTTAGTGTGAGGCTGCCTTTCTTCAAGGGAAGTAACACAAGATTTACGCACATGCTCAAACAATCGATTTGTAACAGTACATTAATGTGCAGGTATTCCTCTGTTTTCCTGTCCCCCTCCCTCAGGTATCTGAGAGGTCGTGTGTTTGTGTTGGAGCTGTTACCGGGGAGCCAAGCTCAGGTAGACCGCGCCCTCTGCCCTGGGGACATCATCGATGAGATCAACGGAGTCTCCCTGCGCAACTCCAAGAACGGACAAGTACGTCGGAGCCCCATTTCAGTTATACAGAACCCAGTGACATTTAAAGTTATAGAGTCGTATAAAAACATTGCCACAATTAGTTTGTACACTGCCAGGGCCCAATGTTCAGCTGAGTGTGTGAAATGTTAAGTCAGTCATTCCTGGAAGGCCACGCCATTGATAGACAGATAACCACAGCCAGTCTCGTGATGTTTGCCTTGTTTCTCTGAGACCCAGCCGCAGCAGTTAGCCCCCAGGCTCAAGCCCTCCCTGCTGTTTACCTCCATTCTACATTCTACTGTGTCTGCCCGCTCTTCCAGGCCGGCGTGGTCCTGTCTAATGTGTTCTCCTGGTGACCTAGTGTGGTCCTGTCTAATGTGTTCTTCAAGCGTGGTCCTGTCTATTGTGTTCTCCTGGTGTTCCAGACGGGCCTGGTCCTGTCTAATGTGTTCTCCTGGTGTTCCAGGCGGGTGTGGTCCTGTCTAACGTGTTCTCCTGGTATTCCAGGCGGGCGTGGTCCTCTCCAGGCTGAAGGGCCTGCCGCTGTCCCTGCGCGTGCTGCGCTGGCGGGCCCGTGACGGCTCCTCGTACCGGCCCCTGATCAAGCTCCTGCGGGAGCTGCGGACGGAGAACCCCACCCTGGACCTGGGTCTGGCCCCGTCCGCACCCCCCCAGGCCGGCCCACACCGCCCCCCCGCCTCCTCCACGCTGTGCCTCAGAGACGGAAGGCGGGTTGGGGGGGTTCGTTGGGTGGGGGGGGGTTGTGTGCACGTGTGCTCCCAGAAGTAGCAGGGGGGGATGAGGGGCCGGATAATAGATTGGTGAGGGGGTTGGACGCCCGCCCTGAACGGGGATGAACCCCAATGTCTGCAGCGTACCTGAGAAACATTCACTGTAAATCTATTTGAGTTGTTTTAATCAAAGGGTTGGTTAAATGAGTCTTTAGCATTAAACAGCTCCCTGAATGGACACGGATTGTGCGATGTCGTCTACACTATACCACCAGTTGTTTCATTATTCAGTCTTGTATAGATGAGACTGACCCTCTCTCTCCTGCAGGATTGTGTATGTTCTGCAGTACTTGGGAAAGGCCAATATTGGAATGGTAGATATGTGTGTGCTATTATTCAGTGTCTGTGTCTTACGCATGCATTCAATGACTCTCTTTGTACTCGTTTTTTATCCTTTTTGCGCACATTTTTTGCACAAACGAACAAATGGTTGCATGAACGAGTGAATGAGTGTGTGCCAGACAGAGATAATTCTATCCTTCCTCCTATCCTGTTTGTTTTCCAGTGCGGTGGCAAGGAGGTTCTGCAACAGGCCATCCCACAAGTGTTGCAGAGGAACCTGCCAAGCAAGGTGTCAGTCCCCCCTCCCTGCACTCCTGTCCTACAAACACATGATGCATTATAACCACTGGTGTTTATCATGTAGAAGACCTGGTTTACTTTTTTACCATAAATGCTAAACTCATGTAATCTGGCTGACAGGAAGTGTACTTGGACTTGAAGGAAACACATTTGATTTGCACAGAAAAAAGCAGTAACACGGTAGGTAGCTCTGACCATTCAAATGTTAGGATTAGGATATATTATGGTGCGCATAGTTTGCGTATTTTACAAAATACTTTATTGGTGGGAGGCAGGTCTGATTTGATTTTCTATACTGCCAAAATACCATGTGCTGTACATAAATAAACAGTTGGTGTAACAATACAAGTCATTTACCACTGGTAGTTCACAAATTGAATGCAATGCCCAATTAGATAATGACAAGAGCTTCTATTGATCTGGCTCTTGAATGTTCTTCCTTTAGGAACTTTTCCAGCATCACTATCCCGAGATCTCATGTGTTGGAAGGTTTGGCAAACCAGACTATACCATCTTTGCGTTCTGCGTGGCGTAAGTATGAGAATTCTCTTTCTAGTGAAACTAGAAATAAACAAATTAAAGGGCTCTAAAGGTGGGCAGTTGAAGCATTTAAAATACTCTGAACGTTAACAGGATCCCTAATGAAAAGAAAAAAACACTGATCCAAATGGATTTGTCTGCCCTTTTAGTGACATAATTCCCCATAGGCAACCCTGGCCTGCCATTGGCTCAGTAATCCAAGCTCATGATTGGTTGCTTTCACAGAGACTCCCCAGAAACACATCTAGCGCCTGGCTTCTGCTGTGTGGCGCTCAGGACAAATCTGCCAGCCGAGTGTGAAGAGCTTGTCTGCCGAATAGGTAACCAGACGCTGATGTCGGCACGCTATAACACCCATGGTACCAACAGCTGTCCAGTATTGACCCGTCACTCTTGTTCTACAGCTACAGGGTTCAAACACACAGAGTGGTTTGTATGACGGTCAAGAACAGACTCCCTGAGCCACCTGGAGAACCCAAGTATGACGTCGTTGTTCATGTTGATGTGTAGATTAAAAATGGTTTTGAATTAACAGTCTAGCACCCTCATTGCTCACATTAAAAACACAAGACATGTTGTACTCGTAAAGAACTTTACTAGAAAGACATGTGACACCACTTCATAAATAGTATTAAATGTAGCTGCCAAGATTTTTATGTTGGAAAAATAACATGTAAAAAGCCGTCAAGAAAAATACAGGCGGGTTGTCTCTCCGCTGGGGAGCGTGGTGTACAGTGAACTGTTAACAATAACCGAACGCTACATCGAAACAGGCTGGTGGAGGAAGTAGACCGATAAGAGGGGGCCGCCCTTCATGGAAGATGTAAAGAAGACGTCATGTCCGCCTTCGGGAAAGGCCCCCCGTCTGATGGCTCAACCAACAGCCAGCCGTGGGGGGCGAGGGGGTAAAGAATGTATGGATATAATGCACCACCGAATCCCCAGAACAGGAGCAACTCCACCCCCCACCAACACCACTTTGCTCCGAGATCCGGTTTGTGGAACGACGGATGCATTTGGTGTCGTTCTAAAATAAAAAATAAATTCTGATGATAAATGTCCACAATAGGTTGGAAGTGGGATAAATAGGGTCGCTGGTCGGCCCGGGGGGATCTCCTCTAGGCACGCTCGCCTCTTATCCTGCGGGCCAGCTGGATGTCCTTGGGCATGATGGTGACCCGCTTGGCGTGGATGGCGCACAGGTTGGTGTCCTCAAACAGACCAACCAGGTAGGCTTCGCTGGCCTCCTGCAGGGAGAGAGAGAGGGAAGGAGGTTAATACTCGACTCATTTATTTGTCGACTACTGCATAGCCTTTTACTGATTGCTGCATCTCTTATACTTATTGTTGGTTGTACGTCCTGGAACTTAAAAATAACATCTTATCGTAACAGTCTTTGTTTGACTATGGGGAATGCTTTAACCTCATTTACGACCGTGAAAAAATACTTAAATAAAAGATTGGTTAGGTATTCGAAAACTATGCACTCATTACACAATGAACACCCTTGCACACAAGTATCATTCTTTTGTCAAATTCACTTATGTCAAGTTGTGTTGGCTAAACGATCTTGATGTATATTTAAAGAAAGAGTATTTTTGTTAACAGTGAACGCAGCGGTTCTTTAGCCCACCTGAAGGGCGCCGATGGCGGCGCTCTGGAAACGCAGGTCGGTCTTGAAGTCCTGGGCGATCTCCCTGACCAGCCGCTGGAAGGGCAGCTTGCGGATCAGCAGCTCAGTGGACTTCTGGTAGCGACGGATCTCCCTGAGAGCCACGGTACCCGGCCTAACCAAAAACAGGAACAATTACTAAATATAAGCATCATAACAGTGCAACGCATGAAGACATTACAATTTACGCGTTTAAAAGGCAACAGCAATAACATGTGACCCGAATGACGTCATTACCTGTAACGGTGAGGCTTCTTGACGCCCCCGGTGGACGGCGCGCTCTTTCTCGCAGCCTTGGTGGCGAGCTGCTTCCTTGGCGCCTTTCCTCCGGTGGACTTACGGGCGGTCTGCTTGGTTCTGGCCATGGCGCACTAAACTAATAAAACCACAGAATCATTAATAATTATCCCCTCCCTGGACGATAGCTGACGTCTACCGCCACCGATCACAACAAACATCGACCGAAACAAAACCATCACAAAGGCGCTTGCGCGGGGAGACGCACGGTAAGACCGCTCAAACTGGCTTGTGTATGAACGCTCCCCTCCCCCATCAGTGGGGGAGGCAGGGAGAGCCGCTGCACTCCACCCAACAGCCCTCCACCCTTCTAGTGTCACTGCTGGGTTTACGTCCAGCCTCCCCGTCGAGGATAGCACCTACAACAACGGGCCACCGGACGCTCGGTATGGGCCGACCCAGAGGGCGGTTGGACCCGGGGGACCCAGCGGGCGCTCGGTGGTGCCGACAGACCCAGCGGTCGCAAGGATCCAGCGGACCGGGCGGCCGGGACCGGGACCAAGCAGGCGGTCCACCGACATTAACGTCAGCGCCATGTTAGTTGTAAAGTATTTCAGGCAAGCAGGCCAGACAGACTGACTGTACTAAAGACGACAGCGCGCTCCTTCCCCAGACTGGGTGAGGGCCTGTAGGCCTAACACATGATCCACTGGTTTGACTATGTGTGTAGACCATAGACCGGCGGCGGTGGCCTGCTCGGACCCATTGTTCTATGATGAGCTAACGTTAGCCGTTAGCACCACCAGCCCATGCCCCGCGGGTCCGGGTCCGGTTCCTGGGGGTCCGAAACACCGCCAGACTCCGTGTAAAACCACCATTCTACCATAAAAACACAAAATTAAATGGCTTACCGTGTGAGGATTTAACGATGAGGATTAGAAAAACGACTGAACTCTTCCTTCGCGTTGTGTGTGTGTGTGTAGCGAGAGTTGGTGAGGGCTATAAATACTACAGCGTGACGTCACATGTAGACGGGAACGCTATGATTGGTCCGTCTGGGTTTCAATTGTTACGATCCATGATCTAGAATGTGGGATTATTTGTATGTGTGATATATGTTTTTATATATAAGGATACATATATATAGATATAAATATCTATATACAGAAACTAGTGTTTCTGACAAATGTACTTATTGTAAGTCTCTTTGGATGAAAGCTTCTGCTAAATGCCCTGTAGATTCAGTTTAGGCCTAGAGAATATATATATATATATTGAGAGAGATATATAGAGATATATAGAAAGAGATATAGGTATTTGAACTGTATTCTATTGTATGTATCTGTGTCCTGACTCCAGTCCAGAGGGGGGCGGCTGAGGCTCCATGTGACTGGTCCAGAACCGACTAAAAACAACAAGAAGGAGACGAAGATTTATTGCAATCCGAACTGCTTTGGCCCGTTTATTCTGACAAAGCCATGGGATTGTTGGAAAATTTTAACCTCAGAGTTCATTATATAGAAATGTCCTGCGTATGTAGTTTCTACCCGCCGTAATGTGCGCTGTACAACACTAGCGTGTGCGTGTTTGTGTGTGTGCGCGCGGGACTCCACGCAACACACATTTCCCCCTTGCGTCCACTTCCCCCTTTGTTTGCACGCATGCGCAGTTCATGCCAGAATGCGGATTTGGGAGCTAACACAGTATAGCCACAGCAAGCTAAAAACAAGATCGTGGATACGAGGCCTGACGCGGGGAAATGTCTAAAAGTCACCCGCAGCCGCCGTCGTCGTGCCCAGGGTGCCCGACCGCCGCAGCGGCCCCATCCTCCGTCTCCTCCTCCCCCGCGGGGGGCTCCACGTCTCCCGCCAACGGGCTGAACGTCCAGCCCGAGAAACCTCAGCATTACACGTACGTACTAGTGTGGGACACACACACACACACACACACACACACACACACACACACACACACACACACACACACACACACACACACACACACACACACACACGTAAACACACAAACACACACACACGTAAACAAACACACACATGCATAGAGGTGCGCTCACATAAATGCTCCACATGCACCACTCCGTATACGTGACAGAATATATGTATATTCATGCTGCAGGAAACGCACAATATGAGTGTGTGCATAAAGTTTGGCGCGTCTGGAGTTGGAGGCCCGCTGCGATCTATAGTTCAGAACACTTGTTATCGGTGTGTAGGCCTACGTAATGGACGGCCCGGTGATGGCTCCTTCTCCTCCTCCCCAGGTACCTGAAGGAATTCCGGACCGAGCAGTGCCCGCTGTTTGTTCAGCACAAATGCACCCAGCACCGGCCTTTCGCCTGCTTCCACTGGCACTTCCTGAACCAGCGGCGGCGCAGACCCATCCGCAGACGGGACGGGACGTTCAACTACAGCCCCGATGTGTACTGCACCAAATACGACGAGGGGACGGGCAGCTGTCCCGAAGGGGACGAGTGAGTATTTTAATTGTGTTTAACATCAGTTTAAAACCCTTACAAAGTCCAACACATATAATGTCTGTGTTGTGTTTTTTTTAATGTCTGTTAAAATCAACAGGGCCATTCTACGCTGAAGGTTTGAGTTTGTATGATATGAAAACTCTGGGGGCCCATGTAAAATAGTGTAAAAACAAGTTTTGGTTTAGGTTGGTTTGTGTAAGTGCACGCTATTCATTTATGGCAATCTTTTGAGAGGTGGAAACTATCCACAATTGCATCAAACCAGACCCCTAACAGGTCATTCTTAGCATTAGCAGTTGAAAGACGCATTGCATTGCCCTTCATAGAGTTGTCGTTGAGGTGTAACGACCGCTATCAGAGGCCAGTTGTGCACACAAAACAAATGCAAATGCTGCTCTGATGCGCGCTGATACCAGAAGCTTTGGAAACGTGCGAGAGCCCTCATAACCATTTGGAAGGGTCGTAAACTGTACCGTACAAACTCTTCTCTGGCCGAAAGTCGCTGCATACCTCTACACAGAGGTGCGAAAAGAGTATAAATAGATTGTTTGCACAGTTTTGGCCGAATGTTCTGTATGTTGCAGTATACATGTGCCAAACCCAAGCACAGAAAAATGAAAAAGTAATGGGTGTGTAACGTGTATTGATTTAATATGAACCAATGGGCACGTTATGCTGTTTGCAGAACCACTGATAACGTGCTCAAATACAGGCTTTATACTCGCTTATCATCCACCTCTGGAAGTAGGTCAAATTAAGAGCACTTTGACACAAAGTGCTGAGTATCATAAATCTGCCTATTTGTGAATAAATATTTGTTGTTCTTCTTGAGAGTGACTCCTTTACATGTGTTTAAAGACCGATAACCTGGCTGACGCATATAACAAGACCAAAACAAAAGCATCACCTGGGTTTAGATTTATATGTTGTTTTATTCTGGATAGAATCATAAAAGATTGGTTCAAATGTTTGAGCTTTCGATGTACGAGACAGAAACGTTGATGCCATCTCTTCCCACTGGTGTCAGGGTTCACCTGGACTCTGCATAGCCCGTACACACACACACACACACCCCTCTTTGTATGTTGTACGTCCTGGCACCTATTGTACACACTTATTGTATGTTATATGTCCCGGCACTCAATGTAAACCCTTATTCTATATTGTATGTCCTGGCACTTAATGTACGCACTTATTGTATGTAGTGCGTCGTCCTGGCACTAAAGAATATTACTTAGCATTGTGTAGCATCTTATCGTAGCTATCTTTGTTGCATACGGGGAATGCGTTAACCTAGTGATTGTTAGTGCTTTGCGCTTGGTTCAATGAACATCCTTACTGCACCGACAGCGATATATTTTTGTTTCTCTTTCTTCTGACAAATGTACGCTTTGTAAATCGCTTTGGATAAAAGCGTCGGCTCAACGCCCTGAATGTAAACAGAATCCCCTGCAGCCCCTGGGTTGGTCTGATTGGGTCTCCACTTCCTGTTGTCATGCAGACTAAAGCGTGTGTTTCTATTGGCTGTGGTACCCCGACCCTCATGCGCGTTGTGTCTGCTCCGGTTCCCAGGTGTGCGTTCCTGCACCGCACGGCCGGGGACACTGAGCGGCGCTACCACCTGCGCTACTACAAGACGGGGTCCTGCATCCACGAGACGGACGGCAAGGGCCACTGCTCCAAGAACGGCTCGCACTGCGCCTTCGCCCACGGCTCGCATGACCTACGCAGCCCCGTGTTCGACATCCGGTACGCGCGCGCGTGTGCGTGTGCGTGTGTGTGTTGTTGAAGACAAAGTAAAATGTTTTATGTGTACAACATGGTCAATTGTGTGTGTGTGTGTGTGTGTGTGCGTGAGACATGGGTAAAAAAACATAATTGAAAAACATTATGCGAGAATATTTGTTTCTATATCCGTTAAAGCAGGGTTTTTTCCCGTCTTACTGTGTGTGTGTGTGTGTGTGTGTGTGTGTGTGTGTGTGTGTGTGTGTGTGTGTGTGTGTGTGTGTGTGTGTGTGTGTGTGTGTGTGTGTGTGTGTGTGTGTGTGTGTGTGTGTGTGTGTGTGTGTGTGAGTGAGACATGGGTAAAAAAACTATTGAAAAACATTATGCGAGAATATTTGTTTCTATATCCGTTAAAGCAGGGTATTTTCCCATCTGTGTGTGTGTGTGTGTGTGTGTGTGTGTGTCAGAAGGACTTTGTATTGGGGTTGTTTGTGTACACGTGGACACGAATCACTGGACTGAGTGTCACCTAAGGCGTAGTCTCTGAGCTGCCGTGGTCATGAAGTGTATTAGTTATGTTCTGTGTAAGTCCATGCAAATCCAGACACAGAACATAACTAAAACATGGTTTCCAACTATGTCTCTTAACGTGTATTTGAGCATTTCACACACAAATCACATTCTCAATCAAAAGTTTGTATTGTAAATTATTTCGATAAAAGCGTCTGTTAAATGCCCTGAGTGTAAAGTATGAAGCATCCCCAAACACTACACGACGTGGAAGCGCTAGTGGACGTTGTGACGGAGGTCCTCCCAGGAGCAGGTCTGTGAGCCTCCAGGCTGACTGTTGTTTCCTCTCCTTCCTCCAGGGAGGTGCAGGTGATCGAGTCCCAGGGGGGGCCCGGGGTCCCGGAGGGGGGTGGGGGTGGCGGCGGCGGCGGGGACGGCCAATCAGGGCAGGCCGCCAGCACGGCCCTCATAGAGAAGATCTTGAGTGAGGAGCCGCGGTGGCAAGGTAGTAACTAATAATAATAATAATGGTATATATTACATAAATATGCTGATGGTGGTAATGGTAACATGCTGTCTGTAGGTTCAAACTTTGCCATAAAACGTAACACTGAGTCGGGATGGATTTGTTCTACACACACCTTTGGGCTGGATGCATAACGGTCAAAGGAAGACTTTAAACCCAGACTCACTTTTTCAGCTGTCTTTCATTATGATTCAGCCTTATGTTGTGATATATTCAGCTTTATGTTGGGATACATTCAGCTAGGATTCTCCCAAAGTTTCCAATCTGGGATACATAACGTACATTTGATACAGTTTCAAATGAGCTGCTCATTGAGTCACTGCCGGACTCAGCAGGTTGGGATGGGTCAGATGTATGAGAGGGGGCGGGGCCAGGACACATGATGGAGGGGGGATGTATGAAGGGGGCGGGGCCAGGACACATAATGGAGGGGGTGATGTATGAGAGGGGGCGGGGCCAGGAAACATAATCGAGGTGTGATGTATGAAGGGGGTGGGGCCAGGATACATAATTGTTGTGATGTATGAAAGGGGGCGGGGCCAGTACCTTAATGGAGGTCGTTAAAGGAGACAATTAAAGGAGCAGGATGTATTCTGTAGGTGGTAATTATCTGGCATCTCTCTGTCTCCCCTCCCCCCCCAGACAACACCTACGTCCTCTCCCACTACAAGACGGAGCTCTGCAAGAAACCGCCACGCCTCTGTCGCCAAGGTTACGCCTGCCCGTACTACCACAACAGCAAAGACCGCCGCCGCAGCCCACACAAACACAAGTACAGGTACAACCGCACAAACTGTGACACAAAAACACAAGTACAGGTACAAACGCACAAACAATGACACACAAACACAAGTAGAGTCGCACAAACACTAGTACAGGTAGAGATGCACAAATAAAGACACACAAGAACAGGGCGAGACTCCCACACAAGCAGAGACACACAAACACGAGTAGAGGTAGACACAAAAACAAAAGTACAGGTAGCGACGCACAAATAAGGACGCACAAACACAAGTACAAGTAGAGACTCACACACACAAGTATAGGTAGAGACGCACAAATAAGGACACACAAACACTAGTACAAGTAGACACACACACACACACACACACACACACACACACACACACACACACACACACACACACACACACACAATTACAGGTAGTGACACACAAACACAAGGCAGTCACATTTAAATCCTTGAAGAAACAGTACCTTTACAGCGCCTCTGACCACACGTCGGTGTATTCAGCTTGAGGACGGGTCATTACAGACGTGTGAGACCACCTGCTGTGTTCCCCCCCCCCCCACAGAGCCCTTCCGTGCCCGGCGGTGAAGCACAGCGAGGAGTGGGGGGACCCCAGTAAATGTGAAGGGGCCGAGGGATGCCAGTACTGTCACACACGCACCGAGCAACAGTTCCACCCAGAGGTAGGACACACACACACACACACACACACACACACACACACACACACACACACACACACACACACACACACACACACACACACACACACACACACACACACACACACACACACACACACACACACACACACACACTAATCATAACAGCACAATGGATTCTAACTAGGGCTGAACGATTTGGGGAAATAATCGAATTGCGATTATTTTGACCAATATTGCGATTTAATGTATTATTCACTAAGAGCAATAAATCATTCTTTAATATGACCAACACAACATTGGAAGCAGTCAACATAAAAACTGCTCTTTCCATTAGGCCAGGCTGACGAGTTGAGATTAATTGATATTATAACATCTTGATTTAATTATTGAATCGTTAAAGAAAAAATAAAATTGCAGTCAGTAATGGCAACAAATCAAATAATTTTTTTTTGAAATTATTATTATTATTTATTTATTTAATCACAGCCATTGTGATTTGCATATCGCGTTCTATTACATCGCGATTTCGATTTTAAATTCGATTCATCGTCGATTCATCTACCCTGGCGCCACGCTGTACCGGATGAGCTCCTCTTTCAACCAATCACAGCTCAAGCACAGCATCAGGGCTGGCTTGTGACTGACCTGGCCAAACTGTCAGGATGCTCCTCATCCTGGCTTCCTAACGACAGAGACTCTACATGGCGGCTAGGCTAACATGCTAACATCCAGTGGTTTGACAGCCTCTCTGTGGGTGTGTTTGTTGCTCTCTCTCCAGATCTATAAGTCCACCAAGTGCAACGACATGCAGCAGAGCGGCAGCTGTCCCCGCGGTCCCTTCTGTGCCTTCGCTCACATCGAAAGTAAGAGCCAATGAGAGGCCTCGTATTCAACAGGCTGAGGCTGCGCTACCACTGCTAAGACTCTCGTTCAGATTTATTGCTTGTTTGTAAAAATGTGGCCGATATGAGATTTCAGTGTGAGGAACTGCGTGTGTCAGGCGACGTCGCACAGGCAGCATGAAGTGTAGTCAACATGGAGGCCGCTGAAGTCACTGCTACTGTCACCGCTGAGCGGGCTTTTCCTTTATTTTCTAAAGCAGTCCAGTTCAACTGCGGTTTTGGCAGAGCTTCAGGGCAGCCTTAAACGTTCAGGATGGTACTCTTTCACTATGGAAGTCTTCCATAGTGAAGGAGTACCAAAAGGAAGGTGGTTTGATGTCGTTGTGCAACGATTTGATGAAATTGCACATCAGGACTAACGATATTCAAGAGGAAACACACAGGTGCTCCTGTGGGTGATGGATCAATAACGACTACTTCCCTGTCTGGTTTGGGGCCCTCCTGCTTGCAGTGTGATCAACGCCTCCCAGTCAAACTCATGACAGGTTTCATATGAGTGCACTGAGTCGGTTCAACCTATTCACCATCTCTCCCTGACCTCCTCCCCCTCAGAGCCCTTCGTCCCCGACACAGAGCCCCCGTTCCCCGGCCCCGGCTCCCCGCTGCCCCCCCGGCTCCCGGAGCCCCACCACGCGGCCCCGGACCCCCTCCCCGCGGGCAGCCCCACCCTGGGTCCGGGGGGGCCCCTGGGGCACCGGGGGGACCCGGGGCACGCCCCCAGCTGCCTGGGACTGGCCTTCTCGCCCGGCACGGGGGGGCGGGGCATGGCGGAGCAGGGGCTGCTGGGAAGAGTGATGGCGTACTGCGAGGAGGCGTCAGGAGGGGGCGGCGGCGGCGGGGGGGGGCCCACGGGGGAGCCGCTCTCCCCCTGGGGGCGGGAGGGGGGGTACGGCCGCGCCCCGGGGTTCGAGAGGGAAGACCAGGTGAGGGGGGCGCTCACACCTGACTGATCCACACAAGTTCTGCATATTTGTTCTGTCTGGTAAATGTATCGTAGAAATGTACACTTACAGTCAGGGCGTTTAGCAGACGCTTTTTATCCAAAGCGACTCACTATAATATATATAATATAATACAATAAGTACATTTGTCAGAAGAAAGAGAAACAGCAATATATCGGTACAGTAAGGAAGTATAGTATAGAACAGTATAGAAACAAGTGCCTAGTGCCACTAACAATCGCTAGGTTAACCCATTCCCCGTATACAACAAAGATAGATAGGATAAGACGCTACACGATGCTATTTCTAAGTGACAGGACTTACCTCATACCATAGGTGTGTAAAAGGGGTGGGGGGGAGGGGGGAGGCTATGCAGAGGTGATCTCTGAACAGAAAGGGATGGATGGCTCTTTGTTTGTGTTCTTTGGTTATGTCGGGCGTGACCCACAGCCCTCTGGCTCACCTCGTTCTGTTTCTGTTCTTCAAAGGCGAAGCAGATGCAAAGGAGTTTTGTGCTGGAGCAGCGAAACAAACAGGTACACCCCCCCCCCCCCCGCATTCTCTCGCTCTCTCTCTCTCTCTCTCTCTCTCTCTCTCTCTCTCTCTCTCTCTCTCTCTCTCTCTCTCTCTCTCTCTCTCTCTCTCTCTCTCTCTCTCTCTCTCTCTCTCTCTCTCTCTCTCTCTCTCTCTCTCTCTCTCTCTCTCTCTCTCTCTCTCTCTCTCTCTTCACACAATACAGCTAATGCAATCCCCCCTAGCCGAGGATATGCACTTCAGGTATGCTTGTACCAGCATGCTGGACAGATGTACATCTGTACCAAAGGCTGCACTAAAATGAACAGGGAACAGTTACCTCAGATTGGGTAGAGCGGGTTGACTTGTAACCAGAAGGTTGAGTTCAAACCCGGCTCCTTCTATTGTGTCGAGACGCCTCACCCTGACTGCTCCCGAGGAGCTGGCTGTCGACCTGCAGGGGTGGCCCCGCCATCGGTGTGTGAATGTGTGTATTAACCGTTGTAAGTCGCTTTGCATAAATGCGTCTTCTAATGGCCCTAAATGTAAAGGTACATTAGCGTAGAGTTAAAGAAAGAGAGGTAGAACAGAGAGTCTCGTGTCCTTGGTCCACTATTGGAGCGGATTAAAGGTTGGGTATGGAATTCTCTTTATTGGGCATTTTTGCAAAAATACTTGAAATCCTTATCATAACCCACTTACAGCCACTGAGTTAGAAGAACTGAGATGAAAATTAAACAAGTCAATCACCTGTGGAACAGGCAGGGCTCGAAAAACTCCAGCCAATGATTTCCACACCCACCGAGTGGCATTGGACAGTAAGTACGTCAATCAAACGGTCGTACTGCACTCCCCTCCCCGCGCGAGGGGGGGGGAAAGCTCGTGACCCAGAGCAAGCTTCTGTTTGTTGTTATCCTGCGGTAGCTACTGGAGCTAGCTAACTTGCTAATGGCTCGCTCTCGCGCATCTGTTCGCTCGTGCATGATTGCGCGTCCATGTACTTGGAATGGGTGGAGTCAGAGTCAGCGTTGAAGGAGAGGGGGTAGGACCATGGTAGGACCATTTCAGTTATGTATTTTCAAAATCTGCTGGCGTTTCGCAAATCCCATACCCCACCTTTTAGCTGTGTGTGTAAACGTACTGAGTCTCTCTATAAACCATGCCCCCCCCCCCAGGACCTCCTGGTATTCCTGCCGGTCGGCAGCCCCCTGAGCCTGTCCTCCAGCATGCCCTCCAGCCTGGCGGCCACCCCGCCCAGCCCCGCCTCCCTGGGGGCCGGCCTCTGCTCGGGCATGAACGCCAACGCCCGGCCCTTCTACCCCCCCAGTGACACGGTGGAGTCGGTGGTCGGTGAGAAACACGCTCGCATTGTTTTGGTTTCTGTTCAAAGGCACCGTTAGGTTTCCTCTCAGCTTGTCAGGGAACTGGAGTCTGTGCGTGTGTTGTGTTGTTTTGCTGAGTGTGCGTGGGTTGTGTTGCTGAGCGTGCGTGGGTTGTATTGTGTTTTCGTGTTGGGTTGTGTTGCTGAGCATGTGTTGTGTTGTGTTGCTGTGCGTGCGTGTGTGTGTGTTGCCTTGCTGAGTGTGTGTGTTGTGTTGCTGAGTGAGTGGGTTGTGTTGTGTTGCTGAGTGTGTGTTGTGTTGCTGAGCGTGCGGTGGTTGTGTTGGTTTGTGTTGCTGTGCGTGGGTAGTGTTGGTTTGTGTTGCTGTGCGTGGGTTGTGTTGTGTTGCTGAGTGTGTGTTGTGTTGCTGAGCGTGCGTGGGTTGTGTTGGTTTGTGTTGCTGTGCGTGGGTAGTGTTGGTTTGTGTTGCTGTGCGTGGCTTGTGTTGTGTTGCTGAGCGTGGGTTGTGTTGCGTTGTTGCTGAGTGTGTGCGTTGTGTTGTATTGCAGAGTCTGCGCTGGACGATCTGGACCTGAACGACTTCGGCGTGTCGGCGCTGGAGAGAAGCCTCGACTGCAGCTCCAACCTGCCCAGCGGGGGGGTGATGCTCGGTACGCACGCACGCACGCACACACACACACACACACACACACACACACACACACACACACACACACACACACTACTAGGTGTCTATGTTTGACAGACAGACACGCACGCACAGACACACACACGCAGGCTGTAGGTATTTGGGGTTGGACCAGTATCTCACACGGAGTATAAGCGAGAATGCAGATCTGAAACAAGGTCTATCTACAAAGATGTTGTATATTTTTCTCAGAAATGAAACTGTCCTTCTGTCTGTCCTTCCAGGAGGAAGCCATCTGCAGAGCTCCGCCCCCGTCAACATCCCAGGGTCCCTCAGCAGCTCTGCCCCCTTCAGCTCGCCATCGCCCTCTCCACCAGTCAGAACGCACACCTCGCCCTTCTTCTCCTCACACCTGTCGCAGCTCGGCCAATCGGAAAGCGGCTACATGGGCCAATCCCACGGCTCTCTAGGTACGGCTGAGGGGTCCGATGGGGCTTAACCGGGGTTAACCCTAACCCGAGGGCTCAGGTTGGGGCTAACCCTAGGGCTTAACCGGGGCTAACCCTTACCAGAGGGCTCAGGTTGGGGCTAACCCTATAGGCTTAACTGGGGCTAACCCTAACCCGAGGGCTCAGGTTGGGGCTAACCCTAGGGCTTAACCGGGGCTAACCCTAACCCGAGGGCTCAGGTTGGGGCTAACCCGGGGTTTACCAGGGGCTAACCCTGACCCTAGGGCTCAGGTTGGGGCTTTACCAGGGCTAACTCGGGGCTAACCCTGACCCGAGGGCTCGGGTTGGGGAAAACCCAGGGCTAACCCGGGGCTAACCCTGACTCTAAGGGGCTGTAAGGAGGAGGACTGAGCTTGTGGATGGTCTGGTGGCTCCACAACTTCCACAAAGCCTCCCAGAGTTTCGTTAACGTTGTAGTGTATAATGTTATAGTCGTATGTAGGGCTACGTCATATTTCGTTATGGTATCGAAACCGTGACAACATCTGTTGTATGGAATTATCTGGGTTACAGAAAATTCCAAAAACAGGAACTTTTTCGAGAGTGCGTTGCTATTGTTTCCTCAAAACAAAAAATCCCATTTAATTCGCTATCATCAAGCTCTGTATAACGAGTATATATTGCATAACCGTATATTATTTATGTCGATATGAAAGATACAAAAATATATAATAGACAAAATATCGTAATACGATTATCTTCCAATATGGTCCAGCCGTAGTCGCAGGTTATGAGGCTGTGTTGTGTGAGGAGGTACGATGGGTCAAAGGTCACACTCTGACGTCTCCAGGTCTGAACGGGATGAGCAGCAGCATCTGGGAGCACTTCCCGTCGGGACAGGGCTCCCCCGGGACCCCCCCCGCCGCCCAGACGGCCGAGATGAGCCGGCTACGGCAAGAGCTGGAGGACACACAGCGCACCCTCAAGTCCTGGGACCACAGCTGGAGGCACACCGCTCAGGTGAGAGGGTGAGGGGGTGAGTGACTGGAGCCACACAGCTCAGGTGAGAGGGTGAGGGGGTGAGTGAGTGGAGGCACACCGCTCAGGTGAGGGGGTGAGTGAGTGAGTGACTGGAGCCACACCGCTCTGGTGAGGGGGTGGGTGAGTGGAGGCACAACTCTCAGGTGAGGGGGTGAGTGAGTGGAGGCACACCGCTCAGGTGAGGGGGTGAGTGAGTGACTTGCGGCACACTGCTCAGGTGAGAGGGTGAATGAGTGAGTGTGTGGAGACCACTGTGTCTGTCTGTCTGTCTGTCTGTCTGTCTGTGTGTGCGTGTGTTTGTGTGTGTGTGTGTGATGTATCCTCTAGCACTTGAGGCAGTTCTGAAGAATCGTCTGAACTAGAATGGTTCTCTGTATCTCCCTGGTTCAATGCTCTCACTGTTAGTCGCTCTGGACCGAAGCGTCCGCTTAATAAATGTTTTGTAATGCAGTCCATCATCCTTATTGTCAAGACAGGAAGTTGGCAAGACGAGCTGTTTGGACTCATCTCCTTTGATAGTCGACAGAATGAAATGCCATTAGCTACATTAGACAAAAGTTTAAGTAACGATGGATAGTGTTTGCCCCGTTATGATTCATGAAGACTTTTGATTTAATCAAAAGCTTGAACATCAACCAATGGCAACAAGGGGGCAGCCAATAGCCGGGGAACCAGACGAATCTGGCTAGCTCATGTTTCCTTTGCTCTGTGGATAAGGTCTGGCTCCCCCTCTATAGAAAATAATTTAGGAGATAGACCAATCACAACCGCTTATCTGGTTTAACCAAGTTATCGTAACCCGACCGCTGGTTCAACCCGACCGCTGGTTTAACCCTTTGGTTTAACTGACCGCTGTTTTAACCCTTTGGTTTAACTGACCACTGGTTTAACACTTTGGTTTAACTGACCGCCGCCTTAACCCGTTGGTTTAACTGACTGCTGGTTTAACACTTTGGTTTAACTGACCGCCGCCTTTAACCCATTGGTTTAACTGACCGCCGGTTTAACCCGTTGGTTTAACTGAGCGTTTGTTTAACCAGTTGGTTTAAGTGACCGCTGGTTTAACCCGTTGGTTTAACTGACTGCTGGTTTAACCCGTTGGTTTAACCGACCGCCGCTTTAACCGACCGCCGCTTTAACCGACCGCCGCTTTAACCCGTTGGTTTAACCCGACCGCTAATTTAACCCAACTGTTGGTTTAACCCATCTCTAACTGGTTTGACCCGTATGCCTACCCCCCCCCCCCCCTCCAGACCTGGGCGGCGCTTAAGGCAGACGCGGAGGACTCGCGGGCCCGCGCCTCGCGCATCGCCATGGAGACGGAGCGGGGGCTGCAGGCGGAGGAGGAGGTGCAGCGGCAGACCTCCCTCCTGCGGGAGGCGCTGGAGAGCCTGCGGAGCGGGGAGGACCCCCACCTGGCCGTCCACCAGCTGCAGCTGCTGCAGCGCCTGCCCCTGGAGCCCGCCCTCAGCCTGCAGGCCCAGCTGGGGAGCTGCCTGCACACCGTGGAGCAGGTGACCGGCGCGCACACGCACACAACTACACACACACACACACACGACTACACACACACACAAACACGCACACGCACACACGTATTGTGCATCTTCCTAAAGAAGTGCGTGACCTGTGGTCAACTTCGGCTCAGGAGGTATAGCGGCTTGACTTGTATCCGGTATCTCCTATCTACTATGGAGCCTGTTTGACTGAACGCTTACATTTACATTCCGAGCGTTTAGCAGACGCTTTTATCCAATGTGACCTACAATAAGTACATTTGTCAGAGGAAAGAGAAATGGGCTATGCAGAGTCTACAGTAGGTGAACTCTGAACAAGAGAGACCTGAGTATGCTCTCCTTCCTGCAGGCTCTGTTAGAGAGAGACAGAGTGAGACAGCCCCCTGTCCCTACCCAGGCTCTGTTAGAGTCAGGGTGTCAGCGCATCCTTAAAAAGTCTTAAAAAGTCTTAAATTCATGTTTCTAAATTTAAGGCCTTAAAAAGACTTAAATTCGTTACAAATCTCATATGCTGGTCTTAAATACTGTGACTCAAGGTCTTCAATTTGTCGGGGCAGGACTATTTATTTATTTATTTTTCTTGTGGAGCTTTTCAGGAAGGACATGTAGAGAGGCTTCTTTCTTGCTAGCTGCATATATAAACGATTATCTGCGTGCTTGCCAGCTAGTCTGCGACAATGGGTAGGTGCAAATTCAGTTGGCTGGAAGACGTCATTCAAGGTGGTATTAAAAAGGTCTTAAAAAGTCTTAAATTTGACTTGCTGAAACCTGCAGATACCCTGTTTAGAGTCCTCAGCTCCACCCCCGACCCCGTGTGACTGACAGCTCCGTGTCCCTCCCCAGGCTCTCTGTTAGAGCCCTCAGCTCCACCCTCAGCCCCGTGTGACTGACAGCTCCGTGTCCCTCCCCAGGCGCTGTTCCGGCGGCAGCGGCCGTGCTGCGTGTCGTGCGGCGGCCCCGGAGCCGTTCACCTGCCCTGCGCTCACGGCCTCCAGTGTGACGGCTGCTCGGGCTCCGCCCCGTGCCCGCTGTGCCCCAAACAGAGCCCGGACCAGCAGCTCTCCTGACCACCTGCAGGGGGCGCTGGTCCCGGAGCAGTCCGTCCTGATTCAACAGCGGGACCAGCAAACTAACTCTGTTTTCCTTTTTTTATTTTTAGCCTTGAAACCAAAATGTTTATTTTTTTTTATTTTGGGTAAAACCAAAACGACGACTCGCCTAAAAGAGCGAAAATTCTGAAAGGAGAACCTCTGGGGCGAAGGAGTGTCGGAACAAAGGCCCTTGTTATGCACTTCGCTCTTCTCATTGGCTCACGCCAGCGTCAGGGGATGTTTCAGCCAATCAGGAACGGCTTCAGAGTCAGAATCATTTCTCGGACGTGGTTCCGATCCCAGAGGTTTTTAGTGATCAATAGCTCTTGTAATCAATCACTCCAATTAGTATTCAGCGCGGTATGGATGGAGAGCGAGTCGATATATTATGACCGCTCGGGAGCCACGCCCCCTCTGCGTCTCTACCGCTTCTCTAGAAAACGAGGGTAGAAAAGGGATCCATCGACCCTATTGGCCAGCCACACTGTCACTCACCAGATATGCACCCATAGAGACGCTGATCCCGCCTCATCTTCCTCAACGTCAGAAAGGGTCGCATGAAACGGAGTGCCGAAGGATATCGCTATGGATACCGCTAAGCCTCAGAAGGCCATCCCATAATTGCTACAACCAAACGGGGGGAAGGGGGGGGGGGGCGCACAGTTACCAGACAGCTGGTAGGAATACTGTGGAATATTTTTTGGAAGACTTTAGGTTTTCCTTACCCTTTTAGCAGAAGCTAAATGTTAGCAAGCGTTAAGAACAACAGTTAAGTGTTGTTGGGCTCTTTTATGGGGACTCTCAGGGTTGGTTCTGTGTGTTTCCACGACGACCGGGAGCAGGAGGGCAACTTGACACAATCAACACA
The DNA here is from genome assembly GCF_026213295.1 of Gadus chalcogrammus. Taxonomy (NCBI): domain Eukaryota; kingdom Metazoa; phylum Chordata; class Actinopteri; order Gadiformes; family Gadidae; genus Gadus; species Gadus chalcogrammus. The sequence continues at coordinate 5,271,506 of NC_079429.1, forward strand.
AATGTACTCAAGTCAACTCGTGTAGTCTTTTGAAATTACATCTATATTTTTTCATATCTTTGGTCTGGAGAGCCTGGTCACATGACCGGACCGTCAGACTTTCTAAATCGATGGCGCGCCATTTTGTCGGCCATGTTGTTTGGTTTGTTTTTAGTTTTGTTTTTTTACATTTGTAGTAATCTCTCAAATATTACCATATATCAGAAAAAGTCCATTAAAAACGAAATATACAAACATTTACATAGTTAGCAGATGACTCTTCTGATGTACTGATGAGACGAGGTCATGGAATAATATTGGGGGGGGGGGGGGTACACATGAGGTCATGCAGACGGCCGCTGGTCAAACCGGATCGAGACCGTCCGCAACCCCGACAACGTGTCCAGCATCAGTGTTTCATTCTCTACCCACGTTTTTTTGTTATCCATCAATAAATGTATATTTTTGGAAGAAGCTGTTGTCTCGCTGCCTGTGTCTCAGTGTTGGGTTAGGACTGCTGGAGCCCCTCCTGGGACTGCTTCTCCCGCCGTCGACGCGTCTTCACGAAGGCCTGGGCGTCCCGCTCTCCCTTCCGGGACTCCAGTAGCTTCAGGATGCTGTCGTCTGCTCGTACGACAACACAAAAAACACAGAAACACAGATCAGCTGCTGAGTTCGAAATAATTGCACCGGTGCAAAAATAAATCGAAGATAATCCCGGGTTAAACTACAATCCGAAGCACACAAAAGAAAAGTTAGACGCATGTATGTAGATGCATGTGTTGGGTGTTTTCTAAACTATGCGTGTGTCGCAGACGCGGCATGCCCAGGACAGGAAACTACAGAAAATCTAGAGTTTTCAGTGTGCGGTTGGCTCCAACGGACACGCACACTTCATCTTTTATCGCCCTGCAGAGTTCATAATTCCCAGGCTGCGTTCCAAACTGCATGCTGCAGCTGCCCTCGCAAAGCGTGTGGTGTTGCACAGAGTATGCTCACAATTGGGACACACTAAAGGTGATTTCACTGATCAGCACACCCGTCGTGCCTCACATCGACACTCGCGGGTTCGGTTGATGCAACATATCTCCTCCTGCAGGGGACTGAGGTGCAGAGCAGCCTAAAGCAGGCTGGCTTGCATACTGAGAAAAGCAACCGGATGTAGTCCAACGTCTTTTGGCAGCGTAATCAAGTCAAGCCGCGTTCATGGATCTGTTACGTTTTATGTGTTTTTGGCATACTGCATTCTCCAAACTATGTATTGGGACATACTGAGTCCTTCTCTGGCGTACTAAACAGTCTGGTACTATGGATAATGGAGCCCAGGGCAAGAGTTTAAACGCTGACCGGTAGAGTCCGTTACCCTTGGGCTTTGGGGGGGAGAGGGGGAGGGGGCGTTACCGTTGGGCTTGGGGTGCATCAGAGGCAGGCGGATCTGCGCAGGTGGGGTGTTGACACTGAAGGAGAACTCCTCCTCCTCCGGCGGCGGCGCCCCGGCCTCCTCCCCCCCCCCCGCCACCCCCGGGACGGCCTTCAGGGCCAGGAAGGCCTCGCCCTCGAAGTCGTCCCGGGTCATTTTGTCGTAGTCCAGCACCGTCACCACCAGGCAGGCCCCAGGGGCCCGGCACTGCTCCAGGGACACCAGGCTGGGGGAGGAGGGCGGGGAGGTAGAGGGAGGGAGGTGGGAGGAGGGGAGAGAGGGATGGAGAAAGAGGGAGGGAGGAGGGAGACGGAGCAAATGTAGGAGGGAGGAATGGCCGTGTAGGAGGGAGGAGGGAGGGAGGTGGAGGAGGGAGGCAGAGCAAGAGGGAGGGAGATGGAGGAGGGAGGCAGAGCAAGAGGGAGGGAGGTGGAGGAGGGAGGTGGAGGAGTGAGGCAGAGCAAGCGTGATGATGGAGGAAGGAAGATGAGATAAAGGGAGAGTAGGGAGGTGGAGGAATGGAGAATCATTGTTATTAAATATAACGACAGGTCAGACTTTTGTCCAATCTCCTTTCTCTAATCTCTCCCAAGAGAGAGAGAGAGAGAGAGAGAGAGAGAGAGAGAGAGAGAGAGAGAGAGAGAGAGAGAGAGAGAGAGAGAGAGAGAGAGAGAGAGAGAGAGAGAGAGAGAGAGAGAGAGAGAGAGAGAGAGAGAGAGAGAGAGAGAGAGAGAGAGAGAGAGAGAGAGAGATTAACATTCATGACGTAAGACGCAAACGTGATAGAGTTGAGCGGGAATACGTACAATTCGAAGGCCTCGTCGAAGAGGGGGTTGAGGTCGCAGTACCGGATCTGCGTGCGGCGGGTCTCGACCTCGGGGAAGACGTGGACTGGCTCAAGGCTCAGCTCCACAAAGGGGTCGCTGAAGCCTGAGGAGGAGGAGGAGGAGGAGGAACATCAGCCCTGTTCTGGTCCATCAACAGAGCACCGAGAAACAGACCAGATCTCCTTGTGTCACATTCATTACGTGTTCTGCAGACTGTAGAAGGTGATGTGGTGTGTGTATGTGATTCCTGGCAGTTTCGGTTTTTCGTCTTAACCTTGTTGTAAACGGTAAATGGTAAGTGGACTGCATTTATACAGCGCTTTTATCCAAAGTGCTTTACAATATTGCCTGAAATTCACCCATTCATGCAGACATTCACACACCGACGGCAGAGTCAACCACGCAGGGCGACAGCTTGCTCTACCTCCTGAGCTCCTGTTTTTTTTGGCCAAGTCTTGCTTGACTTATAGGTTTCAAAATCTCAATGAGACATAACCTGCTTCAATAAAGAACTGTCATCAGTAGAGGAAAGTTGCAAACGTTTAGAGAGGATTGTACTTATTTTCCCCCGACGGTGGATCAGTGACTGTGGCGCTAATGCGGACAAAAAACGGTATGTACGGTAACGGGACAATCTTTACAAGTCCTTCATTGTCCGAGATGATTCTCTTACTGCTCAGGGACCGCCCAGTCATCGACTGACCCCGGTTAACGGTACTGGTCAAGGTCCCGGTTAAGGGTTAACCCTGTGTGTTTAGAGTCCATGGGGATGAGGTTAAGGTACAGATTAAGGGTTAACCAGGTGTGTTTACCGTTGGAGTCCATGGGGATGAGGTTAAGGGTTAACCAGGTGTGTTTACCGTTGGAGTCCATGGGGATGAGGTTAAGGTACAGGTTAAGGGTTAACCAGGTGTGTTTACCGTTGGAGTCCATGGGGAGGAGGTTGACGGCGTTCAGGACCTCCACACACAGCCGGTGGTCCGAGCGCCGGTAGGAGATGAGCAGCGTGACGGCCCCGTAGCGCTCCGCGCCGTACACGTTCTGACACACACACACACACACCACACACACACACAAACACACACGGGCACACACAGGCACACGCACACACACATAAAGAAATAAGGTCAATGTGAGCACACCACACATGTCTTCATTGGATCGCACACGCACGCACACACACGGGCACGTGCAAGCGCACAAACACACACAAATAGATGAGGTCAACGTGAGCACGGACGAGGCCCACTCACCTGCTGGGTGACCTTCCTCTCCAGGAACCTCTCGATGAGCTGCTGGCTGCTGAGGGAGTTGGAGGTGAGGTGGGCCTTCAGGGCCTGAGGGGGGGGGGGTACCAGGGGGGTGAGGGGGGTACCAGGGGGGTGAGGGGGGCACCAGGGGGGTTAATGGAGCACACATCTACATCGACAAACTGGATTGGTGCAGCGCATTTCCTAACCAGTGGCCACTCACTTACAATATTTACAATATTGCCTAACATTCACCCATTCATGCACACATTCACACACCGACGGCGGAGTCAGCCACGCAGGGCGGCAGCCTGCTCGTCTGGAGCAGTCAGGGTGAGGCGCCTCGCTCAGGGGCACCTCGACACTCACAGCTAGGAGGAGCCGGGGATCGAACTGGCAACCTTCCGGTTACCAGCCAACCCGCCACCTACCTACCTCCTGAGCCACATGCCGTACCCACATAAAGGCCTGTGTGCCAAGAGGCCTAACGCAGCAAAACAACAACTAAGAAGAAAACTGAAGCACTGCAAAATCGGATTTATAATATAATACAACCCAGACGGTTTAATAATCAGCTGTTACAGGAGTACGAGTCTGGGGAAACGTCCCTGATCATAGACTTGAAGACAGGAATCCTCCTCACCTTGTACTCTTCAGACTGCAGCGCCAGCAGGGGCAGCCCGTTCCCCTCGGCATGGAAGCACTGCTCCAGACACTGAAGCACAATAAAACAACGCATCACAACACAACAACAACAACAACAACAGAACAACACAATAGCACCACACAACACAAACAACCACAACATAAAACAGGACAACGTAACACAAGCAGTGAGTACCAGCTCCGCTGCCCACTGCCTCACCCACTGATTTTATATTGTCTCTATTTCATTTATTTACAGTTTCATTATTTGGCATCCAATTAGATTAGTGTTTTGTGTTTTTGTGTTTTTGTGTACCTAGCTACCTCTGACACTGAGGTAAACCTTACACCCGACTATCAGAAAGAAACCCTTGTATTTTGCACACTGAAACAGCAAAAAAGCTCATTGTGATTCTGCTTGTCAGAATCACATGATGCCCCCCCCCCCCCCAAGGTCTCAGGTGTGTGCGTGTGTGTTTAGTACGACAGCAGGGCAGCGCCTGAATACGACGAGGCAAGCTGACACGCTGCAGGTCATGCTCATGCAATTAAACTTTAAAGGCCTAAATGTAAACACACAGTACAATAACACAAAGGATACTTCTGTTGAATAAATGTCTTGCCAACACAGGCTGAACAATCCCTAACAACATGTCAGTTCAAGGCTTCAACTGTTCAACTTTAAGCCAACGAGAAACCAGCCGCAGTAACCAGTGTCTGCCCATAGGGGGTGCTGTTGCATAGGTTTTTACGCGAGTGCGAGGCGGACCGACCTCAAGGGTGTACAGCAGCCGCTGGGCGAAGACCATCAGGCCCTCGAGCTGGGAGTGCTGGGAGGCCACCTGGTGGAGGCTCTTCACTGAGTTGGTCCACAGAGGGGTCAGCATGCTGGACCGTTGGGGAGAGAGGAGCACCCAGGGGGTGGGAGAGGAGCAGAGAGTGAATGTAAATGAAACGGTAAATGGACTGCATTTATATGGAGCAAGGACCAAGATCCAAACCGTGTGAGACAAGCGGACAGCGAGACCGAAAAGAGGCACTATGACTGAGAGAGCCGGGTTCTGTAGTGAGTAGGAACCACAGCCAAGATCCAGTAGGAGTCTTTGTTCCCCCTGCTGGGAGGAGGGAGACGGTACCTGTTGAAGTTCTCCTGGACCAGGTTCTCGTTCAGGTAGGTGAGCTCTCTCTCCAGGAACACCATGAGGGGACCCACCGCCTGCACGCAGCACAACACAAAACACACAAACAAGCAAAGCAACACAAAACAAACGTTAAAAAGGGAGAGAGTTGATCGGAGAGTTCTTAGTCTTAAGCGTTAGTCTTACGTCCTCTGTGGACTTGGAGGGGATCCGGCGCCTGGTGGTCATGCTCTTCACGTGGGTCTCAATGTCTGTGTTCAGCTAGAGAGAGACAGAGACAGAGACAGAGACAGAGACAGAGACAGAGACAGACAGACAGACAGACAGACAGACAGACAGACAGACAGACAGACAGACAGACAGACAGACAGACAGACAGACAGACAGACAGACAGACAGACAGACAGACAGACAGACAGAGAGAGAGAGGGGGAGAGAGAGAGAGAGAGAGAGAGATGAATATAATTATATTTGGTATACTGACTGGTATTTACTGACTTGTTCTCCTACCTTTTCGACTGGCTGGTTCTCCTATCTGTTTACTGACTGGTGTTTACTGCCTGGTTCTCCTACCTGTTTACTGACTGGTGGTGGCTGACTGGTGTGTGTTTACTGGCTGGTTGTTCTCCTGCGTCTTTACTGACTGGTGTATACCGCCTGGTTCTCCTACCTGTCTGCTGAGGGTGTGTGTTTACCGCCTGGTTCTCCTACCTGTCTGCTGAGAGTGTCCAGGGCCGAGCGGATCTCCTTCTCCAGCACCCCCTGGGCCTGCCGCAGCTGGGAGTCCAGGGTGTTGCTGAACTGGCTCTCTGCGATCACGTGATTGGTGCGTTCCCGGAGCCCCGCCCAGTTGAGCTGGGTGGGGAGGCGGGTCAGCACGGAGCGGAGGTGCTCCAGGTCGTTGACCACCACGCACAGCTGGGGACGGGGGGGGGGACACGGGCGGGGGGGGGGGACGGACGGGGGGCAGGGGGGAGACAGGGGGGGGGGGGGGGGGGGGAGGAGACAAGGGGGGGGGCAGGGGATGGAGAGGGGGGAGGACAGGGGGGGACAAGGGGGGGACAAGGGGGGCGGGGGCAGGTGGGAGCAGGGGGGGGGGGACAGGGGGGAGATAAGGGGAGGCCGTTTGTGAGAACAGGGCGGTCTCTTAAAGGTGTAGGCATGCTTTAAGAGCTGTGGTTGGAGTGTAATCGGTCAGAAAATGTGCATTTAGTCCCTTTGGATAAAAGAATGCATGCTAAATTACAAAATACCAAATACATATCGATATGTGATGTGTATTTAATATAAGTATGTCATCGAGTTAAAGAGCAACGAACGACTACGGGGAAAACACCACATTAGGCTAGTTTTGCAATCACTCTCCCTGATTGGCTGAGATGATCCAAGGTCCCGCCCCCTCACCATGTTGACGGCCACTCCGTGGTCCGAGTCCTCCGACAGCACCCGGACACGCCCCTTCAGGAGCTGGCAGTAGGTGACCACGATCCTACACACGTCCTGATGCGCACACACACAGACACACACACGTACACGCATACACACACACGCATACAGGTGAACATGCACTCACGGAGACACACACAAACACGCAAGCACGCACACACACACACACACACACACACACACACACACACACACACAATTGACCAAGTTATACAGATAATAAAACATTTTACATTTTAATTTGTCTTTAACAACAACATCCCCACACAAACCCCCACACACACAAACATAGTGACCATGTTATACACACAATAAAACACACATCATGACTCCAACACAAACACACACACACACACACACACACACACACACACACACACACACACACACACACACACGCACACACACACCCATTTAATGACCATGTTATTAGCCTAATAAACGACATATGATCTAACTTTGACTCTGTCACACCACACACGCACACATTCCACAGAATCAGCTCCGACGGCGCCTCATCGATCCCTCAACCCCCGCCCTCCTCCCGCCTACAACAATACGTGTGACATCACAACACAGGCAGCCTATCAGAGCCCGGCGGGGGCGGGACCCACCTCGGTGAGCTTGACCATGAGCATGAAGCCCTCCTCGGGGTCGGGCCAGGACAGCTGCTCCCACAGCCGGCAGATGGGCTGCACACACGTCACCAGGTCCACGGCCGAGGAGCTGTGCTTGATGGGCACCGAACCCGTCTGCAGGGGCTTGAGCTGGGGGGGGAGGGGAGGGGGGGGGGAGACCAGAGGGGAGACCGGAAGGACGGACCAGGGGGGGGGGGCGTTAGGACGGACCAGGGGAGAGACCGTAAGGATGGACCATAGGGGCCGTAGGGAGGGCCCAAAGGAGAGACCAGAGAGAGAGAGAGAGAGAGACCAGAGAGAGAGAGAGAGAGACCAGAGAGAGAGAGAGAGAGACCAGAGAGAGAGAGAGAGAGAGAGAGAGAGAGAGAGAGACCAGAGAGAGAGAGAGAGAGAGAGAGAGAGAGAGAGACCAGAGAGACCAGAGAGAGAGAGAGAGAGAGAGACCTGAGAGAGAGAGAGAGAGAGAGAGAGAGAGACCAGAGAGAGAGAGACCAGAGAGAGAGAGACCAGAGAGGGAGACCAGAGAGGGAGACCAGAGAGAGAGAGAGAGAGAGAGAGACTTCTAAGGTGCTTAGAGTCACAGTATCTCGGTTGTGATTGAAAGATTGTCCAACTGACCTTTACCCCCCGGTATGTCTGAAAGATCTCTGTTCTTTATTGGACTCTGACACTCTCTCTCCCCCACCCCAACACACACTGGACAATGTGCTATTGAGTAATATTTATATCTATCTCAGGCTCTTTCTTTTTATGTTTTTATGCAATTTCATTTATGTGCAATATTGCTCACTTTTCATTGACTTTTGACTTTTACTGTTTGTCCATTTTGTTGTCTGTCTGTTGACTGACTTGTTCAGCTCCTGGAGGCCTGAATTTCCCCAAGGGGGTGAATAAAGTATCAACGCATCTGAACATAGAAGGCTATGGGTGGAGGTCCTACACACTGGAGGCTATGGGTGGAGGTCCTACACACTGGAGGCTGTGGGTGGAGGCTCTACCTGGTCAACCTGCACCGCCCGCTCCACCCGGTCCAGGGTGGTGCTGAAGGCCTTGTTCAGCCAGTAGGGCAGGGCGTCACGGAACCGCTCGTGGAAGTCGGTCAGCTCTATGTATTCCCTGAAAGAGCAGTCATGTTATATATACGCACGCACGCACACACGCACACACGCACACACACACACACACACACACACACAAACACAGACAAATATATATCTCTGGTAAGATATGGAAGCTATTAAAAATTGTATAATAGTTACATTATATAATAGTAAAGTAGATAATAAGAAAGCCTAAAATGAAAACAAAAGTACCAATACCTCAAAATTGTATTAAACTGGAGGACTAGAGTAAAGTTTGTTTCTGACCCTGAACCAGGCGATATATATCCCATATATATCCTATAAACATAATGTTTTCATACCGACTGTGACCCTCTGATATCCTGTCTGGTTCATTAGTGTGTGTGTGTCCCGGGGTGTGTTTCTGTGTGTGTCTATCTGTGGTGTGGTCTGAGGACCAGCCTGGGGACCTCTTCTGAAGGAAGGCCTTGTCCTTGTGGATGGACTGCAGGCTGAGGTAGACGGGGAACAGGCTGCTGGCCAACGCCGGCTCCATCAGGCCCTCCATCAGGAGGAAGGACACCCGCAGCTCCTCAGCGAGCTGGGGGAGGGGGGGTGGGGAGGGAGGGAGGGAGGGGGAGGTATGATGGATGAGAGGGGAGAGGTTAGAGGGTGAGGGAAAGAGGGAGGAAAGGAGAGAGGAGGAGAGAGGGAATGGAGAGGAGATAGGAAAGGATCAGGCCCGGGGAGGACAGGTTTGGAGAGATGTGATAGAGGAGAAGGGGAGGGGAGAGAGGAGGAGGGAAACATTTACATTTACATTCAGGGCATTTAGCAGTTGCTTTTATCCAAAGCGACTTAAAATAAGCACATTTGTCAGAAGAAAGAGGAACAACAATATATCGCTGTCAAGAAGTAATATTCAGGGATATATTGGATGTTGGAGTAAGGATGTTCCTAGAACCCAAGCACTAAAGATCACTAGGTTAACCCATTCCCCGTAGACAACCAAGACAGCTAGGATAAGACGCTGCACAATGCTAGGTACAATATTTAAGTGCAAGGACGTACATCATACAATAAGTGTGTACATTCAATGCCAGGACGTACAACATTCAAAAGGTAAGAGGATGGAAAGGAGAGAGGGGAAGAGAGGGAAGGGAGAGGAGATAGGAAAGGACTTAGCGAGGGGAGATTGGGACAGGTTTGGAGAGGAGAAGACATCCGATTACAGGTGGAAGGCGAACGGCGGAGGAAAGACATCCATAGAGATGACATGTTTCCTCCTGAATCAGGCCGGTAGTGAGTTCACCGAGAGCAACTGCGTCACTCACCAGGGAGTCAATCCGCTGATAGACAACGGTGAACATATCCACCTGCACAGTGCTTTACATAGAAGAAAGAAAGGGGAAGGAACTGTAAAAAAAAAACTCACTGACACTGCGTGTGTTTATTAAGCCTTTGACACTACGTACCCATTGCACTATTTCGTACTTCCTATTTCATTATCCATTGCACATATGTACGTACTATATGTCTGTATAATATGTCTCTATAGGTGATCATGTGTTGTTTGTGATTGTGCTGCTATCAATGTTTTACTCGATACCCGAGCATTTGCTTCGGGCTGGTCTGAGTGCGTCTGCCTTCCCCCATGTGGTGTGTTGGCTCTACCTCACCTGACAAACACCCGGTTATAGACAGTTTTGCAGTTCTTCACGTCCTCTTGCACTTCGTTGGTCAGGTGTGCAAGGGCGCCCACAATCTCGGCCAGTTCCTGGGGTACGAAACGCACAACACAGGATCAGTGTTACATTAACCTTGAGAGCGTTTAGCAGACGCTTTTATCCAAAGCGACTTACAATAAGTACATTTGTCAGAATAAAGAAAAACAACAATTTATCGCTGTCGGTACAGTAAGGATGTTCATAGAACTTGCCAAGCACTAACAATCACTAGGTTAACCCATTCCCTGTATACAACAAAGACAGCTAGGATAAGATGCTACACGATGCTAAGTAAAATCTTTCAGTGTAAGGCCGTACAACATACAATAAATGCGTAAGAAGGGGTGTGGGGGGGGAAAGAGGGGAGGCTATTTAGAGTCGAGGTGAACTCTAAACAAGTGATTCTTGATAAGAATAGAGTAATAACGGATGGAAGAACTAATAAAGCCTTTATTTCATCAGTCCGTTGACAGCCAGAAGGTTAGTCGTGATAATCACCTTGGTCATCGGTTGGTGTAAACCCTTCTTCGTTTTGAACCAGTCCTCAGTCCCTTCCTAAGGAGGAGAAACCACTACATGGTGTGAGGAGGGGAGATAAAAACCACAGCGACGACACTAACGACCACCACAACATCTGGATCGTCTGTGTACGGTCAGCACTCACCTGCACCGCAGCTCTGACCTCCGCCTGCAGCTCAAAGTCAGCTGGGTTCAGCTTCTGGAAGGCCTTCATCTTACAGATCTGCACCAGAATCCTGGAGAAACCAGACCCACAAGCAGCCACTCAGGAAAGGGAAGGGTCTACGGTCAGATGAACGGTCAAACGTCCTCTGAACAGACAGACAGACAGGCAGACAGACAGACAGACAGACAGACAGACAGGCAGACAGACAGACAGACAGACAGACAGACAGACAGACAGGCAGGCACACAGACAGACAGACAGACAGACAGACAGACAGACAGACAGACAGACAGACAGACAGACAGACAGACAGACAGACAGACAGACAGACAGACAGACAGACAGACAGACTGACAGACTGACAGACACACACACACACACACCCACAGACAAACACACACAATCCTGACGGGCTTTGGACTCAGTTACTGCTCCTTGGGGAGGGGGGGGGGGTCTCTGAGGCAGGGCTACAGGCGTCTCTGTGCAGTACCTGAGCAGGGTGTGCAGTCGGGGGGTGGCTTTCGGAGTGGGGGGGAAGATGTCCCGGTACTTAGACACCAGGTCCAGGCCGTGACGGAGGAACCCGTGCAGAGAATCCCGGAGCTCTTGTTTCTAGAGAGGAGACACGTCGGTGACTCTGAAGCCCTGCAGCAGCCAGGCCTTCATTGAGGTCGTTGCTCTACCGCCGCATTTTATATTTATGTTTTTGAGAATGCTAATTAAGATAAAAGTGTTGAAGTGAAGTGAGTGAGTGTGTCTGAGGCTCACCTGCTGGTGCGGCGGCTCTTGCTGGTGCCAGTGATACTCTATGCTGGTGATCTGCTGGAACAGCACAGAGGAGTCCACCTCTAAGCTCTGGTACAGTTTACTGTACGCCACCCACTTCCTGCCAGAGAGCACAGCCGTCAGACACACTGTGGTGCAGGAGTCTGGAGCTTGATCAGTACAAGTACAGTACAAAGCCAAAAAGGAAATGACGCACTACAAAACAGTCAGAGAGAACACAGGTAGACAGAGTGGCAGGGTGACATGGCACGGTGTTAGCACCACAAACCTAAGAGTACACCGTCCCACTTTAATCACCATGGCTGTTTGAACATGGAACATCCCATCTGTTTTACCTACTGACCCCACTATCCCTAAATAGGACCCACAGCCACTGTCAGTTCTCCTTACTAAACACTTCTATAAACTGTAGAGCTATGACATGACTAAGGATGTTTCTGTTTTCTATTGACGTGCCAGGAAATGACTATGAATAGGTGTTTGATTGAGTGAAAAATGATGTAACAAGATGGCTCTGTCCATGCCAAGTTTAGTGTTACCACCACAGTCTTGGTTCTATCTCCACCATCTCCATCTTTGTGCGTACTCATTTCTGGCTCTTTGTTCGGCGCATCTGATCTTTCATATGTGTTGATAGTATAGTGTGAGTGCAGCACAATGGGCACCACACAAACACACACACACACGCACGCGCGCGCACGCACGCACGCACGCACGCGCGCTCGCGCACGCGCACACACACACACACACACACACACACACACACACACACACACACACACACACACGCACACACACACGCACGCACGCACGCACGCACACACACACAGGCAGCCTTAAGGGTTGGGTGGCTCACCCTATGTCCTGCTGGAAGAGCGGCAGGTTGTTCTGCGTGGCGTACAGCTCCAGCAGCATCTGACCCTCGCCGCTCATCTCTCCCTTCCACGGGACCCCTTCCTGGGACAGCAAAGGCAGCATGAAGGGGTCTGCCCACAGGTACAGAGTCAGGGTTGTGTCCCGGCCTGTGTACCGGGGGGAGGGGGCGCAGTGCCTACCTGCTGCTTGGTGATGAACGCCTGGACGAACTTCTGCAGGATGCCGCAGTAGTTGGTGTAGGCGCCCCGTCCGGCGCTCAGGGTCGCATCTCTCTGTCAGCCAGGAAGTCAACCAGGAACACAACCATGAACACAACCAGGAACACAACCAGGAACACAACCAGGAACACAACCAGGAACACAACCATGTACACAACCAGGAACACAACCAGGAACACAACCAGGAACACAACCATGTACACAACCATGAACACAACCATGTACACAACCATGAACACAACCAGGAACACAACCAGGAACACAACCATGAACACAACCAGGAACACAACCAGGAACACAACCAGGAACACAACCAGGAACACAACCAGGAACACAACCATGTACACAACCATGAACACAACCATGTACACAACCATGAACACAACCAGGAACACAACCAGGAACACAACCAGGAACACAACCAGGAATACAACCATGAACACAATCAGGAACACAACCATGAACACAACCAGGAACACAACCATGAACACAACCAGGAACACAACCAGGAACACAACCATGTACACACCCATGAACACAACCAGGAACACAACCAGGAACACAACCATGAACACAACCAGGAACACAACCAGGAACACAACCATGAACACAACCAGGAACACAACCATGAACACAACCAGGAACACACCCATGTACACAATCAGGAACACACCCATGTACACAATCAGGAACACACCCATGTACACAATCAGGAACAAAACCATGTACACAACCATGTACACAACCATGAACACACCCATGAACACAACCATATGCACAGAACGTCTCGCAGTCACGTTTTGTTTTCTATGAATAGCTTTACTGTACCGACAGATATGTTGTTGTCCCTCTTTCTTCTGACCTATGAACACATTGTAAGTGGCTTCGGGTAGAAAAGTCTGCTAAAAGCCCTGAATGTAAATGTTCTTTGTTTGTATATACAGAAGATATAGACGATAAATGATAGACAAAATACGATTGCTTTTACATTTACATTAACATTTGCATTTAGGGCATTTAGCAGACGCTTTTATCCAAAACGACTTACAATAAGTAAATAAGTGCCATGCACTTACAGTTGCTAGTTTAACCCATTCTCCGTATACAACAAAGATAGCTAGGGTGAGACACTACACAATGATAAGTACTATTATTAAGTGGCAGGACGTACAACATACAATGAGTGCAAACATAAGTAACAGTTTTCCATTACATAACCGCTCGCTTTTATTTAAAGTGTTTATTCGCACTCTGAAATGAGCAAAACGTAACGTACAAACAACGCTAAGCCGTTGCGTGTTGTTGATGAGCTCGCTGTGGGCCCACCTCTTTGTGAATGAACTTGAGGTTGAGGTGGCAGCGCCCGCGGTCGGGGTACGTCTCAGTCCGGGGCTCCAGCTCGTACCAGCTGTCCTCTGTGCATCGGAGGTCCTGGGTGTGGGGAGAGGAGATCTTAACAACGGTGGTTTGATAAGCAACGTGTGACGGATGGAGGAACAACACGGTCGATGGGAAGATTTACCTGAAGCTTTAAGACAATCTTTCCCAGAAAGTCGTCTGCCCCCTTTTCCTTTTTGGCGTCTTTGATCATCCTATGGAGACAGCAGTAGGAGTGGTCTTGTCTTCATGTCTTAATGTAAAGGCTTAATGTAAAGGTAAAGGCATCCCTTAATGTTAAGGCTTAATGTAAAGTTAAAGGCATCCCTTAATGTAAAGGGTTAATGTAAAGGTAAGGGCATCAATTAATGTAAAGGCTTAATGTAAAGACCTCCCTTAAGGAGAGGCTCTCTTGGTCTCAGAGAAGTCCTCCTACATTCTCAGACTGTTGAAGTTGGTCTTGAGGTCCTCCTACCTTCTCAGACTGTTGAAGTTGGTCTTGAGGTCCTCCTACCTTCTCAGACTGTTGAAGTTGGTTTTGAGGTCCTCCTACCTTCTCAGACTGTTGAAGTTGGTCTCAAGGTCCTCCTACCCTCTCCGACTGTTGAAGTTGGTCTTGAGGTCCTCCTACCTTCTCAGACTGTTGAAGTTGGTCTTGAGGTCCTCCTACCTTCTCAGACTGTTGAAGATGCTCTTGAGGTCCTCCTACCTTCTCAGGCTGTTGAAGTTGGTTTTGAGGTCCTCCTACCTTCTCAGACTGTTGAAGTTGGTCTTGAGGTCCTCCTACCTTCTCAGACTGTTGAAGTTGGTCTTGAGGTCCTCTAGTTTCTGGGCCAGAGACAGCTGCTCATCTCTGTCCCTGAAGGAGTAAACAGAGCCAGTGAGGAGGTGTGGAGGAGAGGGGAGGAGAGCTACTGATGATGGGAACAACGAGAAAAACCGCACTCTGAAAGATCGTCTCACCACATCTCTAAGTGGAAACTCGCTCCTTCGGTGTCCTCAAACTCACTGGAGACAGGAACAACACAACCACAAGAACACACTGTTAAAGGGATGACTGCTGCAACCAAACAGACACACGCGCACACACACACACACACACACACACACACACACACACACACACACACACACACACACACACACACACACACACACACACACACACACACACACACACACACACACACACATCCACTCACACTCGCACACACACGCCCTCACAGTATGAAGATCTCGTTCCAGACAGGGTTGAGGGTCTGCCACTTGATTTCCGTTCTGTAGATGCTCTCGTCCGCCGCGGCGTCCTTCACCACCGACTTGCGGGGTTTGGCCCTGGAGCTCCGAGCGCGACTCTCCTTCTCATCCTCCAGGATGGTCAGCAGGCAGTAGGGGTCGCTGAACCCTGGGACACACACACACACACACGCATTAACGCACACGCACCCGGCAAGCATATAAACATGAGCGCACACATGAATGCGCACGTACACGCACTCAAACACACACACGCATGCACGGGATGGACTGGGACAAAAATTTGGCCCGGGACTTTGGGATGGAGAGGCCTTTTATGAGACCGCGGGAATAGCCTGCGTAGAATTTTGCCACGGTGTAAAATAATAAAAACTAGTCCTTATCTGTGGATATGTGCATTGCAACTGCATGTCAATGTTGGGATTTGCATGTGTTTAGAATATTGTGAAGATCACTGGGAAATATTTTATAAGCAATCTTGTCCATGTACAAAATATTAGAAATTGCAAGTGGCTAGAAAGGTAAATCAAGGCTGAAAATGATCTTAATAGTGCAAGATAGAATTATTTTAGTGAAATAAAATTGTCTGCTGGTTACTGCTTCACATAAATCACTAATCAAGCTTTTTTTTAACCAACGTTTGCATTGACAAATTAGAAAAATGGCTCTGTCAGTCTCTGGCCAGGTATATATTGAGGGGCTATGCAACATTTCAGAGTGATAGGTCAAGCCGTTTAGGAGAAAAATTAGGACACACACACAGACAGACAGACTTTCCTTAATTGATATAGGCCTAGTTGGATTTAAATAGTTAGAGTTAGCTAATCTAGGGTGACCAGACGTCCTCTTTTTCCCGGACATGTCCTCTTTTCGAGACCTAAAAAATGCGTCCGGCAGGGATTCCAAAAACGTCCGGTATTTTGCCTCGTCGCAAAAAAAAAATATATATATATTATTGTTATTATTATCTTTTTATTTATTTTTTGCCTCGTCGCATATTTGTGTTTCTGGGTCTTTCACATAACCTACTAGTTATTACCATTGTATATGTCTATGGTTATTACGGCCTTCCAAGTTCTGGAAATGGTATCTCCCTTACGTTCCACCTTCTCGCGCGAGCTGACTGTAGAGAGAGTGTGTCATTGGGCGACCGATCTCATGTGCTCGTTGAGAAGGTGCCGTGTATAGACGGAATGAAACCCCCACTGAAGTACGTAGGCTCACGATAAGTTCACGGACGAACTAAAGAAAAAATACCCATGTTTTCGCCCCCCCCCCCCCCCCCCCCCCCCCGCGACGAAGTGTCCTCTTTTTCACAAACTCAAATCTGGTCACCCTAGCTAATCAATACTTCATTCACTGCCTCTTCCGTGGTCATTACAATATTATGAATAGTTCTCCGACGTCTCTGTTACTTCCATAATTAGTTTAAGTCATTATTATATTGCCAAACATGCTCGCTGCTGCGAGCATGCCGTGTCCTGTTCCCGCCTCACCATTGGTCTTGCTGACAGGGGCGTCGCCGTCAACCTTGGCTTTTCCACGGAAAAGGTCGGTTAATTTAGCACATTTGGCTGCGTCTTGCTCTAACATTTTTTTCCTTTTCAACCTCAACTTCGGAGCGCCACCCAATTCTTTTTCCTCTCCACCACCTTTTTTCCTTTTTGACATTTTCGTATTTCTGTGTAACTTCAGCGAGATCAGTAAGTGAGTCAGTAAGTGACCCGGCCGTGTATCAGGCTGAGCCAATCAGAAATGACAGACCGCGGAGCAGTCCAAGTTGGGAGGGGCCGTTCGGCCGCTCGCTTTGGCCGCTCGCTTTGCCCCCATACACTGTGGGGGTGCTCCCCCCTCTTAATTGACAGTAATACATAGGCCCCGTTTCAAGTTCAAGCAAGAGCTCCGTTTCGCGCTGTAAGCAAATATCCGGCAGCAGGCCACCCCAAATCACGGCTTACTTAACTTTTTCATTTTTTTTTTACATCTTTTACAACAAAAAATATATATAAATATATAATAATGATAAAAATAATAATAATAATAATAAAAAAAATCGAAAAGAATTACGGCCGGCCGGCTCGGCCTGAAATCGTCCGGCCGTTCGGGAAATCTCCCGAACCTCCCGATGGCCAGTCCGCCCGTACACTCACAGGCACACGCAAGCACACAAACACGTGCGCACATACACGCACACACACACAAACATGCACACATGCACACACACGCACGGACACGCATACACACACACACCAGGAGGTCTTAGGTCAGGTGAAGGTGACTGTAATATTTTGAATACAACCGGTTGAGGCTCTCACCACTGACGTCTTTTCCAAGAATCCCCTTGGCCTCCTTCACCGTGGCCATCAGACAGTACACAGGGGGCTGTGGAAAGAAGACCGTCGTCACATCCAACAAACGGACGCTTTGTAGAACAGGAAGGCCATATTTGGAGATGTAGGGTCTAGTCAGTAGTGTTAATGGGTCATCTCAACCTCCTGTTCTCACCTCACAACTCCGGACTTTCTCCATCAAGCTGTCGTGCTCTGATTGGCTCATCGGGAAGGCCTGAAAAAAAAAAAAGTGAGAGGCAGACACCAAAGAAACCTGACAGCCTTCTAGATGACTCCTGCAGGACTAAGTATGAGCTTGTACAATGACAGAGTGCACGGGGGCGGGGGTGGTTAGTACTTCTCTGATGTAGCTGTGGAGCTGTCCGTCTGAGAAGGTCTCGCTGGAGGCAGGCTTCCCCAGTTTGTGGACGATGGTGTACAGCAGCTCCCGATACAACGGCTTCAGCTGTACAAAAGGAGATGCAGATGGAGTCATTGGTGTCAGCTGTATTCAGCCCATCCAGACTCTTCCCTGGGGTTTACTCTGAGTGGGTCTGGAGTCTGCTGTCCCTGGCTGTAGCCTTGCATGGCTGACGCCACCATCGGTGTGTGAAGGCGTGGTTTGTGACCGAATTGTCCACGACCGCGGTTTCCCTATTGGTCATTATTGCACCAATAGAAAGCAGGAAGAGGAAGTCAGGCCTCACCGCTAGGTGCTACCTGACTCCTGCTCAACCCTGATTGGACGATGGCACGAGCAGCGAGGAGGAAAGAGAGAACCGATTCCTATACCTAAATGTTTTTTGATCATATTATCTTCCGTAAAGGGAAGTGGTGTAGGAATATACACTGTGTGTTGACGGGTGGACATGATGTGCGTGATACATTGCAAGTGAGGTGATGTGGTTATGGCTGGGGTTGGTTAACCAAGGTTTGAACCGGGTTTGAAAAGAAAGTCTTTGCGTGCTTGCATTTCAAAATGCAAGCACGCATAAAGTAAAGGATTAATGCATTTGCATGCCATCCCAAACCACGTACAACGTCAAACATGTTGCATTTTGAAATGCAACATGTTTGACGTTGTACGTGGTTTGGGATGGCATGCAAATGCATTAATCCTTTACTTTATGGATCCTCAGTTATGTGGTTCCTGAAGACTTTGTTTTATTCCACTGAATATATAAAAAATACAGAGATGTATCGTAAATTCTTTTGTAGTTATTATCCTGGTATATTATATGCATGAAATAGTTATGTAAAGAGACGCAGCATACTTCAAGCTCTTTATGTTTTCTCTCCTTCTCTTCTGGGTCCTCATCATCTTGTAGATCCTGAGAACAGTCAGACATTGACTTTACTCCAAAACCACCAGGGAGCACAGTAATCTGAGATCGATAGTGGGTACAGGATGCACGTCCATCTCACCCTTCTCTCCTTCTTCCTGGTCATTCCTAGCTTGCGTGTGTTGCCGGGCGAGATCTGACAAACGAGGCGAGGAAACATGAAACACACACGAGGAGATATTCCATCACAGACAGGAGAACGATAAGGAGAGATGGAGACGGACGCGTGGAACCGTGAGTCCTTCTACCTGTCTGTGTCGATTCCGAGGGGAGCCAGGAACCCGCTGTGAAGGAACAGTGAGTGGGTGAGGGTTAGGGTCATTAAGAATGAATGACGAATGAATGGGTAACTGCTGGAACACACAGACACACACACACACACACCCACAACCCCCGCCCCACACACACACACACACACACACACACATAATAACAAATAAAATAACAAAATAAGTAATGGCAAACTAATTGTTGACTACTGAATATTAAATTGAATGTAGAATATTGACAAAGCTGAGGTATTGCGGCACACAAACACAAACACACACACCCACACACACACACACACACACACACACACACACACACACACACACACACACACACACACACACACACACACACACACACACACACACACACACACACACACACACACACGCACACACACACACACACACACACACACACACACCGACCTACACACACTGAATAAACAGCATGTGAGCATTGACACTGACATTTATCCTTTAATACAAAAATACCCTGCATTCTGAGTACACATGTTGTTGCCAAGCACAGGTTATTTTGTGCGTTTGTATTTTCTTTCAATTATTCAATTTACAGGAAATACTGTATTTAATAAAAATCGTTATGTTTTGGCTTGAAAGATAAGCAAAGTGTGTGAGTTATCACCATGCCGGTAAGACAGCTGCGTCAGTGAAAAGCTTCCTCGTCGAGTCAGATAAGGAAACTGACTCTTCGCTATAACACTCTCATCAGTTCTCTGCAGCACAATACTTGCAGGCATGTATTCAAATTGCGATGTGCAAAACCTGACATTCTCTGACTGCCTCTTTCATACTGGAGGTATACATTCAGAGTGTGCAATGAAACAAAAACAAACAGAGCCCTCTTTCTCTCTTTATTGAACACCCACTCACCCACTCACACACACACACACACACACACACACACACACACACACACACACACACACACACACACACACACACACACACACACACACACACACACACACACACACAGAGGAGTGACATGCTTAATAAGGCATTAGTTGACGAATCGCTCAGATGAATCATACAGTACATTTTTTAAAATAGCAGTTAGGCCGAAATAACTTCCTGTTTCTCCTCCGATGACTTCCTCTACTCATATACTGCACATACCTTCTTTATTCTACATATTTTAAAATAACTAAAACCACAACCACTTGGTCATCTAAATATTCAATTTGATACAGACAGAACACAGAACCACTGAGTGTGACAGATCGTACCCCCAGATCACACAGACTCAGTTATTGCCCACAGACCTCAGCTGAGGGTAGCAGAGCAAAACAAAAGCCCCTTCTGTCCACATGTCATGGGACGGCCCGTACCTGGTCAGGTGCATCCATGGAACCGTCTCCGGGGACGGCCAACCCACTTTGCGACTTGGACGCCATGGTGGCGAGGGATCAACAGCTGGTGCTCCCCTGCTGTAGGAGTTAGAAGGAGGTAAGGCACGCTTGAAACGTGCAAAAGGTCCCAGCTTATCACTGGAGAGATACTGAGACACTGAGAGAGAGGAGAGAGAGACACAGAGAGAGAGAGGAGAGAGGAGAGAGAGAGAGAGAGAGGGAGAGAGAGAGAGAGAGAGAGAGAGAGAGAGAGAGAGGGACTGAGAGAGAGAGAGAGAGAGAGAGAGAGAGAGAGAGAGAGAGAGAGAGAGAGAGAGAGAGAGAGAGGGACTGAGATACAGAGAGAGAGAGAGGAGGAGAGAGAGGCGTCTACGAGCTGTTTGATATCCACTTTTATGACAGAGCAGGAAGTCCTGACTTCCTGTCGAAGGCGGTAACTGTTATGCATTAGTGTTTCTTCATCTGGGGCGATGGGACAGTTGGGGGTTGATTACATCTCAACAGCTTGTCATCTTTTCTCATAAGCCTTACACAAATACATCCTGTGGACACAAGCTAGACGGACATATAAGGCCTACCCCAACCTGACCACAGCTCTTGAGCAAAGAGTTTTGAGGCGTCCTCTCGATAAATACCCATACCCTTGGAGACACTTTGAATAGTCTGCCTCGGCCTTGTGTATGGGAGTTTTCAACCTCTACACAAAACAAAACCTATCTAATATACAGCCAGTGAGGGTGAGATTGCGGTCAATAGATGTATGTGTTCTTTCTCTCCTTCTCATCCAGTAAGCGTTTCCATCCAACCCCACTCTAGGCCAGTTTCACTAGTACCACATAGTTCTCGGAATTAACTAAGAAGTGAAGGTTAGTGGGTCTTGCAAAAGTGCCTACTTCTCTGCGTCTGGCAATGCCTCCTGTGAGAGTGGGACCACAGACAGCTCTCTCACACGCCCTGTCTCTTGGTCACCATAACCTCTTTGCTACTCACGGTTTAATGGAAATATACGAAGAATAACCTTCCTTGGGAGGTCTTCAAAACATTGTCTGATAAACTGATAAACACATCCTGTGACCGATATCTTTGTTACATACAGGGAATGGGTTAACCTAGTGATGGTTAGTGCTTTGCACTTAGTTCTATGAGCATCCTTAATGTACCAACAGAGATAAATTATTGTTCACCTTTTTCTGACAAATGTACTCATTGTAAGTCAATTTGGATGAAAGCGTCTGCTAAATGCCCTATATGTAAATGTTAATGTTCATTGTAGGGAGAGACTAGACTAAATAGCTCAGACTTTTATACTGTTGGTATAAACTGTATATGTAAAATAAAATAAAAACGATCACAGTAGAGGACTACTATGGGCAAATTACTCCTGGATAATAAAGGATACACCTCATCATTATATGGAATAGATCCTGCAGCGTCCGCGCTACAGAGCCTCTATTTAATAGCTCAGACGCCCTGACGTCGCGGTGTGGGCGGAGCCTGATGCGGAAGTGCAGGTGCATCGACGTATTTTCCGTCGTCGCAACACACACTCACGCACTACCAGCGTAGTACGAGCTGCCAGACACATACACACACAAGATACCACTTCGATTCCCGTCACATCATCCGTTTCCCCGTCCTTTAGAGCAACACGCGTGGGAGGACGTCGAGATGGCGCTGAACAAGAACAGCTCCGAGTCGGGGGGCGTCATCATCAACAACAGTGAAAGGTAACTCATCACGCAGCTCGTTAACTAAGCACCAACCTCACCCCTCTCTGGCTGTCTGTGGGCACGATGTCGTCCGATCCACGTCCATTACTTCACACTACTCGTACATCAGCTGACAGACTGAGACAGTCCATCATGGACGGAGATCGGACCCGCGTCCCGTCCTGACTGAGGCTGGTCCACTCGGGACTTTCTGCTCCTGGATCAACAACATCCCCTGCCAGGGTTCATAATCCACGGACTGTATGGACGGTGGACGGGCATACAACGGGATAACGTTGACAGTTAACGGCTTCATAACCTGACGTTTTATCGTTCGAGGAAACGGTGTCACGAACCTTTGAGTTAATGATCCACAGCGAGGCCACTGGGCAAGGCCTGGCGCTTACTGGGATCTCAGTTTACTGGTGGAGTTATGCACATGTGTTGTTGGGTCGTGGTGAATAATGCAACGTTATGAAACCCTTCAGCATGGACTACAACCAAACCATATGGTTTTGCAATAGTACTTCGAGCTGGTTTGGACTCGTATTTGCAATTGTTTTACTCCTTACCATTAAGTCATCAAGCAGATGACTTATCCAAAGCAACATAGTGTATTATGAAGTTGGGGTTGGGCATTTTGCTCAAGGATTCCCGCAGAGGTGGAATGCAGACACACTGGGATTAACCCCCCAGACCCTAGGAGCTGGGAAAAAAAGTATCCGGCCCCGGTATGAAAACCTCTGATCTCTGGTACCATCCTAGTGTCTTCCTCTGATCTCCTCCTGTGTGCTCTCCCTTCCAGTATCCTGATGAACCACGACAGCGTGGAGCTGGTGTTCTGTGAGGCCGACAGCCTCCCGGAGGCCTTCAGGAAGAGCAAGAAGGGAAGCATCTATCTAACGCCCTACAGGGTGAGAGATGAGGGCCACACAGCCCACCACGCACATCATCGTCCTCATCGTTACCTTTTACATTCTGATGCTGTAGCTATATATAGAACAGTTCATTCCACCCGATGGAACTGAAGCCTTTTGAAGTTTTATAAAAACTAAATGCTGGTGGAGAAAATTAAAAGCTTTTAAAGACAGGCCTCGAGTCAAGGCTAGGTTGTTGTGCTGCCATCTGAAGGTGGTAACGCATCAATACTGACTTAACCCCGTTCTTTATGATTGAGTAATCTTTTAATGTGCAAGCCAAATGTAAGTTTGATGTTATCGTCAATGAAGAAAGGTTAATAATGTGTGGACTTGATTTGCTCATTGACCCAAAACATATCACATAACAGTATTAGCCTCACAGCCTCATTAGCCTCTTCTAGATAATTCCGTTGCATTTTCAACCCCTTAAATGAGTTGGTGTGTGCCACGGCGCAGGTGATCTTCCTGGCCAAGGGGAAGGACGCCCTGCAGTCCTTCATGATGCCCTTCTACCTGATGAAGGGCTGTGAAATCAAGCAGCCCGTCCTGGGAGCCAACTACATCAAGGGCTCCGTCAACGCCGAGCCCGGAGGTACGACCGCCACCCTGGCCACCTACAGTACATATCCCCTGTAAGACAGTCACAGCCTCTCTGTAAGGCAGTCACAGGCCTCCCAGCCTCTCTTCAAGGCAGTCCCAGGCCTCACAGCCTCTATGTAGGACAGTCACAGCTCTGGGTAGAATCCCGCGCGGTCATTGTTGTCGTGGACCGGGGTAGGATGAATGGGTTTGGTTTCCCGGGCAGTGCTCGGGTGTATGACGGGAATCATGTATAAATAATCACTCAACCGTAACCAGGGATACACGGGGAGGAGCACATTGGTGTAGGACATCCATGTGTTTCTAATGCAAGCACAAAACATTCGCCTGTTTGAGATGTAATCATATTGAAGCGGGCTGCGTGTGTTCCAGGCGGCTGGGAAGGCGCCGTGACGTTCAAGCTGGTCTTCGCTGCCGGCGGAGCCATCGAATTCGGCCAGTGCATGCTGCAGGTGGCCGCCCAAGGTACGGGCACAGAACCGCATGGAGGGGAGGTCATTGCTCCCAGACGTGGTTGAAGACTAATAATCACGTGGTTGATGATCATTCTTCCATCACTGATCATCGCTCACGGGCGGGAGATTGTGTGACGCCGGAGTCGTGATGATTGATTGTTTGTTGAAGATTCATCGACCGTTTGATTGACAACTCACCTGTGGTCCCTTGTGCCCCGCAGCGTCCAGAGGTCAGCCAGCCACGGCCGGGTTTGGCGGCTGCCCATACATGGCCAACGGGGCGTACGCCTACCCCCCGCCCCCCACCACCAACGGGATGTACCCGGCCGGCCCCCCGCCGGGCTACAACTACCCCAACGCCCCGGCCACAGGTACACTCAGTAGGACCTTTACTAGTAAAGGTGACGCATTATGCCACCAGGTGTGAGTGTGATTAGCCGGTTACAAGCCGTTTTGAAAATCTGCCTCTTCTGACGTCCACCTAGATGTGTGTATGACGGATAGATGAGCAATGTTTGCTACAGTCCACTGGTTAGTCTGGTAGACGGATCTATCCAGCGCACATCTAGGTGGACACGCCCACTTGTTAGAAGAAACAGATTTTTCTAATCATAAACCCACCTGGTGGTATTATATGAGACCTTTTAATATTTTGACTGCACTCATTTGAACCGCCACCTGAATTTATTGCCATCCAATGGGAGCCATCGCTGTGAAGGGGTTAAGACTCGGGGGGGGGGGGGGGGGGGGGGGGGGGGCATTCAGTCTGAATGACGCCTATGCCTAATCAAGGTCATGCTGTGTTGGAGTGGAGCTAATCAAGTTGTGTTGGAGTGAGTGGTGACAGCAGAGATGTATTCCGACCACTCACATCTCTGGCGTGTCGGGTGGATCTGGTCCAGGAACGGAGCCACCTGTTGGCCGATCCACACTGCTCGTTGGGTAGCGATCCTGGGTGACATTTCTCTCTCCCCCCCCCCCCCCCCCCCCCCCGGTTCCAGGTGGGTTCTACCCGAACCCTCCAGCGTTTGACGGCCCTGCAGCCTACATGCCCCCCCCTCCCTACTCTGCCCCCCTGGGTCAGCAGCCCCCACATGTCCCTGACCTGCCGTCCACATCAGCAGGTGAGACTTATTCATTCTGATTTCATTGGGGCGACATGTGGCTCTGGTTTTAGAGGAAGGTCGCTAGTTCGATCCCCGGCTCTTCGTGTCGAGGTGTCCCTGAGCGAGACGCCTCACGGCTAACTGCTCCCGACGAGCTGGCTGTCGCCTTGCATGGTTGGCACCGCCACAGTGCATGAATGGGTGAATGTGAGGCAATAAGATGATGCGCTTTGATTGGCCACTGGTTAGAAAAGCGCTGTATAGAAGGAGCTTCCAGATCACTCCTTTGGGTTCTCCAGCCGCATCGCACCTCTAACGGGATCAATACCCCGTTTGGCTCCAGCCCCGGAGTTCAAGAAAAGCTGCTCTAGGGGATGAAGACGCTGAGGCCGACTCATTGTACTAACGAGCCCCTCCCTCTTCTGTTTCTGTCCCCCCCCCCTCTCTCTGTCTCTCCCGTCTCTGTCCCCCTCCCTCCCCCGTGTCTGTCCCTCACCCGTCTCCTCCCTCCCTGTCTCCTCCGTCTCTCCCCCAGCGGAGGCCAAGGCAGCCGAGGCCGCGGCCAGCGCCAGCTGCGCCACGCTCCCTCCCTCCCACGTCTACCTGCCGCAGGTGAGTTCACCGCCACCCCCAGCGCCCCCTGGGGGCCGACAGGCACCAGGCGGGCTGACACTCAATGGCTGATCCAGAGTCAGCTATTGAGTCCATACAGGTCAAAATCAACCAGCACCCCGTCACCTATTTTAAAATGTTTTGTCTGTATGTACGTACGTCGATTATGGCGGCCATTCCCCTCCTGAGTCTTGATCATACCTGGAAGGAGGGATCTCCCACTCTGCGTTCCTTCTCAAGATTATTTTGTTCTTGCCCTGTAGGGGGCTAGGGTCAGGGGGTGGGTCAAATGTTGAAATGTTATTGAATAAATAAAGTAAATAAAGGGGACAAAAAACTTTTTTTTTGTCTTATACTATAAGGAAGCCATTTGTTTTAGAGAGTGATGACGCTT
This sequence comes from Gadus chalcogrammus, assembly GCF_026213295.1. Classification (NCBI taxonomy): domain Eukaryota; kingdom Metazoa; phylum Chordata; class Actinopteri; order Gadiformes; family Gadidae; genus Gadus; species Gadus chalcogrammus. The sequence continues at coordinate 5,297,948 of NC_079429.1, forward strand.
TGATCATATCAACTCTTATCCCTTTGTGGACGGATCAGTAATCCTAGTACAATGATGGAGGCTGGGGTCTGGTGAGATCCAGGCACAGTAGTGCAAGCCAGCGGTCCTCCTAGGGGGGGGGGGGTGGGGGGAGAGAGAGAGGGACAGAGGGGGGGGGGGAGAGAGGGACAGAGGGAGGGAGGGAGGGAGGGTGGCTGGGGCTGGCTCTGACACAAGGCAACCCTAGCGGGCCTCGTGAAACGCACTGTTGCATTTGAACCCCAAATGTGTTCCCTCATGTTGTCTCCCCTTGTGCTCTCTCGTAGGACAAGCCTCCACCGTATTCCCCCCCCGAAGACAAGAAGAACCAGTAGACCGGCGACACTGCCCCCCCCACCCCCAGTCTCCTCTTTTCTCTCCATCCTGTGCTCAGATGCGTCTCCTGCCCAGGCTACACTAACTCCCCCGTTTCTTTCCTTTGCTAATTGGCTGCCGAGTATAGCAAACATAGCTGTTTTTATTATTATTAAACCGTCCGTGTTTATCGTATATTTTTCTTCTTCGTTCTGCGCCGGGTTTTCCTCGACTGATCATCTCCATGTGTAACGCTCGGCGCGTCTAAATGTGAATGAGTCGGCGGTTGTCGTGACGACCCGGTGTTAGTGGAAGTCTTTATTGTGATGTTATGATTGTATACAAGGGGTCGGGCTAACGCATTGAGGCAGGCCCGAGGGGAGAGCGTTCTCAACGTCGTCTAACCTTATAGTTTAGCCTGCAGCGATCGCCCGTTCGAGTTGTTCAAACGTTTATTTTGCACCGTACCCGATAGATTAAGCTTGGCCTGATTGTTTAACAAGACTGAAACTATTCCTCCGTTAACCTATAATGAGGCAAGAAGAAATGCAGTGTTTTATTTTTGTATAATTTATTTGCGTGTACAGGATTTTTGGCTGTAAAGAAAATGAGATATTTTATCAGTTGACATAACACTACCATAGAAGACGTGCTTTTGTAAGGATGGATAACTGAGAGGGGGGGCGGCTGGAGTGGATGTTTTTAGCGGCTGAATGCAAAGATTAGAATGGTGCTTAGTTGCGGTCCCTGATCCAGGATTAGAGGGAACAGATTTAACGCTATTACCGTGCGCGTGAGAGCAGAGAGTCTTGTCGGCCCGTTGTGGACACGGGGACAACTCGCTTCCCTTTTTCAGTGTCAGGTGAACATAAAAGAAGCTTTTTGTTAATTCTTCCCCGTCTGTTTTAACGATGTGACCAAATGGACGGCTGCGCTTTCAACTGACGTGTCTGAGGCCTGTCTTTTAGAAAAATAACTTAAAATCCAAGCACTTTACGAGTCTGGGCTTCAACCTCATCCTCCTGTCGGTTCGTCCCAGTTAGGTTCTGTGTGACACGAGGCATACAGCTTTTCTTCTGGGCGTCGAGCCACTGTTTGCTGTCTTGGCTGTACGTATATTAATAAAAAAGCACTGTATTTAATCTATGTGATCTATTTTGAAGTCATGGAAAAAAAACAAGCATAATCGCACCCTAAACTGATGCATGTTTGCATTGGAGTGGATTTTATTAAACTGATCTTGATGAAGTGAAGCACAAATCGTCTTTTTGTTTTGTCATTTATTAACAACGGCCAAACCCTGATCGGTTGTGTGTTCTACTTGAGGAGCAACAAAATGGTGAGTTACAAAATAAAAGTTGGATCGTTGTTTTGAGGAGCTTGATCTGCTCTTGTCGTTATGCACCTGTAGAACCGCAGAACCACCAAGTACTCCGCTAAAGGGCCCGTATTTCACCACTAGGTGTAGGTGTTATTATCCACTACCAGCCACTCACAACTGTTGGTCAATTAGGGGCCCAAACTAGGGGAACCATCTCCTGACCACACCCTTAATGACCACGGCCGTACAGATACCTCAGGGTGGCCGGCTCTTCCATACTCTTTCCAAAGAGGTGTCATAACACTAACATGAACCTGCTCCTTTTAATGTGTTGGTGTTGGACTGTGGTTCTACTTTAATGGACTTCGCCACAGTTTATATTTTACCCCGGCACCAGTTACTAGTTTCATGATTTTCCTCAAATCAACCAATAAAGCGTATTTGTTCATCCAAGCAGAATATTCTTTGTGGATTTAGATGTTCTTCCGGTCACCAGCTTCAGGAGGCTGTGAATGCCCCATGATTTATGAAACGTCCACCTTCACTAGACCCCCAGCCCAGCCCATTTCACCAAAACACTTACAGAGAATCAAGAGGGACACGTTCCACGCAGATTTCACTCAGAGGTGAGGCCATTTGGCCAACACTTTTTACTCTTCACACACACACAAACAAACATAGTTGAAACACATCGGCTCTCACAAAGATCCACTGGGGCCAAAGGACGCGACGCAGGGCGAGGGACAAGGCAGCCCCCGGGAGAGCACCTTGTGCCTGGGGCTCCACCGCAGCGAGGATGACCGGACTAGAGCTGGGCCATTAATAGATTTTTAATCGTTATTCAAATTTATGGTCAATAATAGATTTAAAAAAAAAAAAAGATTATTTAAAAGAAGTAAAATAGTAAAATGTCAACATGGCTGCATGCGCTGGAAAAGAGTTTAGAGTTTGCCTAAAGTCTGTGGCAACCAAATTTAGCTTTTTGTTAATCTTCAAATAAAATCCAAACTTAAAATAGATATTTATTTCTCATTTATAGAAAAGAATATCTATTAAAATCAATAATCGGGTTTGGTGGGTAAAAATCTGCGATTTTATTTTAGGCCAAATCGCCCAGCCCTAGACGGGACCATCTGTTAGAGGTTACACCCAGAAGGACTCCTCAGCCCTTCACTCCTACGCCGGTGCCAGTGAGTAACCCTACCCTCCCAGTCCACCGTTCTGAGGGCTGTGTTCTGCTAGGCTGATTTCATCAGCTTGAGAGACAAAACAAATGAAAAAACAAAAGGAAATATCAAAGCAATAACGTACAGCGGACATATCCCGTCGTAGGGGAAAACCAAAGAGGGGCTGGCATGTGCGATGCCGTTTCCAGTGGTACCCCGTCCATCCCACAGTGACGAGGCGTTCATCCAGTTGCTCTACGTTTGTTCGGTTTCGAAGCGATCCACCACCACGACCAGATTTCTGCTCTGATTATAAGGTTCCTCCCAATGTTACTTGAAGCCATAAACAGTGCAGAGTAAAACACAAAGGCAGCAGTACCACTATGGCTTGGAATGAACTGCGGTCCCAAACAGGTCACATGGCCGTTCCTCCTGCATGATTCACATAGTGTGCTTCTTCATTGTTCTCGATCAGATTATTGCTTTGAGGATATAACTTCAAGCCATTTTTTTGCCTGGAATCGACCCAATTCCATCCCATTACAGTATTAGTGTAACCGTTGTTTAAAAGTGCACTGATAAAGGTGTTCCAATTGACAAATCCTTTTAGGAAAGTCTTGCTATGAGAAGGAGGCCTTGATGCGATTCGTTACTCCCACCGGAACCCTGAAATCGGCCCCTTGCCCTCCCTTGTAACCTTACCCCGGCGGACATAGTACCACATGTGATTGGACACTGCAGTGAGCAGCTTCAGGATGCTTGGGTCCTTATTGGAAAACCTTGTCAGCCCTCGTTGGCCTTCGACTGTCCTTCCTTTTTCATTAAGGTCAGACGTTGATTCATGTGTTTTTCCGATTGCAAGTCCAACTTGCAACAGAGACTAAAACCTGCAGCATTGAACCAATGTGGTTACTAATATGAATGATGATGGAGCCATCATGGTGTGCTACTATAACGTGGATTGTCCAACAGAGGAGGAAGGGAGAAAATAAAGTGGAAAATAGTGGATTGCACCAAGAGTTGTTATAAGGATCTGCCATTTAGAAAGTTGAAACTAACATTCAGCACTTTGGGAGAAGTAGTCCCTGCCTAAAGATTTACTAATGCCGCTTTTCCACCGCACATGTAGCTCGACTCGACACGACACGACTCGACACGACTCGACACGGTAGCAGCGCGGGTGCTTTTCCACCGCAAATAGTACCTCCGGGACGTGGGCGGGGTCGTCTGCGCGAAAGGGCCGTGACGTATTTTTGTACGCGACGCAAACAACACCTACGTAACCCACACATGGACAGAACCCACATAACAACAATGGAGAACATCGATGCGATGGTATTCGTGTTCGTATTATTAGCTGGCATGTTGAAGAAGTGGAATATGTTGGCTGCGGCGCTACTATGGCTGTTCTATCGTTACCAGCATGGTTGCCATGTCGCTCTCGTGACTTCGTCACACTCTCTGGCCAATCAGTGGCCGGCCGTCTGCCGACGTCACCTTTTAGCATCGGCTCAGCCGCTTGGAACCTAGAGCGAGGCGGTACTAGAAAAATCAGCCACTTGAGGTACTAGATCGCGGTGGAAACGCAAAAAAGGCGAGCTGAGTCGAGTCGAGTCGAGTCGTGTCGAGCTCGTACCATGCAGTGGAAAAGCGGCATAATAAGCCCGGAGAAGGAAACCTTTGGAACGGCTCCTTTAAGGGGAACCTTGGAACCCTGAAGACGTGGGCTTTGCAGGGAAGCCCCGTCTACCAGTGTGTGTGTCAGCGTGTGTGTGTGCGCGCGCGCGCGTGTGTGTGTCTTCAGCAAGACCCCCTGAGAGTTCTCCGGAGCGCTGTGCTCACGTGGAGCATAGGGTGACGCAGACGCCCTCCCCGATCCAGCAGGCGGGGAACAGCGTCCGGGTGAAGGCGCAGTGGAAGGCGTGCAGCCGCGTGGCCCCGTCGCCGTAGTAGGTGAGCGTGCCCGCCTCGTAGTCCAGCAGCAAGCCCAGGCGCTTGTGGCGGGGGTGGCCTGGCAGAATCTCGCGGTGGCCCCCGTGCCAGGCGCTCAGCTGCTGCTCGTCCAGCTGCAGGCTCCAGGACAGCTCGTTCATGCCCACCATGCAGCGCTTGCCCTTCTCCTTGCGGGGGATGTCCTCGTAGGTCACCTGGGAAGGGAGGGGGAGGATTGTGAAGGGCGCAACCGAAAGGGCTACATTTAGCTTACAGCAACCGATAGCATTCACTCTTTTAACCTATAGTGGCATTTAGCATATAGCACCTTTAAGCGTGTAGCACCATTTAGCGAATAGCACCATTTAGCCTATAGCACCATTTAGCATACAGCAACAGTTAGCATCCGCCACTTTAACATATAGTGACATTTAGCATACAGCCACTTTAAGCATGTAGCACCATTTAGCGTATAGCACCATTTAGCGTATAGCACCAATTAGCGTATAGCACCAATTAGCCTATAGCACCATTTAGCATACAGCAACAGTTAGCATCCACCACTTTAACATATAGTGACATTTAGCATACAGCGACTTTAAGCGTGTAGCACCAGCGTATAGCACCATTTAGCGTATAGCACCATTTAGCGTATAACCCATGACTGAGCCGTGACGGAGCCCCCACTCACCCCCAGGTAGGCCCAGGGCTTGGACACCTCCAGCTCCCAGTAGTGCTGGCCGCTGGAGAAGCCCTGGAAGCAGAGCACCTGCCAGGTGTGGTCGAAGCGCGCCTCGTTGGCGAGGACCTGACGCGGCCCGGAGGTCAGGTGCTCTGCCCGCCGGTTCTCCTGGGACAGCAGCAGGTGGCCGTTGGCCGTGCGCGGGTCAAAGGTCAAGGAACACCTGTCTGCAGACGTCGGGAGGGGGAGAGGGGGGAATCAGAACGTGGGGGTGGGGTGAGAGGGGCGACAGGTGACGGTTGTGTCGCGTGTCCGAGCTCTGGAGGTAGAGCAGCGGAGAACTATCCATTATTCAGGATCAGGACTTTAATATTTAACTTCTAACTGGAAACGGCGTCTTTATGCTCCTACTTAAGTTTTTTGGTCTTCAAAAGTATTACTATTGAATTACAGCATGCATATTTTTGCTTCAGTCATATTATCCATTTTAGGTATCTGAATTCCAATAACCTTCTGACCCCTAAAGAGATGAATAGATAGATAGATATCTATAGGTCTCTGTGTATATCTCTATCCATCCATCCATCCATCCATCCATCCATCCATCCATCCATCCATCCATCCATCCATCCATCCATCCATCCATCCATCCATCCATCCATCCATCCATCCATCCATCCATCCATCCATCCATCCATCCATCCATCCATCCATCCATCCATCCATCCATCCATCCATCCATCCATCCATCCATCCATCCATCCATCCATCCATCCATCCATCCATCCATCCATCCATCCATCCATCCATCCATCCATCCATCCATCCATCCATCCATCCATCCATCCATCCATCCATCCATCCATCCATCCATCCATCCATCCATCCATCCATCCATCCATCCATCCATCCATCCATCCATCCATCCATCCATCCATCCATCCATCCATCCATCCATCCATCCATCCATCCATCCATCCATCCATCCATCCATCCATCCATCCATCCATCCATCCATCCATCCATCCATCCATCCATCCATCCATCCATCCATCCATCCATCCATCCATCCATCCATCCATCCATCCATCCATCCATCCATCCATCCATCCATCCATCCATCCATCCATCCATCCATCCATCCATCCATCCATCCATCCATCCATCCATCCATCCATCCATCCATCCATCCATCCATCCATCCATCCATCCATCCATCCATCCATCCATCCATCCATCCATCCATCCATCCATCCATCCATCCATCCATCCATCCATCCATCCATCCATCCATCCATCCATCCATCCATCCATCCATCCATCCATCCATCCATCCATCCATCCATCCATCCATCCATCCATCCATCCATCCATCCATCCATCCATCCATCCATCCATCCATCCATCCATCCATCCATCCATCCATCCATCCATCCATCCATCCATCCATCCATCCATCCATCCATCCATCCATCCATCCATCCATCCATCCATCTATCTATCTATCTATCTATCTATCTATCTATCTATCTCTATACACACACACATCTATATATAGATATGGATCTATACATGTGTGTACCAAACGTATGCTGTAACTGCATGGTCCTGTGTTTGGATGTGATGGGTGAGGGAGCATGTGGGGTCCACACTGGACTTACAGGCGTTGAGGCCCTCCTTCCCTCCAGGGTGGCATCGAGCGGCCGGGCTGGGAACCACAGCCAGGACAGGGCGCTTGTCCTGGGGGGAACCTGAGAGAGAGAGAACACAGGGCATTGAATGGCTCTCTAACCTTTTTTACTATTCTACCTCCTAGTCTACCTTTCAGTGCCCCACAGTGCCCCACTAGTCCCACCCCAGAGAGGGGGGTGGGACTAGTGCTTGTAGTCTCATGAGCATTCTCCCCTCTTAGACTTCCTACTTCCTATTTAAAAATCGTCATATTGCGTCATCTTAAACAGGAAGTGTTGGAGATCGATACAGATCTCTCCAGTCTCTCCAGAAAATAAGGAAATGATGCACGACCATTCAAAAATATGAGTGGGTTTCTAATGATACAAAGCTTAATGGAAATGGGTGAAGTTTCCCTTTAATCTTTTCAGTACCCCCTGCAGTACTCCGAAATACCCCTAGGGGTACGCGTACCCCCAATTTGAGAAAAGCTTCTCCAAACGTTTACACTTGATGCAGCAACACAAATGATTGGGTGGTTGAACCCTTTAACCTGGAGCGCTCCTTCTGAATGAGGGGGCGTCTGGTGCAGGGATCGACCGATCAGGATTTTTTAGGGCCAATGACGATACCGATTTTTTCATCAACCTTAACCGATACGGGCTGCCTATTTTCTTGAGCCAGTGCAGCTTTTGCTCCCTCAATTTACATCATAAGAATGACAATATGATGATAACAAATGTTACAAGTCTCAATTTAAAAAATTTGCATTTATTGAACTGTCCCATTTGTAAAAAAAAATAAATAAAAAATAAAAGTAAAATGTCGGCCAGCCGATATATCGGTCGATCACTACTCTGGTTGTCAGGAGAACTCCACCTACCTTGTTTGTCCAGGCCGACCACAGCGCTCACAGCCTTCTCCAGGTCTTCCGTCACCAGCTTGGATACGCGGGAAAGGACCTCTGTGATCCCGTTGAGACGCTCCTGCAGATTGGGCGTCATGTCCACTGGAATCTCCTTGAAGCTGGGAACCCTCACCAGCGTTGACTCCTGCCCAGGGAAGATAGAATGTTCAGAAGTTAGGAAGAGGGCTAACCTCATCAAAGCATTGCCAAACAGCGCTTAATGATTGTGTCGGTCTGATAGGCTGATTGCACATTGCGTGTCATTATATTGGACCATGTGTACGGCTTCTTGAGTAATGCACGGAATAAGAATGCCGGATGAATAAAAGCAAGGCAAAATAACAGAGGAACATGGATTGGCTAGGATTTAAGACCTCAAGCTTCCTGCATCAAAGTTTTCTCAGCCTACCAATAACGTCAGGCTACAACCCCTTTCTTTGAAAATCGTATCGTAATCACAAAATAGTGATTCTACTACGAAATAGGGTGATGTGATTGATTTGTAGGAAACAACAGGCCAAACAGAGAAGCATACCTTTCTAAGAAGGCTTTTAATATTTTGGGATAACTACACAGACGCATGCCATACACTCTCTTCATGAGCCTAGATAATAGCCATGTCTAAATATTCTAAATGATATTCCCACTCAGCAGCAGGCCTAAGGAACCAGGCTGCAGTGGATTCAATTGTCAACTGAAAGATATTATTCTTCATGGTATATTTTCTTCAGAGAAACACTGGGTTATCTTTTTTAAGTAGTCTCATGTGCCAATTTAACTAGAATGTCTGCAACCCTTGATATACAGGAGTACTCATTAACAAAATACACTGAAATTGACAACATAGGAAGAGGCAGAAATATCCAACATATTGAATCAAAGACACTACAAGTCAGGTGACCACAGCAGGTAATTACAGCTGATTGGAAATTGGCAACCTGTCTTGTACCAGATAGACAAGCAATAAAAAGCCTGCAAGAAATCATTGCTGCATGTCTGAAGGTACAGCAAATGCAATGGCCATGCACAGGTTTTGTGTAGGAGCTGCTTTCGTCGTAGCAATTTGGATGACCGAAGGTAAAGTACATTGTAGAGGACTGATTTATTTACTTGAGGAAACTTTAGGCTTAGTATCAATTTGTCTTTAGGTCTGTGATTGAGCTTAAATTTAGTATTTTTTTACTTTCATTGGCGGTGAGCAGTTGTGCTAAATGCGAGGTCCATTTGTGAAATCTCAATGGTCGCTGTAAGCTAAATAATGCTACATGCTAAATGGTGCTAAATGGGGCTATATGCTAAATGGGGCTATATGCTAAATGGGGCTACATGTTAAAGTGGAGTGTGTTTGAGGTGGCTATACACTAAATGGTGCTATGCTAAAGGTTGCAACATGTTAAAGTAGTGTATGCTAAATGGTGCTGTATGCCAAATATTGCTAAATGCTAACATTGCTATAGTCTATGGTGCTATATGCTCACTGATGTTTTATGCTATGATGCTAGTGTTAAATGGTACATTATCCTTAATGGTGCTAAGCGTTAAATGATGCTGCATGCCAAATCTTCCTCCATGCTAAATGATGCTATATTCTATACGCAAAATGAAACCACATGCTAAACGCCGCTATGTGCTAAATGTTGCCCTGTAATTGTTTTTAGTCTCTTGCGCCCCATTTGGAGGGACCAACGGGAGATCCGGAGATGAGATCGGCCTGGGAAGTAAGGGATGAAAAGGCAATGTATATATTTGACTGTCTCCTTCAGTCTGAGTAGTTGACTTGATGGTTTGATTTTCAGATGTTCCACAAAATGACCTAGCTGATGTCATTAAAATGCAACAACTAATTGAGGCCCTGTATCAAGACCACTATATTATAGAAGGTATGCTCACGCCTCACTCCAGGATGTCTGTAGCTGTAACTCTAGCATTCAATGAAATGTTGTAACTCTATTTTCTGTTTCAACTGAACAGAATACCTCAAGTCTGCCGCAAAAGCTAGGGCCTATGACCACGTCACCACAGCCCCCCCGGCCTCTAACAACGGGACTCAAGCCTCTGACCCCCTGGCCTCTAACAACGGGACTCAAGCCTCTGACCCCCTGGCCTCTAACAACGGGACTCAAGCCTCTGACCCCCTGGCCTCTAACAACGGGACTCAAGCCTCTGACCCCCTGGCCTCTAACAACGGGACTCAAGCCTCTGACCCCCTGGCCTCTAACAACGGGACTCAAGCCTCTGACCCCCTGGCCGCTAACAACGTGACTCAAGCCTCTGACCCCCTGGCCGCTAACAACGGGACTCAAGCCTCTGACCCCCTGGCCGCTAACAACGGGACTCAAGCCTCTGACCCCCTGGCCGCTAACAACGGGACTCAAGCCTCTGACCCCCTGGCCGCTAACAACGGGACTCAAGCCTCTGACCCCCTGGCCGCTAACAACGGGACTCAAGCCTCTGACCCCCTGGCCGCTAACAACGGGACTCAAGCCTCTGACCCCCTGGCCGCTAACAACGGGACTCAAGCCTCTGACCCCCTGGCCGCTAACAACGGGACTCAAGCCTCTGACCCCCTGGCCGCTAACAACGGGACTCAAGCCTCTGACCCCCTGGCCGCTAACAACGGGACTCAAGCCTCTGACCCCCTGGCCTCTAACAACGTGACTCAAGCCTCTGACCCCCTGGCCTCTAACAACGTGACTCAAGCCTCTGACCCCCTGGCCTCTAACAACGGGACTCAAGCCTCTGACCCCCTGGCCGCTAACAACGGGACTCAAGCCTCTGACCCCCTGGCCGCTAACAACGGGACTCAAGCCTCTGACCCCCTGGCCTCTAACAACGGGACTCAAGCCTCTGACCCCCTGGCCTCTAACAACGGGACTCAAGCCTCTGACCCCCTGGCCGCTAACAACGGGACTCAAGCCTCTGACCCCCTGGCCGCTAACAACGGGACTCAAGCCTCTGACCCCCTGGCCGCTAACAACGGGACTCAAGCCTCTGACCCCCTGGCCGCTAACAACGGGACTCAAGCCTCTGACCCCCTGGCCGCTAACAACGGGACTCAAGCCTCTGACCCCCTGGCCGCTAACAACGGGACTCAAGCCTCTGACCCCCTGGCCGCTAACAACGGGACTCAAGCCTCTGACCCCCTGGCCTCTAACAACGTGACTCAAGCCTCTGACCCCCTGGCTTTTAACGGGACTCAAGCCTCCGACCCCCTGGCCGCTAACAACGGGACTCAAGCCTCCGACCCCCTGGCCGCTAACAACGGGACTCAAGCCTCTGACCCCCTGGCCTCTAACGTGACTCAAGCCTCTGACCCCCTGGCCTCTAACGTGACTCAAGCCTCTGACAACGTGACTCAAGCCTCTGACCCCCTGGCCGCTAACAACGGGACTCGAGCCTCTGCCCATGTGACTCAAGCCTCTGATCCCCTGGCCTCTAACAATGTAACGCAAGCCTCTGACCCCCTGGCTTTTAACGGGACTCAAGCCTCTGACCCCCTGGCCTCTAACGGGACTCAAGCCTCTGACCCCCTGGCCTCTAACGGGACTCAAGCCTCTGACCCCCTGGCCTCTAACAACGGGACTCAAGCCTCTGACCCCCTGGCCGCTAACAACGGGACTCAAGCCTCTGACCCCCTGGCCGCTAACAACGGGACTCAAGCCTCTGACCCCCTGGCCGCTAACAACGGGACTCAAGCCTCTGACCCCCTGGCCGCTAACAATGGGACTCAAGCCTCGGACCCCCTGGCCTCTAACAACGAGACTCAAGCCTCGGACCCCCTGGCCTCTAACAACGTGACTCAAGCCTCTGACCCCCTGGCCTCTAACAATGTAACGGAAGCCTCTGACCCCCTGGCTTTTAACGGGACTCAAGCCTCTGACCCCCTGGCTTTTAACGGGACAAAAGCCTCCGACCCCCTGGCCGCTAACAACGTGACTCAAGCCTCTGACCCCCTGGCCTCTAACAACGTGACTCAAGCCTCTGACCCCCTGGCCTCTAACAACGTGACTCAAGCCTCTGACCCCCTGGCCTCTAACAACGTGACTCAAGCCGCTGACCCCCTGGCCTCTAACAACGTGACTCAAGCCTCTGACCCCCTGGCCTCTAACAACTTAACGCAAGCCTCTGACCCCCTGGCCTCTAACAACGTGACGCAAGCCTCTGACCCCCTGGCCTCTAACAACGTGACGCAAGCCTCTGACCCCCTGGCCTCTAACAACGTGACTCAAGCCTCTGACCCCCTGGCCTCTAACAACGGGACTCAAGCCTCTGACCCCCTGGCTTTTAACGGGACTCAAGCCTCCGACCACCTGGCCGCTAACAACGGGACTCAAGCCTCTGACCCTTTGGCCGCTAACAACGGGACTCAAGCCTCTGACCCTTTGGACTCTAACAACGGGACTCAAGCCTCTGACCCTTTGGCCTCTAACAACGTGACTCAAGCCTCTGCCCATGTGACTCAAGCCTCTGACCCCCTGGCCTCTAACAACGTGACTCAAGCCTCTGACCCCCTGGCTTTTAACGGGACTCAAGCCTCTGACCCCCTGGCTTTTAACGGGACTCAAGCCTCTGACCCCCTGGCTTTTAACGGGACTCAAGCCTCTGACCCCCTGGCTTTTAACGGGACTCAAGCCTCTGACCCCCTGGCTTTTAACGGGACTCAAGCCTCTGACCCCCTGGCCTCCAACGGGACTCAAGCCTCTGACCCCCTGGCCGCTAACAACGGGACTCAAGCCTCTGACCCCCTGGCCTCTAACAATGTGACTCAAGCCTCTGCCCATGTGACTCAAGCCTCTGACCCCCCGGCCTCTAACAATGTGACTCAAGCCTCTGCCCATGTGACTCAAGCCTCTGACCCCCCGGCTTCTAACAACGTGACTCAAGCCTCCGACCCCCTGGCCGCTAACAACGGGACTCAAGCCTCTGACCCTTTGGCCTCTAACAACGTGACTCAAGCCTCTGACCCTTCGGCCTCTAACAACGTGACTCAAGCCTCTGACCCCCTGGCCTCTAACAACGTGACTCAAGCCTCTGACCCCCTGGCCTCTAACAATGTAACGCAAGCCTCTGACCCCCTGGCTTTTAACGGGACTCAAGCCTCTGACCCCCTGGCCTCTAACGGGACTCAAGCCTCTGACCCCCTGGCCGCTAACAACGGGACTCAAGCCTCTGACCCCCTGGCCGCTAACAACGTAACTCAAGCCTCTGACCCCCTGGCCTCTAACAACGTGACTCAAGCCTCTGACCCCTTGGCCTCTATCAACGTGACTCAAGCCTCTGACAACCACAAACTGGCCTCCGACATCTCTGAGAAGCTTGCTTCCAGTCAAAGCAACAACTCCATGATGCCCATTCATCACAATCAAAGTGAGGGAAATTGAAGCCATTTATAATGAAGAGATGTGCACAATATTTTGTGCACTATTTTAGTTGCTAACAATCTTTTGTTTCAGATGTTTCACAAACATCGCTAAGCAAAGGTTGCAGGAAACACTATAAGGCCGTTGGACTACAATTGCTTAAGGCGATCTCAAATTACAAGGATGTTAAAGAAGGTGAGATGGTTCAAGTTGCTTTGACTATTATTAAAATGTAAATTCTGTTTCATGGACGGATGTTTTCACTTCTTTAAACCCAACAGTAAGCCGAGAGTCGGATCAGGTGAACGCCGAGGCATCATCAGGAACTGACCCCAAAGCAGTCGGGGCTGCTTTGGATGCCATCGATTTAGCCGCTCTGAATAATGTTTTAACTGGACAACAGCATAATGGACAAGAAACTGACTATAACGAATGTATGCCTTGATAATAAAAACTTTTAATTGATACTGTACAATGTTTTTATTTGAGGGGTGGTTTGTAAATCTGGACCAAGCAATCTGTACTTGATGCACTTATTTCCCATTTGGTTGTGTAAGCAGAACCTGGGTGTTGTGACTTGGGACAAGCCCCTTCACTGTCTCTTAGGTCCCATCTTAAAACTCACCTTTACTCTGGCTTATAACTCCAGGTAGCGTGTTGATGTGTTATGTGTTATGTGGGCAGTGGATTTTATTTATTGGATTCTAGTTATTTTACTTTTATCCTATAAAGCCTCATCTGTTGTGCTTCTGTGGTTTTTAGTGTTTCTAATCATATCACAGCACTTTTAAATTGTGCTATATATAAAGTGGATTGGATGAAGCCAGCGCTGTGATCTTCATTAATGGCATTTGTGTGGGGGGAAACTAGACAAATGTGATACTGTTTTCCTTTTATTCCTAGTCTGTTTTACATGGTTTTGAATGATGACTATATGCTCTGTAAGGTGACCTTGGGTGTCTTGAAAGGCGCCTCTAAATTAAATGTAATATTACTAGTGTATGCTTAAATGGAAGATTTCCCTTAAATATAATGCAATGGAATCATTCTAGCTCCTGCTAAGGCTAAACTTGCCTTGGTTTGAAGCCTGCACTTGGGAGGAAAACAAAATTTTAACTACTGGTATATGCTGCCTAATCTCGAATTGTATCACCATGACAAATCCGTGACCATGCGACGGTAAAGGCATGTTTCTTTCTCCAGTGATCATTTCCATAATGTTTGAATATATTCTGAGCCGATCAGTGTAAAAAAAAACAGCACTTTTATGGGTCCAACATTGATGCAGCCTAATTGTGCCGCATCAACCAAGGATTACATTGCAGATCAGGGATGGAGGGTTCTGCACAATACTAGACCATATTTCAAATGTTCCCTGCATTTTTCCCCTGGTCCCAAAATGATAAAATACGGTTTAGTTTAAACCTGCATTTCCTACTAACAGTTGGGAAAGGAAAATTACCTTTAAAATAATCCAAGTCCCGCCTTTAATTTTATGGTACTGGAGTAGAAACCCAAACCTTGATGAGCTCTGAATCGGGGAGATGATGCAGCTCCTCGATGCGGTGCTGGCTCTGTCGTAGCTCCTGGGCCCTCTCGCGCAGCTGGGTGAGCCGCGCCTCAGCCTGGGCAAGGTCGCCCAGGTTCTTCCGCTCGATGAAGCGGTTCGTGGTTTCCTGCTTCTCGTCTAGCGCTTCCTTGAGGCTGCAGAATTTGGAGTCCAACCAGATGGAAGTCTGCTTGAGAGATACCTACAGATTGGGGGGGGCGGGGGGTACATGTCATCAAGGAGCAGGCAGCTGTTCACGGATGACAGCAGGCAGCAAGCAGATATTGGGATTTGATTTCAGAACCCTTTTGGCTAGGAGTCAAACCCCCCTTACGCACTTATTGTATAATGTAACTCCTGGCACTTTACAAAAAGTAGTTAGCATTGTGTAGCATCTTATCCTAGCTATTTCTGTTGTATACAGGGAATTGGTTAATCTAGCAATTGTTAGTGCTTCCCACTTGGTTCTATGAACATCCTTACTGTACCGACAGCGATATGTTGTTTCTATATATTGTTGTTTCTCTTTCTTCTGACAAATGTACTTAATTGTAAGTCACTTTGGATAAGACGAGGATCTGCTAAATGCCCTAAATGTAAATGTGAATGTAATACCTCAACGATAAAAACAATTCCAAACCCAATGTATGTAGCGGTGATAATATGTATGCCACAATACCTTGGCTTTTTCAATGTTTTCCGTCAGTACGCCAATACTCCTGTCATTTTCTTTGATGAGTTTTTCCACCTCTGCACTCTTGCTCTTCAGCAACAACTGTTAGAGAGCACATGGGAATAACGTGAAATGCATTGCGGTGTCTTAATTACCAGGAAGAAAGCTTTAAAATGCAGTTCCAAGATCCATCAAAGATGTGTTTATAATGCATGTTTGTAAGGATGTCAGTACCCCTTGGGTCTCCCGCTCCGTCTCCAACAACACCTTCTGGTGGGAATTACAGTTTGATACTCCACACTTGATGCAAACTCCCATTTTGTCCTCCTTGCAGTAATACACCAGGGGCATGTTGTGCAGATGACACAGTATAGCTGTCGCGCCCCCTCCATCCCTGCTAACCGGCTCTCCGCCAGTGCTGCTAGGGCTGTTCGCTGCCTCCGTCATGACGGCGAGGTTCACGTTGCGGTTCAGGATGGGCCTGATGGGGAACTTCTTGCTGCAGATGGGACACTGAGCGGGGACGTCGGACTTGCTCTGGGTGTCCCAGTGACGAGTGATGCATTTCTCACAGAAGGTGTGACCACAGGAGATGGTCACAGGAACCCGGAACGTGTCGAAGCAAATAATGCAGGTTAAATTTGGATTCTGACTCTCCATCTTGATCCCGAGTTGTATCTGAAATAAACGTTATTTTTTAAAATGTTGACACATTCCAGTTTTTCATGTAGTTATTACTACTGCCTGCATACTCAGTTTATTACAGAGACGTGGATTGATTAAAGGGGGGCTTTTCCCCACACTGACATGACTGGACATGCTTATGGATAATAAGTCATAGTTTAGTCCCAGACTGTGGACCAGCTGGTTAGGACTGGTGAGGGCACCGCTAGCTAACACACAATACTAACTTCAGCCAGCTGGAAGGCTGGCTAACGATAGCATAGCTAGCCTATATTAACGGCATGGCTTCCCTGGCGCACAACTCAAAACATAAACACACATTCACGTGTTATCACGCGTTCATAAACGTGTGACTGGTTACACATTCAACAACATCGATACCGAGAGGTTCCTACCAGGTCAACACGTCCATCATCTGGGCACAACGGAGGAGTGTCCGGGGAGGCGGGTTCGTTGGTGACGTCATAGGCACGCGTTACGTATGGCGCGAACGACTGACGTCACTGCCACCGCTGACTGCAGGAGAAGGGGATCGAAGATGGCGCTGCGCATGGTGTGCTCCTCGGTGCTGCGAGCAGGGACGGACTTAGCAGGCAACAATGTCAGGACGTTTCGGAATTCAGGTTAGGATTGCGGCTACCGGATGTTTTGTTTCGAGTTAACGGTTTGAATAAATGTGTTTCATGTGACACGTGTGACGGCAATTTGAATAAGCTCAGGCAGCGTTGGCTAGGCTCAGGAGGTATAGCGGGTTGCTAGCTCGATCCCCGGCTCCTCCTTGCGGAGTGTCGAGGTGTCCCTGAGCCAGACAGCTCACCCTAACTGCTCGCGACGAACTTGCAGTCGCCTTGCAGGGGTGACACCGCCGTCGGTGTGTTAATGTGTGTATGAATGGTTGATAGTCGCTGTGGATAATAGCGTCTGCTAAATGTAAACAGCTGGTGGTCTGTTGTGACCCCGCTTGGTGCTTCGTAGCCTGTGAAGGTTACCGTATGTTTTGTAATGTGATGAGGCGTTCTTTCACTAACATTTTTTAGTAGCCTGACAGATGAAGACACACAGTCAGTAAAACCCTGAGTGATTTCATCGGCCTTCTTTAGTTCATCTCCCATGTGGGAAAACTAAGTGCTTTGGCCCTGCTGAAGGGTCCTGTCAACCCTGCTCTGTAGTGATGTTGTGTTTTGAGTGTTCACTTTGTGTTTTTCTGACCCCTGACCTAATTCATCTGCTGGTCCAACACAGCCCGTGTTTGTCGCTGGACCCCCCCGCTCGGTCCGATGCCCAATGACGAGGTCGAGAGTGAAAACCTGGAGTCTCTTGAGAAATACCGCAGCTACACGCGCTACTTGAAGAAAGCCGAGGAAGAAAAGAACACGTCCGTTTGGTGGAAAACCTACAGAAAACATGTCGAGGATCGGGATCCTGAACATGGTAGGAGACCCGACCCGTAGTGGATATTGATGACGCATCTGCTCAATGTCACTAGTTCAAGTTCTTAAAGAGTAAATTCATACTATTCACTTTAACGTGGCCTGGTCTTGATAAGTTAATCTACTCCTCCATTGGAAACGTATAAATTAGTCTGAAAACCATTCTACCGTGGTCGATTGGTATTTAAAAAAACAACTCACAATTCATGAAGCTAGAAAGACTAATATTTATTGTAGCAGATATTTTCAATGCATGCCCTCATGATGTATATACCACAATGAAGTCCTGTGTCACCGTATCATCAGAGTCCCGACTTTGACGGGAGTGTTGTGTTGTTCCTCAGGGGCTGAGCGGGTGAACATCGGACTGCCACGCTATCGGACCTCCAGGATCGCAGAAGTGAGAGAGCGACGGCAGATCGTGAAGGACAACAAGAAGAACATCGCGCTGGAGCAGGCCACCCGTCTGCGCACCTGTGAGCACACCCTCAGTGATATGGTCTCCCGGTCGACACGCATTGTTCATACACCTATACTGATATTGACCCCCTTTACCCTGCATGATGTCAGCAACAGTGGCTGTTTTTGCATGTAAACACAGCCAAACAAGAAGTAAATGATTATGATTATATATATCCATAATGTATTATTCTTATATTGCAGTATAAATTAATGTCGAGTCCAATGTGATGCTCTGGCTTTTGACCTGAGAGCACATTTGGAGATAACCGTTGCAGTTTGTACGCGTATGCATTAATTCTTCCGCATGATAATACATTTTATTTATGGAGCCCTTTTCATCCGTAGATCTCAATGGGTTACAGGTTAAAAGCATTGTTGTTAAAAATAAATAAAAAGGGGTTTAAAAACATCTAAGAGGGGGATCCTAAGCCTTAATGCTCGTGAGCACTTCTTTACTCCTGATCCTTGTCTTGCCGACAGTCAAGATCCCCTTGGACCGCGTGCAGGAGGGCTGGGAGAGGAGCTCGGGCCCGTTTCAGATCCAGCGGCTGGCGGACCACTACGGCGTCTTCAGAGACCTCTTCCCCAAGGCCTTCTTCCTGCCTCACGTCTCCCTGGGCATCAGCTATAGCCAGGAGAACAGCCACAGAGTGCATTATGGGAACTGCCTCACACCGACTGACGTAAGTTTAAAGATTGTCATGTTCTTGTGAAAGTAGATCGTTCCCCATGTTGTTTTTAAGAGATGACCCATTCGTCTCTCTACGCGCCTCTTCTCTGGATTGTGGTTTACTTTATTGGGAATGATTTAGGGTGTAGACCGGGAGGATATGGGAACAGGAATGGGATTAACAACCACTCCAGGCATTTCAAGGATGATGATCTGACATGTCCGAATTTGTTTGTGTATCTATGGACTTGATAAACCAATTTGGATATCGGCGTTACGGTCGGCAGGGAAGTAACAGATTAAGCACATTTCCTGACATAATTAACATGCTTTGGACACAGTAATTCAAAATGTAATGGGGCTTCTTTTCAAAATTGGTAATCAATGTCTGGGAGGGCATCTGTCCAGAAGTTAACCCTGTCTGGCCCCTGGCGGGGGCCGGCTGTGTGCTGCAGGCCTCGCTGGCTCCTCAGGTCGGCTTCGAGGCGGAGGAGGGCTCCCTGTGGACGCTGCTGCTTACCTGCCCAGGTGAGCTGGGGCCCCGCCCCCTTCACACTCGCACGGCGGGCGGAGCAGCCAGTGAAGGGCTCCGTATGACTGTTTCTTTAGATGACAACCCTGCCCCAGTGTTTAATCCACTGATGGAAGCAACATGTCTGAACTGGGGATGGAGGTTATCTAACAGGGGTGGAGCTAAGGAAGATTATTTATTCAGAAAGTCGGACACAAAATCAGAAGAAATACATATTCCAATGCATAAGAGTAATTTTGCAAATTCTCCATGTGACACGAGACTTTAACCCCCCCCCCCCTTGAGCAAGCCATTGGCCTATTTGACCAGCTGTGTTAAATATATGGGTCCCCTGTGTATTCTATAACCAAGTTCTTGTTCCCCCCCCCCCCCCCCCCCCCCCGTTTATTCCAGATGAGCATCTCCTTGACAACGAGGCAGAATACGTACACTGGCTCGTGTGAGTGTTTCAGCACATCAACATGATATGAAACTAAGTATTTGATCCTTTTGAGTTTATTTAGCTATTTATCGCATAGACCACTCACTAGATTTAATTCTCGTGATATATAGAAATTAATGTCTTTCTGTGTTCAGTTGGAAGTTAAGCTCCATATTCTTGATTTTGAGAGGTTCCGTTTGACTGTTTTATTTTATCTAAAATAATTAAGGATTTAATATTGATGAGCTTTTGGCCATAGACCACTGCCTGGCGGGCCGATCAATCTCTGCCCTCTACGGGCCCAATAAGGATCATATCTATATCCCATTATCTCCACCACACTGGCGCCCATAACGGGAAAGCTCTGGCATTATAGCGGCTGTGTGTAAACCAACGGGTGACGTCCCGGATCCTGCACTACATGTCTGACAGTCTGTGGTTCCCGTCTTTGAAGGACCCGTATGTCTGACCGTCTATGGTTCCCGGTCTTTGCAGGACCCGTATGTCTGACAGTCTGTTGTTCCCGTCTTTGAAGGACCCGTATGTCTGACAGTCTGTGGTTCCCGGTCTTTGCAGGACTCTTATGTCTGACAGTCTATGGTTCCCCGTCTTTGCAGGGGTAACATCCCGGGGGGCCAGGTGCAGTTGGGGCAGGAGCTCTGTGGTTACCTGCCCCCCTTCCCCGCCAAGGGCACGGGCTTCCACCGCTACGTCTTCGTCCTCTTCCAGCAGCAGGGCCTCGTGGACTTCAGCGAGGACGCCAGGACCTCTCCGTGGTGAGCAGGGAGACGGGGGCCGAGCCGTACCGAAGGCCCTGGTTCATTTTTAGAACCAACGCTATTTTGGAATAATATGGGGGGTTCGTCAGTATACTATATTTTCGATGGTTAAGCCGCTGTCAAAATATGAATCAAAAGGCCATGTATTCATGAGGAGTCCAAATAGGGCTTGAAAATATAGTATTTCAAGCCTTGGATAAGGACTTGGTGCAGATGAAAGGACTGCAGAGCTCTTTAATGTGTCAACGTATTACATTTAGGGCATTTATCAGACGCTTTTATCCAAAGTGACTTGCAATAAGTACATTTGTCAGAAGAAATAGAAAGAACAATTTATAGCTGTCGGTACAGTAAGGATGTTCATAGAGTCAAGCACTAACAATTACTAGGTTACCCATTCCCCGTATACAACAAAGATAGCTAGGATAAGACGCTACACAATGCCAAGTACTATTTTTAAGTATTCCCCCCCCTCCCCCATGCACAGCCACTCTCTAACCGATCGCACCTTCAAGACGGTGGACTTCTACAGGAAGCACCAGGACTCCATGACCCCAGCCGGTCTGGGCTTCTTCCAGAGCCAGTGGGACGAGTCGGTCACCAACACCTTCCACAACACGCTTGGTAAGCACCTCTGGAAACGGGACGTTGCAGCGCCTGGCATGTTGGCTCTTTTCTTTCTCCTTGTTTGCGTACCAAACCCCGCCCACCCTCAAAAAGCAGGGCTCCCTTTGAGGCCCCGTTTACATGAGGACGCTTGCGGGTAAAAACTACCAAATATTTTATTGGAAGTGCCTTTCGTTTAGACGGTGACTGTGTCTGTGGGGCTTAAAAACGCAAAATCTGAAACCACCCTCTCCAGAGTGGGAAAACTTGAACACGCTCCGCCGTAGCGTTTCCGTCTACACTGCCAAGACGCAGAACTCTGCTCAGATCTGCTCACGTCGCGTATGCGTTTACGTCACATACAGCGCCAGTACAGGGAAATAACAAACATGTTGGATTATTTCCATGCGTCGGACCGTCAAGCTGCTCTGGCAGCTCTAATAAACTTACAGGAGTCTTTGCACGAAATGTACAGGATATGTACAGATGGTATTAATGAACAGAGAATCTGTAATTATGTTTTGGTTTTCGTGGCGCAGATAAGAGAAGGAAGATTCTACGCATGCGCTCAGACATGGTGATGGTGTATCACAGCGCCACCTAGCTGCCTGACATGCATACCCAATCGAAATCCACACACTTTAGCGTCACAGTATGCACGCAGATTTCCTTCCGAAAACGCTTGTCTAAACGCGGAATAAAAAGTGAAGACGCAACGCTACTTTTCCGTCTTCTGTTCAGACCGTCATCATGTAAACGTAGCCTGAGATTCACCAGATTTCTCTGCACTCCTGCAGTGACGGAGAACTTAAAGATCCCTGTAACCCTTAAAGGGGACATATATCACCACCAGGGGTGAGTGCTGCTTGTAATGGCTAATCAAACTCACACCTGGTGGTATAATAGGTCACCTTTTAAGTTAGCATTTACATGAAGGAATGGGTTTTAGAGCACATTTCAAACCATATTCTTTTGCATATCCGCTACGGGCCATTTTTTTTTCAAGGATCCTAGTTTCGTCATTTTATGTTTACCATAATCTTCCATTTGAGTGTATAGCTGTAAGGTTTGTTCAGAATACCTTCATGTGAATAAATCCTGTTAAACATGAAAAAACATTAAATTAAAATTGAATTTTATTATTTAAAAAGAGTACAATTGTGATGTTTGGAGGATATATCCATTAACATTAAACTGTCCACTGGTGTTCTTCTTCCTGCAGACATGAAGGAGCCGGTGTTTGAGTTTGTGCGGCCCCCCGTGTACCACCCGGCGCAGGTCAAGTTCCCCCACAGGCAGCCGCTCCGCTACCTGGACCGCTACCGTGAGGGCAAGGAGCACACCTACGGCATCTACTGAGCCCCACAGACAAACACATCTGGAGCTACCGCTGGACGACATGTTAATATAATAAATAGTTTTTTTTGTATTGACTGTCTTATTTTGGTCTGCATTACAACACAGTCCATGGTTTCATGCCATCTTATTCTTGTGGTAAACTGTGTTGAATCTCCATTGCG
Organism: Gadus chalcogrammus; assembly: GCF_026213295.1. Taxonomy (NCBI): domain Eukaryota; kingdom Metazoa; phylum Chordata; class Actinopteri; order Gadiformes; family Gadidae; genus Gadus; species Gadus chalcogrammus. Next base: position 5,320,646 of record NC_079429.1, read on the forward strand.
ATGGTTCTCCACGTTATGAAAGAGTCTTCAGAAATAGAAGGTAACTTTGGGGTTCAGGTCCGGGCGGTCTCCTCTACGTCCAGAAGCTTCTCCCGGGGTTTCCCCTGGGCCGCGCCCCTCCTCCTCTCCTCCTGGTTGATCTTCTCCCAGTCCGAGAAGGACACCGGCTTCACGCCTGCAACCAATCACACAGGAGAGATTAGATCATTTGACCTGGGCCCCGTTTCACGAAAACATCTTTAGCCTAAGTGGATCGCAGAGTGGGTCGTACGAGCATCGTACAGTTTTCACACCGTTTCCCGAAAGCATCTTTGGTGACGAACGTCTTAAACACTCACGTGTCACGAGTAGCTAACGAGTGCTCCAGGGTACTCGTAGGACGCTAAGAGCCTCGTTAGCCTACTATAGCCTAACCAGCGGACATTCCTAGTATTGGATGCGTTTTATTATAACACATTGGTAATGGTGTATCACGTGCGTCTGAGCCTAATGTGGGCCATTATGTTCTTAGTTTGAGGGAGACAGTCCAGGAAATGTTTGAGCAGGCAGGGCACTTAAAATGTGTGAGAGAAAGTGGGGGGGATTTGTGCAGACTGACATAGGCTACTCATAAAACGTAGCATAAAATAATGTAAAAATAAATAAATAAAATAATAAAAATATTAATTATAAAAATATATTAAAAAAAATGCAAAGGAGCAGGCAAAAGGCTGGGATATGGTGGGGATTGGTCACGTTGACGGGAATGTTTAGTGACATGTGGGAGGGTGGAGGGGGTTAAAAAAAAGTCTCAATCACTCTTCGACGTGCATGAAAACCAGCCGCGTAGTTATGAGGGAGGCCGTCCTCACCCTATGGTCCTCACACCGATCTTCCTCGTCGTCATCGTCTTCAATGTCCTCCGGTTCAACCAAAGCTACCCCAGCCTTAGCTGCAATTTTGTGCAACATAGCTGTCACACATAGCACAGCGCATGACTTGCCCGGCGAAAACTGGAGCCCTCCGCTGGACTTGTGAAGGCATCTAGCGCAACTTCCACCTCCCGATTGGCGCTCAGGATTAGGACTGATATATATGTCGGCCTAGGCTTAATCAATTGTGTTTTAATATCTTTAGCATTCATATTATTGCAATCTATTCTTTCGTAGGCTACTCTGCGGTTGGCCTTGGTGGGGAGATATTTTAACCCTTTTTAACCCCATTTTCTCCGACATTCCTGCGTCTCCCCCTGCGTCATAGCCCATGTCAGTGGACAGGTACAATCCTACGATCGTCGTGAGTGCAGCGAATGAGCGTTCACGTTAAGAGGAGTTTCGGGAAACGCTCCAAAGAAAGTATCGATGGTTCGAAAGATCCATCTTTCGAACCATCTTACGAGCGAAGATCCATCGATATCGGGAAACGGGGCCCTGGAGGTTCAAGCCCGCCATCTTGGTGCGTGTTGACCAACACTTCCAGAATAACCAAGCGACACATTATTGGTGACGGTGTGAAGAGGCACCGAGATGTTCGAGTGTGTGAGACACTGCCATAATACATGTAATCAATTCAACTTAGATATTCCATAAAACCTCTCTGATCAAATGTTCCCGAACCCAACAATCGAAGAAATGAGCCAAACGATTCCTAACGACAAGACAGAGCTGCAATAATAAGGGCGAAAACAGGTGCAGCTCATCAAGTTAATTAGGGATCTGCAAATGACTGGTCTCATCAACGGCATTAGAAACACCTGATAGCTGCTTATTATGTTTCTATGTTAAAACGACAAACCCCATTGCTAACTTAAATGATTATAGAGTGAAATAGGATTATTTATTTAGCAAGTGAGAAATCTCTCATCCCTGCATTACACCAGATACTAGACGGAGAGCAGTACCTCTCTTGTCCAGCAGGGGGATCCCCGTGGATCCAGGCTTGGCAGAGGTCACGTCCAGGCAGCCAGAGGTGAGGTGACGTCCTCCACGACGCTGTGTGCTCTGTCGAAGCTGTTGTTTATGGTGATGGCAATGACCCCGATGGGGCCAGTCTTCAGCCAGCCACTGCAATAAAGACCTGGGGGTGTGTGTGCTCCCCCAGGTGCTCCACAACAAAGAAGAGAAGAAAAAAAAAAAAGGATAAAATACAATACACAAATGTATATAAATACATAAAGGCATAGATTTATCTATCCATCTATATACACACAGACATCTATATATAGATATGGATCTATATATGTGTGTACCAAACGTATGCTGAAACTGCATGGTCCTGTGTTTGGATGTGATGCGTGAGGGAGCATGTGGGGTCCACACCGGACTTACGTTGAGGCCCTCCTTCCCTCCAGGGTGGCATCGAGCGGCCGGGCTGGGAACCACGGCCAGGACAGGGAGCTTGTCCTGGGGGGAACCTGAGAGAGAGAGAGCACGGGGATTGAATGGTTCTCTAACCTTTTCTACTAGTCTACCTCCTCTAAGATATTTTTTCAGTACCCCCTTTACCGGCACAAAACATTTTTGGGGGAATTTTTATGATGTATTGATAATGTATGTGCATTCTATTCGCAGTGTTTACATGAACACTAAAAGTGTGCAATACTCCTGTTCTGGATGCCCTTTATTTTTCAAGAATTTAAATTTCAACCACGTGTCCATTTTTCTTGAATTTCTACAGTCTAGCTTTCAGAATTGAAACTTCCAAGGGGGAAAACAAAAATAATTAGTTTTTCCTTAATCTTTTGTGTACCCCCTGCAGTACTTGCAGTACCCCTAGCATTTGAGAAAAGCATTTGAGAAAAGCTTCTCTAAACGTTTACACTTGATGCAGCAACACATATGATTGGGTGGTTCAACCCTTTAACCTGGAGCGCTCCTTCTGAATAATGGGGCGTCTGGTGCAGGGATCGACCGATTAGGATTTTTTAGGGCAATTTACATCATAAAAATGACAAATGTTACTAGTCAAAATTAAAAAAATTACCATTTATTGAACTGTCCATCTGTAAATCAAGGCAAAAAAATAAAAGAAAGATAAAAAATCGGAGAAGAAGTCAAATGTCGGCCGGCCGATATATCGGTTGATCACTACTCTGGTTGTCAGGAGAACTCCACCTACCTTGTTTGTCCAGGCCGACCACAGTGCTCACAGCCTTCTCCAGGTCTTCCGTCACCAGCTTTGATATGCGGGAAAGGACCTCTGTGATCCCGTTGAGACGCTCCTGCAGATTGGGCGTCATGTCCACTGGAATCTCCTTGAAGCTGGGAACCCTCACCAGCGTTGACTCCTGCCCAGGGAAGATGGAATGGTCAGAAGTTAGGAAGAGGGTGTTGAGGGTGTCGAAATAGGGTGGTGTGATTGATTTGTAGGAAACAACAGGCCAAACAGAGAAGCATACCTTTCTAAGAAGGCTTTTAATATTTTGGGATAACTACACAGACGCATGCCATACACTCTCTTCATGAGCCTAGATAATAGCCATGTCTAAATATTCTAAATGATATTCCCACTCAGCAGCAGGCCTAAGGAACCAGGCTGCAGTGGATTCAATTGTCAACTGAAGGATATTCTTGTTCATGGTATATTTTCTTCACAGAAACACTGGGTTATCTTTTTTAAGTAGTCTCATGTGCCAATTTAACTAGAATATATGTAACCCTTGATATACAGGAGTACTCATTAACAAAATACACTGAATTTTACAACAAAGGAAGAGGCAGAAATATCCAACATATTGAATCAAAGACACTACAAGTCAGGTGACCAGTGACCACAGCAGGTAATTACAGCTGATTGTAAATTGGCAACCTGTCTTGTACCAGATAGACAAGCAATAAAGAGCCTGCAAGAAATCAGTGCTGCATGTCTGTAGGTACAGCAAATGCAATGGCCATGGGCAGGTTTTGTGTGGGAGCTGCTTTCGTCATAGCAATTTGGATGACCGAAGGTAAAGTACATTGTAGCGGACTGATTAATTTACTTGAGGAAACTTTAAGCTTAGTATCCATTTGTCTTTAGGTCTGTGATTGAGCTTATATTTAGTAGCATTTTTTTACTTTCATTGGCGGTGAGCAGTTGTGCTAAATGCATGGTCCATTAGTGAAATCTCAATGGTCGCTGTAAGCTAAATAGTGCTGTATGCTAAATGGTGCCACATGCTAAATGGTGACACATGCTAAATGGGGCTACATGCTAAATGGGGCTATATGCTAAATGGGGCTACGTGTTAAAGTGGAGCATGCTAATGGTGCTGTATGCTAAAGGTTGCAATATGTTAAAGTGGTGTATGCTAAATGGTGCTGAATGCAACATTGCTCTAGTCCAGTGGTTCCCAAACTTTTTGTGCCCAAGGCACACCAAAGGACAAATAAAAATTTCAAGGCACACCTATTGTGCAAAATAGCCTTATAACACGTGTTATCACTAATATCATCTGTTTATCTGTTAAGTTTATAATTATTTACTAATGCCAAATAAGATGTGACAAAGACAACTATTCTACTCATGAAATATTTATCAACAAAATACTTATCATTATAAAACTTTATCAAACTTTATCAAATTGGGCTTAATCAAACACCCATTTCAACCAGACAGGTGAGGCAAAGGAAACAGAAATTCAGCAGAGAACTGTCCATGAGAAAGCTGCATGGTCCTGAATCTGACCCACAAATTATAACTAACATTTAGAATCAGGCTTTTTTTGTAAATATTCTGCCTACTAACAAATCAGTGGGACACATGTGCCTGTCGGGGCTCACAGATTTTTTTAATCCTTGGTGGCACGGAGGAGAGGGCCACTCGCAAGTCCTGCTCAACAGAGAGCCGTGACCTGGTCTTGTTCTTCATGTAAACAAGAGTGGAGAACGCCAACTCACACCGGTAGGTGGTGGGGAAATGAAGAAGTTGGTCGATAGCGTGGTGGGAGATGGTTGGATATTCTGATGCACAAACCAACCAAAACTGATCGAGTGTGAGCTCACTAAATTTCAGTTTCAGCGTGCGGTCCGCACGGAGCTCTGCGCTCTCGTCTCTCTCCTTCATAGTGAGCTTCTCGTTTGAGGACTCGGACTCCTGGTTGAATGGGTCTCGGATCCAGTCATTGTCCTCTATGTCCGCCACACGTGGAAAATAGCGCTCAAACCTCTCTTTTAAGGTCTGAAGGTGTTCGGCATATATAGCGCGCTCATTGGCTTTGATGTGTCACAGTCTAAATTAAATTCCCACCTGCGCAACTGCGCGAACAGCGAAATGTGGGATCCTCTTTGAGGATTTTTTAAATAGTTTTTAGAGAAAGAGTTTGCCTCTGTATTATGGATTGAGTGCATTCAAAGTAGTATATAGTAAATTAAAATAATTATTTTTGTATAGTTGTATACTATATTGCAGTAGGCTTGTCACAAAATCCCACGGCACACTTGGACTTGCCTCACGGCACACCAGTGTGCCGCGGCACACAGTTTGGGAACCACTGCTCTAGTCTATGGTGCTATATGCTAAGTGATGCTTTATGCTATAATGCTAGTGTTAAATGGTACATTATTCTTAATGGTGCCATATGTTAAATGATGCTGTATGCCAAATCTTCATCCATGCAAAATTATTCTATATTCTATACGCAAAATGGCACTACATGCTAAACGCCGCTATGTGCTAAATGTTGCCCTGTAATTGTTTTTAGTCTCTTGCGCCTCCCTTGGAGGGACCAACGGGAGATCCAAAGATGAGATCGGCCTGGGAAGTAAGGGATGAAAAGGCAATGTATATATTTGACTGTCCTTCAGTCTGAGTAGTTGACTTGATGGTTTGATTTTCAGATGTTCCACAAAATGACCTAGCTGAAGTCATTGAAATGCAACAACTAATTGAGGCCCTGTATCAAGACCACTATATTATAGAAGGTATGCTCGCTCAAGGTTGTCTGTAGCTGTAACTAGCATTCAATGAAATGTTGTAACTCTATTTTCTGTTTCAACTGAACAGAATACCTCAAGTCTGCCGCAAAAGCTAGGGCCTATGACCACGTGACCACAGCCCCCCTGGCCTCTGACCCCCTGGCCTCGAACAACGTGACTCAAGCCTCTGACCCCCTGGCCTCGAACAACATGACTCAAGCCTCTGACCCCCTGGCCGCTAACAACATGACTCAAGCCTCTGACCCCCTGGCCGCTAACAATGGGACTCAAGCCTCTGACCCCCTGGCCGCTAACAACGGGACTCAAGCCTCTGACCCCCTGGCCTCTAACAACGGGACTCAAGCCTCTGACCCCCTGGCCTCTAACAACGGGACTCAAGCCTCTGACCCCCTGGCCTCTAACGTGACTCAAGCCTCTGACCCCCTGGCCTCTAACAACGGGACTCAAGCCTCTGACCCCCAGGCCTCTAACGTGACTCAAGCCTCTGTCCCCCTGGCCTTTAACGTGACTCAAGCCTCTGACCCCCTGGCCTCTAACGTGACTCAAGCCTCTGACCCCCTGGCCTCTAACGTGACTCAAGCCTCTGACCCCCTGGCCTCTAACGGGACTCAAGCCTCTGACCCTTTTGCCTCTAACGTGACTCAAGCCTCTGACCCTTTGGCCTCTAACGTGACTCAAGCCTCTGACCCTTTGGCCTCTAACAACGTGACTCAAGCCTCTGACCCTTTGGCCTCTAACAACGTGACACAAGCCTCTGACCCCCTGGCTTCTAACGTGACCCAAGCCTCTGACCCCCTGTCCTCTAACGGGACTCAAGCCTCTGACCCCTTGGCCTCTAACAACGTGACTCAAGCCTCTGACCCCCTGGCCTCTAACAACGTGACCCAAGCCTCTGACCCCCTGGCCTCTAACAACGTGACCCAAGCCTCTGACCCCCTGGCCTCTAACAACATGACTCAAGCCTCTGACCCCCTGGCCTCTAACAACGGGACTCAAGCCTCTGACCCCCTGGCCTCTAACGTGACTCAAGCCTCTGACCCCCTGGCCTCTAACAACGGGACTCAAGGCTCTGACCCCCTGGCCTCTAACAACGGGACTCAAGGCTCTGACCCCCTGGCCTCTAACAACGGGACTCAAGGCTCTGACCCCCTGGCCTCTAACAATGTAACGCAAGCCTCTTACCCCCTGGCCGCTAACATGACTCAAGCCTCTTACACCCTGGCCTCTAACGTGACTCAAGCCTCTGACCCTTTGGCCTCTAACGTGACTCAAGCCTCTGACCCTTTGGCCTCTAACGTGACTCAAGCCTCTGACCCTTTGGCCTCCAACGGGACTCAAGCCTCTGACCCTTTGGCCTCCAACGGGACTCAAGCCTCTGACCCTTTGGCCTCCAACGGGACTCAAGCCTCTGACCCTTTGGCCTCTAACGTGACCCAAGCCTCTGACCCATTGGCCTCTAACAACGTGACTCAGGCCTCTGACCCTTTGGCCTCTAACAACGTGACACAGGCCTCTGACCCCCTGGCTTCTAACGTTACCCAAGCCTCTGACCCCCTGGCCTGTAACAACGGGACTCAAGCCTCTGACCCCCTGGCCTGTAACAACGGGACTCAAGCCTCTGACCCCCTGGCCTGTAACAACGGGACTCAAGCCTCTGACCCCCTGGCCTCTAACAACGGGACTCAAGCCTCTGACCCCCTGGCCTCTAACAACGGGACTCAAGCCTCTGACCCCCTGGCCTCTAACAACGGGACTCAAGCATCTGACCCCCTGGCCTCTAACAACGAGACTCAAGCCTCTGACCCCCTGGCCTCTAACGTGACTCAAGCCTCTGACCCCCTGGCCTCTAACGGGACTCAAGCCTTTTGCCCCCTGGCCTCTAACGGGACTCAAGGCTCTGACCCCCTGGCCTCCAACAACGGGACTCAAGGCTCTGACCCCCTGGCCTCCAACAACGGGACTCAATCCTCTGACCCCCTGGCCTCCAACAACGGGACTCAATCCTCTGACCCCTTGGCCTCCAACAACGGGACTCAATCCTCTGACCCCCTGGCCTCTAACGGGACTCAAGCCTCTGACCCCCTGGCCTCTAACAACGGGACTAAAGCCTCTGACCCCCTGGGCTCTAACAACATGACTCAAGCCTCTGACCCCCTGTCCTCTAACGGGACTCAAGCCTCTGACCCCCTGTCCTCTAACGGGACTCAAGCCTCTGACCCCCTGGCCTCCAACAACATGACTCAAGGCTCTGACCCCCTGGCCTCCAACAACGGGACTCAATCCTCTGACCCCCTGGCCTCCAACAACGGGACTCAATCCTCTGACTCCCTGGCCTCCAACAACGGGACTCAAGCCTCTGACCCCCTGGCCTCTAACAACGGGACTCAAGCCTCTGACCCCCTGGCCACTAACAACGGGACTCAAGCCTCTGACCCCCTGGCCTCTAACAACGGGACTCAAGCCTCTGACCCCCTGGCCTCTAACGTGACCCAAGCCTCTGACCCCCTGGCCTCTAACGGGACCCAAGCCTCTTACCCCCTGGCCTCTAACGTCACTCAAGCCTCTGACCCCCTGGCCTCCAACAACGGGACTCAAGCCTCTGACCCCCTTGCCTCCAACAACGGGACTCAAGCCTCTGACCCCCTTGCCTCCAACAACGGGACTCAAGCCTCTGACCCCCTGGCCTCTAACAACGGGACTCAAGGCTCTGACCCCCTGGCCTCTAACAACGGGACTCAAGGCTCTGACCCCCTGGCCTCTAACAACGTGACTCAAGCCTCTGACCCCCTGGCCTCTAACAACAGGACTCATGCCTCTGACCCCCTGGCCTCTAACAACAGGACTCATGCCTCTGACCCCCTGGCCTCCAACAACGGGACTCAAGCCTCTGACCCCCTGGCCTCTAACGGGACTCAAGCCTCTTACCCCCTGGCCTCCAACAACGTGACCCAAGCCTATGCCCACGGTACTACAGCCCCCCTGGCCTCTAACAACGTGACTCAAGCCTCTGACCCCCTGGCCTCTAACAACGGGACTCAAGCCTCTGACCCCCTGGCCTCTAACAACGGGACTCAAGCCTCTGACCCCCTGGCCTCTAACAACGGGACTCATGCCTCTGACCCCCTGGCCTCTAACAACGGGACTCAAGCATCTGATCCCTTTGCCTCTAACAACGTGACTCAAGCCTCTGACCCCCTGGCCTCTAACAACAGGACTCATGCCTCTGACCCCCTGGGCTCTAACAACGGGACTCAAGCATCTGATCCCTTTGCCTCTAACAACGTGACTCAAGCCTCTGACGACCACAAACTGGCCTCCGACATCTCTGGGAAGCTTGCTTCGAGTCAAAGCAACAACTCCATGATGCCCATTCATGACAATCAAAGTGAGGGAAATGGAAGCCATTCATAATAAAGATTTCCACAATATTTTGTGCACTATTTTAGTTGCTAATAATCTTTTATTTCAGATGTTTCACAAACATCGCTAAGCAAAGGTTGCAGGAAACGCTATAAGGCCGTTGGACTACAATTGCTTAAGGCGATCTCAAATTATAAGGATGTTAAAGAAGGTGAGGTGGTTCAAGTTGCTTTGACTATTATTAATATGCAAATTCTGTTTCATGGACGGATGTTTTCACTTCTTTAAACCCAACAGTAAGCCGAGAGTCGGATCAGGTGAACGCCGAGGCATCATCAGGAACTGACCCCAGAGCAGTCGGGGCTGCTTTGGGTGCCAACGATTTAGCCGCTCTGAATAATGTTTTAACTGGACTACAGCATAATGGACAACAAACTGACTATAATGAATGTATGCCTTGATAATAAAAACTTTTAATTTATACTGTACAATGTCTTTATTTGAGGGGTGGTTTGTAAATCTGGACCAAGCAATCTGTACTTGATGCATTTATTTCCCATTTGACTGGTTGTGTAAGCAGAACCTGGGAGTTGTGACTTGGGACAAGCCCCTTCGCTGTCTCTTAGGTCCCATCTTAAAACTCACCTTTACTCTGGCTTTTAACTCCAGGTAGTGTGTTGATGTGTTATGTGGGCAGTGGATTTTATTTATTGGATTCTATTTAGGTATCTTTTATGCTATTGAGCCTCATCTTTTAGTGTGCTTCTGTGGTGTTTCTTGGTGTTATCTTGTACAGCAACAAGATAATCCACTTAACGTAAATTGTGATACGTAAAGTGGATTGGATAAAGGCAGCGCTGTGATCTTCAGTAATGGCATTTGTGTGGGGGCGAACTACTTGACAAATGTGGTACTAGTGTGTGTGTGCTTAAATTTAAGACTTCCCTGTAATGAAATGGAATCATTCTAGCTCCTGCCAAGGCTAAACTTCCCTTGGTTTGAAGCCTGCACTTGGGAGTAAAACCAAATTTTAATCTCAAATTTTCTCTCCATGACAAATCCGCGACCAAGCGACGGTAAAGGCATGTTTCTTTCTCTAGTGATAATTTCCATAATGTTTGAATAGGCCTACCTTCAAGACGGTGGACTTCTACAGGAAGCACCAGGACTCCATGACCCCAGCCGGTCTGGGCATCTTCCAGAGCCAGTGCAACGGGTAGGTCACCAACACCTTCCACAACACGCTTGGTAAGCACCTCTGGAAACGGGACGTTGGAGCGCCTGGCATGTTGGCTTTTCTTTCTCCTTGTTTGTGTACATGGGGAACGGAGGATTTTGCAAAGGAAAAAATGACTCAAACTCACACCTGGAGGTATAATATGTCACCTTTTAAGTTGGCGTTTACATGAAGGAATGGGTTTTAGAGCACATTTCAAACCATATTCTTTTGCATATCCTCTACGGGCCATGTTTCTTTTGAAGGACCCTAGTTTGGTCATTTTTTGTTTAACATAATCTTCCATTTGAGTGTATAGCTGTATGGTTTGGTCAGAGTACCTTCATGTGAATAAATCCTGTTAAACATGAAAAAACATTAAATTAAAATTGGACTTTATTATTTAAACAAAGAATCGACAAGTACAATTGTGAGGTGGGGAGCATATATCCATTAACATTAAACTGTCCACTGGTGTTCTTCTTCCTGCAGACATGAAGGAGCCAGTGTTTGAGTTCGTGCGGCCCCCCGTGTACCACCCACCGCAGGTCAAGTTCCTCCACAGGCAGCCGCTCCGCTACCTGGACCGCTACCGTGAGGGCAAGGAGCACACCTACGGCATCTACTGAGCCCCACAGACACACACATCTGGAGCTACCGCTGGACGACATGTTAATATAATAAATAGTTTTTTTTGTATTGACCGTCTTATTTTGGTCTGCATTGCAACACAGTCCATGGTTTCATGCCATCTTATTCTTTTGGCAAACTGTGTTGAATCTCCATTGGGATGGTTCTCCACAGTCACATGTATTCATGTAGGTAGCAGCCTTTATTCATGTTTTGAAAGAGTCTTCAGAAATAGAAGGTAACTTTGGGGTTTAGGTCCGGGCGGTCTTCAGCATCTCCTCTACGTCCAGAAGCTTCTCCCGGGGTTTCCCCTGGGCCTCGCCCCTCCTCCTCTCCTCCTCTCCTCCTGGTTGATCTTCTCCCAGTCCGAGAAGGACACCGGCTTCACGCCTGCAACCAATCACACAGGAGAGATTAGATCATGTGAAATAGGATTATTTATTTAGCAAGTGAGGAATCTCTCACCCCTGCATTACACCAGATACTAGACGGAGAGAAGTACCTCTCTTGTCCAGCAGGGGGATCCCCGTAGATCCAGGCTTGGCAGAGGTCACGTCCAGGCAGCCAGAGGTGAGGTGACGTCCTCCACGACGCTGTGTCGAAACTGTTGTTCATGGTGATGGCAATGACCCCGATGGGGCCAGTCTTAAGCCAGCCACTGCAATAAAGACCTGGGTGTGTGTGTACTGTGCTCCCCCAGGTGCTCCACAACAAAGAAGAGGAAAAAAAAAATACATTTGGGTATTTATATACACAAATGTATAAAAATACATAAAGGCATAGATTTATCTATCTATCTATGTACCTATCCATCTCTATACACACAGACATCTATATATAGATATGGGTCTATACATGTGTGTACCAAACGTATGCTGGATCTGCATGGTCCTGTGTTTGGATGTGATGGGTGAGGGAGCATGTGGGGTCCACACTGGTCTTACAGGCGTTGAGGCCCTCCTTCCCTCCAGGGTGGCATCGAGCGGCCGGGCTGGGAACCACAGCCAGGACAGGGCGCTTGTCCTGGGGGGAACCTGAGAGAGAGAGAGCACGGGGCATTGAATGGTTCTCTAACCTTTTCTACTAGTCTACATCCTCTAAGATATTTTTTACCGGCACAAAACATTTTTGGGAGAATTTTTATAATGTATTGATAATGTATGTGCATTCTATTCGCAGTGTTTACATGAACACTAAAAGTGTGCAAATACTCCTGTTCTGGATGCCCTTTATTTTTCAAGAATTTAACTTTCAACCACGTGTCCATTTTTCTTGAATTTCTACAGTCTAGCTTTCAGAATTGAAACTTGCAAAGGGTGAAAACAAAAATAATTAGTTTTTCCTTAATCTTTTGAGTACCTCCTGCAGTACTACAAAATACCCCTAGGGGTACGCGTACCCCCCATTTGAGAAAAGCTTCTCTAAACGATTACACTTGATGCAGCAACACATATGATTGGGTGGTTCAACCCTTTAACCTGGAGCGCTCCTTCGGAATAATGGGGCGTCTGGTGCAGGGATCGACCGATTAGGATTTTTTAGGGCCGATGCCGATACCGATTTTTTTTCATCAACCTTAGCCGATACGGGCTGCCTATTTTCTTGAGCCGATATTTAGAGCCGATACTGCTTTTGCTTCCTCAATATACATCATAAAAATGACAAAATGCTCAATTTAAAAAAATAGCATTTATTGAACTGTCCATCTGTAAATCAAGGCAAAAAAATAAAATAAACATAAAAAATCTCAGAAGAAGTAAAATGTCGGCCGGCCGATATATCGGTCGATCACTACTCTGGTTGTCAGGAGAACTCCACCTAGCTTGTTTGTCCAGGCCGACCACAGCGCTCACATCCTTCTCCAGGTCTTCCGTCACCAGCTTGGATACGCGGGAAAGGACCTCTGTGATCCCGTTGATACGCCTGCAGATTGGGCGTCATGTCCACTGGAATCTCCTTGAAGCTGGGAACCCTCACCAGCGTTGACTCCTGCCCAGGGAAGATGGAATGGTCAGAAGTTAGGAAGAGGGCTAACCTCATCAAAGCATTGCAAAACACTGCTTAATGATTGTGTCAGCCTGATAGGCTGATTGCACATTGCGTGTCATTATATTGGACCATGTGTACGGCTTCTTGAGTCATGCACGGAATAAGAATGCCGGATGAATAAAAGCAAGGCAAAATAACAGAGGAACATGGATTGGCTAGGACTTAAGAACTCAAGCTTCCTGCATCAAAGTTTTCTCAGCCTACCAATAACGTCAGGCTAAAACCCCTTTCTTTGAAAATCGTATCTTAATCACAAAATAGTGATTCTACTACGAAATAGGGTGATGTGATTGATTTGTAGGAAGCAACAGGCCAAACAGAGAAGCATACCTTTCTAAGAAGGCTTTTAATATTTTGGGATAACTACACAGACGCATGCCATACACTCTCTTCATGAGCCTAGATAATAGCCATGTCTAAATATTCTAAATGATATTCCCACTCAGCAGCAGGCCTAAGGAACCAGGCTGCAGTGGATTCAATTGTCAACTGAAGGATATTCTTGTTCATGGTATATTTTCTTCACAGAAACACTGGGTTATCTTTTTAAGTAGTCTCATGTGCCAATTTAACTAGAATATATGTAACCCTTGATATACAGGAGTACTCATTAACAAAATACACTGAAATTAACAACAAAGGATGAGGCAGAAATATCCAACATATTGAATCAAAGACAGTACAAGTCAGGTGACCAAAGCAGGTAATTACAGCTGATTGTAAATTGGCAACCTGTCTTGTACCAGATAGACAAGCAATAAAGAGCCTGCAAGAAATCAGTGCTGCATGTCTGAAGGTACAGCAAATGCAATGGCCATGGGCAGGTTTTGTGTAGGAGCTGCTTTCGTCATAGCAATTTGGATGACCGAAGGTAAAGTACATTGTAGCGGACTGATTAATTTACTTGAGGAAACTATAAGCTTAGTATCCATTTGTCTTTAGGTCTGTGATTGAGCTTATATTTAGTAGCATTTTTTTACTTTCATTGGCGGTGAGCAGTTGTGCTAAATGCATGGTCCATTAGTGAAATCTCAATGGTCGCTGTAAGCTAAATAGTGCTGTATGCTAAATGATGCTATATGCTAAATATTGCTAGATGCTAAATGGTGCTACATGCTAAATAGTGCTACATGCTAAATGGTGCCACATGCTAAATGGGGCTACATGCTAAATGGGGCTACATGCTAAATGGGGCTACATGCTAAATGGGGCTATATGCTAAATGGGGCTACGTGTTGAAGTGGAGCATGCTTGAGGTGGCTATACACTAAATGGTGCTATATGCTAAAGGTTGCAATATGTTAAAGTGGTGTATGCTAAATGTTGCTGAATGCTGACATTGCTATAGTCTATGGTGCTATATGCTAAGTGATGCTTTATGCTATAATGCTAGTGTTAAATGGTACATTATCCTTAATGGTGCCATATGTTAAATGATGCTGTATGCCAAATCTTCATCCATGCAAAATGATTCTATATTCTATACGCAAAATGTCACCACATGCTAAACGCCGCTATGTGCTAAATGTTGCCCTGTAATTGTTTTTAGTCTCTTGCGCCTCACTTGGAGGGACCAACGGGAGATCCAAAGATGAGATCGGCCTGGGAAGTAAGGGATGAAAAGGCAATGTATATATTTGACTGTCTCCTTCAGTCTGAGTAGTTGACTTGATGGTTTGATTTTCAGATGTTCCACAAAATGACCAAGCTGACATCATTAAAGTGCAACAACTAATTGAGGCCCTGTATCAAGACCACTATATTATCGAAGGTATGCTCGCTCCAGGTTGTCTGAAGCTGTAACACTAGCATTCAATGAAATGTTGTAACTCTATTTTCTGTTTCAACTGAACAGAATACCTCAAGTCTGCCGCAAAAGCTAGGGCCTATGACCACGTGACCACAGCCCCCCCGGCCTCTAACAACGTGACTCAAGCCTCTGACCCCCTGGCCTCGAACAACGTGACTCAATCATCTGACCCCCTGGCCTCTAACGGGACTCAAGCCTCTGACCCCCTGGCCTCTAACGTGACTCAAGCCTCTGACCCCCTGGCCTCTAACAACGGGACACAAGCCTCTGACCCCCTGGCCCCTAACAACGGGACTCAAGCCTCTGACCCCCTGGCCTCTAACGTGACTCAAGCCTCTGACCCTTTGGCCTCCAACGGGACTCAAGCCTCTGACCCTTTGGCCTCCAACGGGACTCAAGCCTCTGACCCTTTGGCCTCCAACGGGACTCAAGCCTCTGACCCTTTGGCCTCTAACGTGACTCAAGCCTCTGACCCTTTGGCCTCTAACAACGTGACTCAAGCCTCTGACCCTTTGGCCTCTAACGTGACTCAAGCCTCTGACCCTTTGGCCTCTAACAACGTGACTCAGGCCTCTGACCCTTTGGCCTCTAACAACGTGACACAAGCCTCTGACCCCCTGGCTTCTAACGTTACCCAAGCCTCTGACCCCCTGTCCTCTAACAATGTGACTCAAGCCTCTGACCCCTTGGCCTCTAACAACGTGACTCAAGCCGATGACCCCCTGTCCTCTAACGGGACTCAAGCCTCTGACCCCCTGGCCTGTAACAACGGGACTCAAGCCTCTGACCCCCTGGCCTCTAACAACGGGACTCAAGCCTCTGACCCTTTCGCCTCTAACGTGACCCAAGCCTCTGACCCCCTGGCCTCTAACAACGTGACCCAAGCCTCTTACCCCCTGGCCTCTAACAACGTGACCCAAGCCTCTTACCACCTGGCCTCTAACAACGTGACTCAAGCCTCTTACCCCCTGGCCTCTAACAACGGGACTCAATCTTCTGACCCCTTGGCCTCCAACAACGGGACTCAATCCTCTGACCCCTTGGCCTCTAACAACATGACTCAAGCCTCTGACCCTCTGGCCTCCAACAACATGACTCAAGGCTCTGACCCCCTGGCCTCCAACAACGGGACTCAATCCTCTGACCCCCTGGCCTCCAACAACGGGACTCAAGCCTCTGACCCCCTGGCCTCTAACAACGGGACTCAAGCCTCTGACCCCCTGGCCTCTAACAACGGGACTCAAGCCTCTGACCCCCTGGCCTCTAACAACGGGACTCAAGCCTCTGACCCCCTGGCCTCTAACAACGAGACTCAAGCCTCTGACCCCCTGGCCTCTAACAACGGGACTCAAGCATCTGACCCCCTGGCCTCTAACAACGTGACTCAAGCCTCTGACCCCCTGGCCTCTAACGGGACTCAAGCCTCTTGCCCCCTGGCCTCTAACGTGACTCAAGCCTCTGACCCCTTGGCCTCTAACAACATGACTCAAGCCTCTGACCCCCTGTCCTCTAACATGACTCAAGCCTCTGACCCCCTGGCCTCTAACGGGACTCAAGCCTCTGACCCCCTGGCCTCTAACATGACTCAAGCCTCTGACCCCCTGGCCTCTAACGGGACTCAAGCCTCTGACCCCCTGGCCTCTAACGGGACTCTAGGCTCTGACCCCCTGGCCTCCAACAACGGGACTCAATCCTCTGACCCCTTGGCCTCCAACAACGGGACTCAATCCTCTGACCCCTTGGCCTCCAACAACGTGACCCAAGCCTCTGACCCCCTGGGCTCTAACAACGGGACTCAAGCCTCTGACCCCCTGGGCTCTAACGGGACTCAAGCCTCTGACCCCCTGGCCTCTAACGGGACTCAAGCCTCTGACCCCCTGGCCTCTAACAACATGACTCAAGCCTCTGACCCCCTGTCCTCTAACATGACTCAAGCCTCTGACCCCCTGTCCTCCAACGTCACTCAAGCCTCTGACCCCCTTGCCTCCAACAACGGGACTCAAGCCTCTGACCCCCTTGCCTCCAACAACGGGACTCAAGGCTCTGACCCCCTGGCCTCCAACAACGGGACTCAAGGCTCTGACCCCCTGGCCTCTAACAACGGGACTCAAGGCTCTGACCCCCTGGCCTCTAACAACGGGACTCAAGGCTCTGACCCCCTGGCCTCTAACAACGGGACTCAAGGCTCTGACCCCCTGGCCTCTAACAACGGGACTCAAGGCTCTGACCCCCTGGCCTCTAACAACGGGACTCAAGGCTCTGACCCCCTGGCCTCTAACAACGGGACCCAAGCCTCTTACCCCCTGGCCTCTAACAACGTCACCCAAGCCTCTTACCCCCTGGCCTCCAACGTCACCCAAGCCTCTTACCCCCTGGCCTCCAACGTCACTCAAGCCTCTGACCCCCTGGCCTCTAACAACGTCACTCAAGCCTCTGACCCCCTGGCCTCTAACAACGGGACTCAAGCCTCTGACCCCCTGGCCTCTAACAACGGGACTCAAGCCTCTGACCCCCTGGCCTCTAACAACGGGACTCAAGCCTCTGACCCCCTGCCCTCCAACAACGGGACTCAAGGCTCTGACCCCCTGGCCTCTAACAACGGGACTCAAGGCTCTGACCCCCTGGCCTCTAACAACGTGACCCATGCCTCTTACCCCCTGGCCTCTAACGTGACCCAAGCCTCTGGCCCCCTGGCCTCTAACGGGACCCAAGCCTCTTACCCCCTGGCCTCCAACGTCACTCAAGCCTCTGACCCCCTGGCCTCCAACAACGGGACTCAAGCCTCTGACCCCCTTGCCTCCAACAACGGGACTCAAGCCTCTGACCCCCTGGCCTCTAACAACGGGACTCAAGGCTCTGACCCCCTGGCCTCTAACAACGGGACTCAAGGCTCTGACCCCCTGGCCTCTAACAACGGGACTCAAGGCTCTGACCCCCTGGCCTCTAACAACGGGACTCAAGGCTCTGACCCCCTGGCCTCTAACAACGGGACTCAAGCCTCTGACCCCCTGGCCTCTAACAACGGGACTCAAGGCTCTGACCCCCTGGCCTCTAACAACGGGACCCAAGCCTCTTACCCCCTGGCCTCTAACAACGTGACCCAAGCCTCTTACCCCCTGGCCTCCAACGTCACTCAAGCCTCTTACCCCCTGGCCTCCAACGTCACTCAAGCCTCTGACCCCTGGCCTCTAACAACGGGACTCAAGCCTCTGACCCCCTGGCCTCTAACAACGGGACTCAAGGCTCTGACCCCCTGGCCTCTAACGGGACCCAAGCCTCTTACCCCCTGGCCTCCAACGTCACTCAAGCCTCTGACCCCCTGGCCTCCAACAACGGGACTCAAGCCTCTGACCCCCTGGCCTCCAACAACGGGACTCAAGCCTCTGACCCCCTGGCCTCTAACAACGGGACTCAAGCCTCTGACCCCCTGGCCTCTAACAACGGGACTCAAGCCTCTGACCCCCTGGCCTCTAACAACGGGACTCAAGCCTCTGACCCCCTGGCCTCTAACAACGGGACTCAAGGCTCTGACCCCCTGGCCTCTAACAACGGGACTCAAGGCTCTGACCCCCTGGCCTCTAACAACGTGACCCATGCCTCTTACCCCCTGGCCTCTAACAACGGGACCCAAGCCTCTTACACCCTTGCCGCTAACGTGACTCAAGCCTCTTACACCCTGGCCTCTAACGTGACTCAAGCCTCTGACCCTTTGGCCTCTAACGTGACTCAAGCCTCTGACCCTTTGGCCTCTAACGTGACTCAAGCCTCTGACCCTTTGGCCTCTAACGGGACTCAAGCCTCTGATCCACTGGCCTCTAACAACGGGACTCAAGCCTCTGACCCCCTGGCCTCTAACAACGTGACCCAAGCCTCTGACCCCCTGGCCTCTAACAACGTGACCCAAGCCTCTTACCCCCTGGCCTCTAACAACGTGACCCAAGCCTCTTACCCCCTGGCCGCTAACGTGACTCAAGCCTCTTACCCCCTGGCCTCTAACGTGACTCAAGCCTCTGACCCTTTGGCCTCTAACGTGACTCAAGCCTCTGACCCTTTGGCCTCTAACGTGACTCAAGCCTCTGACCCTTTGGCCTCTAACGTGACTCAAGCCTCTGACCCTTTGGCCTCTAACGTGACTCAAGCCTCTGACCCTTTGGCCTCTAACGTGACTCAAGCCTCTGACCCTTTGGCCTCTAATGTGACTCAAGCCTCTGACCCTTTGGCCTCTAACGTGACTCAAGCCTCTGACCCCCTGGCCTCCAACAACGGGACTCAAGCCTCTGACCCCCTGGCCTCCAACAACGGGACTCAAGCCTCTGACCCCCTGGCCTCCAACAACGTGACCCAAGCCTATGCCCACGGTACTACAGCCCCCCTGGCCTCTAACAACAGGACTCATGCCTCTGACCCCCTGGCCTCTAACAACGGGACTCAAGCATCTGATCCCTTTGCCTCTAACAACGTGACTCAAGCCTCTGACGACCACAAACTGGCCTCCGACATCTCTGGAAGCTTGCTTCGAGTCAAAGCAACAACTCCATGATGCCCATTCATGACAATCAAAGTGAGGGAAATGGAAGCCATTCATAATAAAGATTTCCACAATATTTTGTGCACTATTTTAGTTGCTAATAATCTTTTATTTCAGATGTTTCACAAACATCGCTAAGCAAAGGTTGCAGGAAACGCTATAAGGCCGTTGGACTACAATTGCTTAAGGCGATCTCAAATTATAAGGATGTTAAAGAAGGTGAGATGGTTCAAGTTGCTTTGACTATTATTAATATGCAAATTCTGTTTCATGGACGGATGTTTTCACTTCTTTAAACCCAACAGTAAGCCGAGAGTCGGATCAGGTGAACGCCGAGGCATCATCAGGAACTGACCCCAGAGCAGTCGGGGCTGCTTTGGGTGCCAATGATTTAGCCGCTCTGAATAATGTTTTAACTGGACTACAGCATAATGGACAACAAACTGACTATAATGAATGTATGCCTTGATAATAAAAACTTAATTTATACTGTACAATGTCTTTATTTGAGGGGTGGTTTGTAAATCTGGACCAAGCAATCTGTACTTGATGCACTTATTTCCCATTTGACTGGTTGTGTAAGCAGAACCTGGGAGTTGTGACTTGGGACAAGCCCCTTCGCTGTCTCTTAAGTCCCATCTTAAAACTCACCTTTACTCTGGCTTTTAACTCCAGGTAGCGTGTTGATGTGTTATGTGGGCAGTGGATTTTATTTATTGGCTTCTATTTAGGTATCTTTTATGCTATTGAGCCTCATCTTTTATTGTGCTTCCGTGGTGTTTCTTGGTGTTTGGTACAGCAACAAGATAATCCACTTAACGTAAATTGTGATACGTAAAGTGGATTGGATTAAGGCAGCGCTGTGATCTTTAGGAATGGCATTTGTGTGGGGGGGAACTACTTGACAAATGTGGTACTAGTGTATGCTTAAATTTAAGATTTCCCTGTAATGAAATGGAATCATTCTAGCTCCTGCCAAGGCTAAACTTCCCTTGGTTTGAAGCCTGCACTTGGGAGTAGAACCAAATTTTAATCTCATTTTCTCTCCATGACAAATCCGCGACCAAGCGACGGTAAAGGCATGTTTCTTTAGTGATAATTTCCATAATGTTTGAACAGGCCTACCTTCAAGACGGTGGACTTCTACAGGAAGCACCAGGACTCCATGACCCCAGCCGGTCTGGGCATCTTCCAGAGCCAGTGCAACGGGTCGGTCACCAACACCTTCCACAACACGCTTGGTAAGCACCTCTGGAAACGGGACGTTGGAGCGCCTGGCATGTTGGCTTTTCTTTCTCCTTGTTTGTGTACATGGGGAACGGAGGATTTTGCAAAGGAAAAAATGACAAACTCACACCTGGTGGTATAATGTCACCTTTTAAGTTGGCGTTTACATGGAGGAATGGGTTTTAGAGCACATTTCAAACCATATTCTTTTGCATATCCTCTACTGGCCATTTTTTTTTGAAGGATCCTAGTTTGGTCATTTTTTGTTTAGCATAATCTTCCATTTGAGTGTATAGCTGTATGGTTTGGTCAGAGTACCTTCATGTGAATAAATCCTGTTAAACATGAAAAACATTAAATTAAAATTGGATTTTATTATTTAAACAAAGAATCGACAAGTACAATTGTGAGGTGGGGAGCATATATCCATTAACATTAAACTGTCCACTGGTGTTCTTCTTCCTGCAGACATGAAGGAGCCGGTGTTTGAGTTCGTGCGGCCCCCCGTGTACCACCCAGCGCAGGTCAAGTTCCCCCACAGGCAGCCGCTCCGCTACCTGGACCGCTACCGTGAGGGCAAGGAGCACACCTACGGCATCTACTGAGCCCCACAGACAAACACATCTGGAGCTACCGCTGGACGACATGTTAATATAATAAATTGTTGTATTTGTATTGTATTGTCTTATTTTGGTCTGCATTACAACACAGTCCATGGTTTCATGCCATCTTATTCTTGTGGTAAACTGCGTTGAATCTCCATTGGGATGGTTCTCCACAGTCACATGTATTCATGTAGGTAGCAGCCTTTATTCATGTTTTGAAAGAGTCTTCAGAAATAGAAGGTAACTTTGGGGTTTAGGTCCGGGCGGTCTTCAGCATGTCCTCTACGTCCAGAAGCTTCTCCCGGGGTTTCCCCTGGGCCGCGCCCCTCCTCCTCTCCTCCTGGTTGATCTTCTCCCAGTCCGAGAAGGACACCGGCTTCACGCCTGCAACCAATCACACAGGAGAGATTAGATCATGTGACCTGGAGGTTCAAGCCCGCCATCTTGATGCGTGTTGACCAACACTTCCAGAATAACCAAGCGACACATTATTGGTGTGAACTGTGAAAAGGCACGAGATGTTCAAGTGTGTGAGACACTGCCATAATACATGTACTCCTCAATTCAACTTAATTAGATATTCCATTAAACCTTTTTGATCAAAGGTTCCCGAACCCAACTATCAAAGAAATGAGCCAAACGATTCCTAATGACAAAGGAGAGCTTTATGTTAGCGGTGCAATAGTAAGGGCAAAAACAGGTGCAGCTCATCAAGTTAATTAGGGATCTGCAAATGACTGGGCTCATTAACTGCATGAGGAACCCTTGACAGTGGCTTTTGTTTCTATGTTAAAACGACAAACCCCATTGCTAACTTCAATGATTAAAGAGTGAAATAGGATTATTTATTTAGCAAGTGAGGATTCTCTCACCCCTGCATTACACCAGATACTAGACGGAGAGCAGTACCCTACCTCTCTTGTCCAGCAGGGGGCCGATCCCCGTGGATCCAGGCTTGGCAGAGGTCGCGTCCAGGCAGCCAGAGGTGAGGTCCTCCACGACGCTGTGTGCTGTGTCGAAGCTGTCGTTCATGGTGGTGGCGATGACCCCGATGGGGCCAGTCTTCAGCCAGCCACTGCAATAAAGACCTGGGGGGACAGTAACTAAACATATCAATCCAAAATCTCAATTATATAGGAGATGTCAGACATGGGGGGAAAGCCATGTGCTCCACAACAAAGAAGAGAAAAAAGAAAAAATACATAAAGGATAAAATACAATACACAAATGTATGTAAATACATAAAACATTTGCTTTTTAAATCTATGCCTTTAACATAATAACAAGACAGCAGCCTGACAACATCTGCAAGAGAGGTTAAAGATCTAATGTTACCCAAAGCTATGCTAAAAAGGCGTGTCCTAGGAGCCTTTTCAGAACTCTCCACTGTGTGTTTCCTCCTTAAGCTATGGGGAGGGCTACCCAAAGCTTAAGGGTGTGAATGTAAGGAGCGGCCTCCTTAAACAAACTAGTTTGTACGAGGCATGGACCAACATTTCTGAACTACAACAGACCTGTAGATACATGCATGTCTCTGCAGGACACCTCCCCATGTGATTGCTGTAACACGTAGATATAAGCAGGTATCTGCAGGTCCCCCCCCCATGAGTACCTGCAGCCTGTTGGACCCGGCCCAGGCTATTTGGGACGATGGCCTTGCGGGGGTCAAAGGGCACGGCGGGGTCGATGGGGAGGCTCTTGTAGCCGATGCTGGTGATGACCAGACCGCAGTCCACGGTCTCCACCTCGCCCGTGGGCACGGCCACGGAGCTGTCCCCCGTACCCTGATCACACACATAAGTATAAACACCCCATCCATGGCCACTGTCTCAAACAAACCCTTTAATCCTCCGTGTCTTCACTTAATGTCACTATTCAAGGACCAAATAGAGCTCATGAGATTGAGCAGTCGTTACCTGACATGGGGGTGGAGAAGAATATGAATATTCACACTTATATAATAATGTTAATAATAATAATGTCCCTTTCATTGAGATTCCAAAAGCTGTGTGTGGAGACACTGGATTCAGAAACACATCCTGATGAGTTCGGTGAAATGGTTCGCTGTAACTAAAGGCTTCTGTGTCAGAGGTTAAGCATAGGGGTGGGAATCTGCAAAAATGTGACAATTCGATAGTGATATTTGAGCCACAAATCAATATTATTTATTCTTAACATATTGCGATACAGCATGTATTACAATTCGCTTCTGCGATATATTGCGATTCAGTAGGCTATCGCCTCAGTGACATTCTTAGCTCTTTCTGAGTTTGTAGGGAACTATTATTTTTGTTTGATCCAGGGAGTGTTCATTTGGGGGTATGACAACAACTTTGGGTCGTTACACCTCCTCAGGGGCCGCTAACTCTATATGGTACCTTGTGAGATGGGTTCTCAAGTTTGTCTTAGTCCCACAGTACTAAAAAAAAAGAAAAAAAAAAAAAAGACTGCAATACTTTATCGATAGAATTGCGTGCGCAAAATATCGCGATACTGAACAGAATACATTTTTCCCCCACCACTAGTTAAGGAGCCCAAGGGGAGCGAGTGTGTGCTCACCTCCAGGCGGTTCACGGCCAACCGGATCCCGGCCACGCGGGCGCCGTCAGGGCCGGCCAGGACCTCCAGGGGGCTGCGGAGGAAGCGGAGCCCCCAGGAGCGCGACGCCGCCTGCCGCCTCTGTCGCTCCTTCTCCGCGGGGGGGTCCACGGCCGTCTTCAGCATCAGCTCCGTCAGACGCTTCCGCGGCCGCGGGATCACTGCCGGGGGGGGGGGGCGACGCAGAGCTCAGACCGTGCAGGGCTCTCAAGTTTTGAACAGGGCGACGGCGACGGCGGCGGCAGGGGTGGGGGTTTGGTTTGGGTGGGGACGGGGGTCTGAACTGTACGGGTTAGGGTTAGGGTTAGTAACCTCACGCCCAATGCGTGAGCCTTGAGAGCTCTGCAGACGTATCCGTACTCAGTGATGTGCAGATGATGTACATACCAGGAGTGTTCAATTTGAGTTACGGTGACGCGACGTGACGCCAATCCGATCCTACACTCGTTCCTCCACTCGTTCCCTTACAACCACCTGACGTCCATTTAATAATCTATTTAATTTGAGGCAGCGGCTGCCGACTTGTTGTTTCTTCTGCGGAAAATGATTTGCCAATCATTTGTTAGCTTTTACTTTGCTCCCTTAATTTCAATGAAGGCAGCCAAAGTACGAATGCGTCGCATCACTTCAAGAGCCGCTGGTCGATCACCAATGGATACTTTGGTGTGTAATAGAGCTCAGCTATTCTTAGAAAGGAGATTATTCTTTTTACCATAAATCCAACTTTAGTCCTTAAACTGTTCTTAATGTTTTATCTGGAAAAATAAAGGTTAAATAAAAAAATAAAAATAAAGTCCCCCACAGCCCAGCCCTACGGTTAAAAAAGCTTGTTAAATTGAAATCATACTATAGTGGTATGTTCTAATCCCAATGACTGGTCCCTTACAAATGGTCCAAGAGGAGATGAGGATTAGGGGAGGAGGATCTCTAGCTTCTCCCGGTTAATTAAGAACTTTGACAGGCTCAAGGCTCCAAGGCCTCTGGTACACAAACACTCTGGCCCGTTTCCAGTCCTTCATCCACCGGGTCAAGATCAGAAACGCACATCAGAAGGTCGCACCAACGGCCTTGTCCCGGGGAATCTCGCATGTGGACATTCATCTGTAAAATGTGCTTGAAGAGCCCTGCATTTAAACAGGACCTACATACTCCCATTCAGACATCCCTAGCCGCCCACCTCGGCTGGAAACTCCATGCTGCACTCCTAGGATCAGCGAATGTTAGACAAACCAAACTACCAAGTCCACCCACTGAGACTAAATCAGCAACAGTATGAATACCGTTGTAATGTCCAGAGCTTTTCTTCAAAAATGGGATGGGCAGTATTTATTAAACACTTGGGGTGTAGTTTAACGAATAGTGTTGGTTTAATAAGAAAGCAGGCCAATGGGGTAGCAGAATAGGAGAATGATGTCCTGCTATGAGAGAAGTTAGTGGAGGGGTTAGAGGGACGGCCTGTACCTTTAAGAGCCTCGGCCACGCCCTCAAACTCTGAGGCGACCATCTCAGGTTTGGTGTCTGGCAGGTTCACCATCTCCCTCAGCTCCTAAGAATTTTAAAAGAACACAATCAAGTAACAGTACAAGGATTGAGCACCAAGATCAGACATGAACACTATCAAGTGTTTGTGTTCGATTTGTGTTTTACTTAGCATTGTGCAGCATCTTATCCTAGCTATCTCTGTTGTATACAGGGAATGGGTTAACCTAGCGATTGTTAGTGCTTGGCACTTGGTTCTATGAATATCCTTAGTGTAATGACAGCGATATATTGTTGTTTCTCTTTCTTCTGACAAATGTGCTTATTGTAAGTTGCTTTGGATAACAGCTTCTGCTAAACTCCCTGAATGTAAATGATTAGAATTTCACTTAATTACGTTTGACACAGGTTGTTTATACTTGTCCTTGCAGTGACGAGTGACCTAGTGCAGGTTTAGGGAGATGTGTGGGGGCACCTTGATAGTGCCGGCTATCTGCAGGGGTCCCCTCCGGCCCACAATTAGCACCCTGCGGACCTGGCTCTGGGCCAGGGCGTCCAGGGACCTCTGGGTGATGTCCGTCTTCTGCAGGGCACACGGCACGACAACGGTAAAGGGGCTGGAGATAAGATGGCTAATAGTCCTGGATCCGTTTGGACCAATCGGAGCATCTCTTCCCTTATTGGTTCTGGGAATCCATCTAACCCGTCAATCAGAGGTGCAGGGTGGGTTGATGGATCTTTGAGACTCTAGAATCTTAACAACAGCACCAATACCCACCCACTCACTAAGGAAAAGTAAGAGCAGGTTAGGCAAGTGCCAAGAACCAGCCATCGTCCACACACACATCCACAGCTAACAATTTTTATATAAATGACTACGTCTCCTGCTTTCATTGAGTTTTAACTGACTCAAGAATAGATTCTGTATCTTGCCCGGCTTTAGAGGAGATAGGGGCTCCTACCTTCAGCTCGTCGATGGGGGACAGCAGTATTCTGGCCACGTCCAACGCCACGTTACCCTGGCCCAGGATCACCGCCGTCTCGCAGTCCAGACCGGGGTTCAACTGGACCAGGGAGAGAAGATCACAGATTGTATACAGGCTGTATTTAAATAGCACTGTTCTAACCTGCAGTCTCTCAAAGCGCTTGACTACAAGTGCCTTACATTCACCCATTCATATGCACATATTCATACATGCATTCATAAAGCAACAATGCCGTCAAAGGGAACAGACTGCTAGTAGTAAGTGTTACATGTCTTGCTAAGGGATACCTACATTTACATCTAGATTTACATATAGGGCGTTGAGCAGACGCCTTTATCCAAAGCGTCTTACAACAGTTCATGAACACATTCACACAACGACTAACGACTGCGGAGTCAACCATGCAAGGTGACAACCATCTAACTAGCAACCTTACTGGCTACAAGTCAAACAGCTCTACCTGAGCTAAGCCGACACCGACAGACTCTCGGGGTTGAACCAGGATCTGCGGGGAGGGGGGGGGGGGCTGGTTACCTCTCTGTTGCTAGGCAACCCGTTGTACCAGCCCACAAAGTCCTTGGCAGGATAGACACCCTCCAGGTCCTCGCCTGGCACCCCCATGCTCCGGTTCCCCTCAGCGCCATAGCTCTGCGCACACACACACACACACACACACACACACACACACACACACACACACACACACACACACACACACACACACACACACACACACACACACACACACACACAGTAGAGTGATGGTTTTCTTATGGCTTTCTATTGAAGAACAGTGTGTCATCATCATTATTAAAGTGGTCCTCACCAGCACGACGGCATGGTAGGCCTCCCTCAGCTCCTCCACGCTCACGTCCGTCCCCACGTTCACGTTGCCGTAGTAACAGCATCGCGCATGACGGGCCGTCTGCGTGAACGTGCTGATGACGTTCTGGCGGGGGAGCGACGACAAAACCACGTCAAAGTTCTGGCCTTGCAGTGGCAAAATAACGGAATGTGGATGCTTTAATACGAATACTTAAAGTTACAGTGTGTAGGATTTAGTGCCATCTAGGGGTGAGGTCGCAGAATGCAACCGACTGAACTCCCTCTCCCCTCTAGTTCCAACGACTTAGGAGTTACGATGGCCTGTACTTCCAAAAGGATGTCATTGTCTGCGACAGCTTCGAGTAGTGTCATGTGATGAGGTTCCTACTTATTTAGTCTGTAAGAGTCAGTGCTTACAAATAAGACAGCGTTTATGATTCTTTTTTATGAAAAAAGTCTCCTTTCTAGAACCGCCCTGGTTTCCTCTAGAAACATGACGGTGCAACATTGCGAGCACCTCCACTCTAAGCTGAAAAAACATAAAACATTTCGGCCAAGTCCAACATATTTCTACACACTACAATCACCTTTAATACAAAATGAACCAAATCTTATATCAGTCCATGCAGGAGGGATTTTTGTCCAAGTATCCACTGGATGTGTGTGTGTGTGTGTGTGTGTGTGTGTGTGTGTGTGTGTGTGTGTGTGTGTGTGTGTGTGTGTGTGTGTGTGTGTGTGTGTGTGTGTGTGTGTGTGTGTGTGTGTGTACACAAGGACACAGACCTTGACTTCTGGGTGGTCTGGCGCTACGCCAAACCTCACCAGGCCGAAGGGGACAGGAAGTCGCTCGTAAATGTCCACCTGCACATCCTGGCAGGCCTGGGAGAGGTCAAAGGGCAAACGTATTCAGTAAGCTAACGTTTAAATCAGTCCACTTTCCTTAACTTATTTTGCTGCATCTCCTACTCAGCACCACCTGTGTCCATCAACTCGAACATAGTGTCCTTTATTCAAGATAAGAACATGACCACAAAAGTTTGGGGTCATCCAGACAATTTCATGTTTTCCATGAAAACTCACTTTCATTCTACAGTTTTCAGCTGTGCTAACATAATCGCACAAGGACTTTTTAATCGTCAATTAGCCTTTTAACACAGTTAGCTAAACAATGTCATGGTGGTTGTTGGAAATGGGCCTCTGTACTCCTGTGTAGATATTCCATAAAAAATCTGCCGTTTCCAAAACGTTGCCTTTCTTTAAAAAATAAGGACATTTCCAAGTGACCCCAAACTTTTGAATGGTAGTGTACGCATAACATGCAGTCCCTCATAACCTCCATCAGGTATCCTGCCTGTCCTGAGAGGTGAAGCATACTAAGGGCTGAGCATGTGATCACTGTCTCAAGGCTACAGGATGCCAACTAGCGATGTAAAATCTGCCTGGGCATGCTTGCTTTTATACATCTGTCCTATGTCAGCACATATGTAACCCTGTATGCCACTGACACTTTATACAGCACCTGATGCCGCAACGTATAGTTTGAGAGAGAAAGCAGTCTTGGGTTGTCCTTACATTATAAAGAGTGTACAACAAGACACACTCTCATAGTTTGTAAGGGGCGCAAGTTTACTTTGCTTCCCAGAAACGCAAACAAAGAAAATATAGTAATACACAGCACTAATAAAATAGTAAGTTATTAGTTAAATCCATTTAGTGGATAGTACTTGCCTTCAGCAGATGCTGAGCTGTATAGAAGCCTGCAGGACCACCTCCAACAACACAAACCTTCTGGTGGGCGGCTGAAGATGCAGATCTGGTGATCACTCTGACATCTGAGAAGGACCAACAAGAAGGTCTGGTTAGGGAAGATATGAATGGGAAGATTGGTGAGGTGAAGGTACCTCTATCAAGATAACTGTGTCTTACGGCCATTAAACCGGTTGATCCTTCTTCCAGAAGTCCAAAGTAGATTCAGAGCTGCTGCCTTGCTCAACAGGACCTGAGGGCTACTCATCTTCTTCAGGGAAACAGCATGGACTTTTTCCCGTTGCTGTTGTCTCCTCCCTCACTCTCTCTCTCTGTGGGATCGCTTCAGCTCCCTGCTGTCCAACTGTCAGCCGGGGTCACTGGGAGGGGAGCTCTGATCCCGGCTCTTCTCAGCTCTGATCCCGCAGAGGAAACGTAAAATATAAAGGCACTATTTCACACTCTATTTTCGTATATAGTTTAATTGGTTAATTTGTTTACACAACGATTGAAATGTGACAGGCGGTGTTACGGCGAGGATCGTCCGTGTATCAACGAAGTCCTAGTTCCGCGTTCATGACGTTCCGTCTCCAGTCGTAAATCTCAACCTCCTTCCACCCAAGACTCCTCCCCCAAATCCACCCCTCCACCTCAGATCGACTCCTCCTCCACTCCACTCCTCCTCAGTAGAATAAAATCATCCTAAAACTGAGACCCCCACATCAACTCATCCACCTCAAATAGAGTTTATGCAATCCTATGATCATTAAAATGTGACAAAATGTATTTTGTCACTCCGCTCTCTCTCACTCTGCCTCTCAAACACACACACGTAAATTTGGCTTATAAATTAATATATGGCAAGAATTTATAATGATTTGGAAGTTTAATATTGATTTTGTTCATTCAACTGTAAGGATCATGTAAACAGATAACAAACATGTTTTACTAGTTTGTACAAAAATAAATAAATGACATGACAAAAGATGAAGACATTTACCTATGGCAATCTTTCCTCTTATTTAATTGTACTGGATGGATTAACAAAAAAAACCTTACATAGGCTGGTTAAAGTCACTTAGGAAAACCAAAATAGCATATCCATTTTGACATCAGTGCATACACAGAGTTAGAATCAAGGTACACCTGTCTATTGCTTAAAAGATGAAGGGTCCGTCCATTCACTGAAACCATGTGTTACAGCTGCATCTGAATGTTGTGGAAGGGGTGGTATGTAGATTGTAGACTTTACTTTCTCTCTCCAGGGGGATTACAAGTTATTCGGTTGGGAGACATCGCCTCCCGGTGGACAAAGGAACAAACGGCACGCTTGAAAATGTCCACTTCAGAGCGGCATTGCTCCCGAGAAAGAGTTGAGAGGAATCTTCTCGAAGTGTCTCGTGTCTCCCTCCTTCCAACGATGTCGCCTTAGCCCCGCTCACCGCCGTGCGTGTGATGTCACCACTGCATGTGCGGCGTGGGGGCGTGGCTCAGGTCCCGGTACTGGGTCCGTAGCGTGGCGCCGGCCTGCACCGAGTCCTGGCCCTCCAGCCATTCCTGGTAGAGGGTGTGCAGGGCGGGGTTGACCTCGGGCAGGGCCACGGGCAGGCTGATGTAGGCGTCCTCCATCTGCTGCACCAGCGCCTTGTCCGGCCTCCCGGCGGCGTCACCCCCCGCCTGGCCACGCCCGCTCAGGCAACCTGGGGGCCAGACGACACGGAGGTTACATGGAGGGGCTGAGTGACGAGAGATTGACCTCCATAACCCTTAGAAGAATAATACTAATACATTTCATTTTAAAAGCGCCTTTCAAGGTACCCAAGGACAGTGCACAAGTAAAGTGCATATACTCAATAAAAGTACATGCATAGTCAATAGCAGTCACACACATGATCAGATAACATTGGCAATATGGACATAGTACACACAGAGAGGGATAAGAAAGAGAAAAAGTGTACAGGACGAACATGGACACAGGCTGGTCACATTTAAAGATGTAGAGATGAAAACAAGTAAGATAGGGGGAAATAAAAAGAGGTAGTGCAAGTCGAGTCAGAAGGTGGAAAGGAAAGCTGAACGGAAATGTTCAGCTTCTACAGTGTTGGCCACATCGAAACTGGAGAGGTATTAATCATGTAGAGATGAAGCGGACGCTGGTGGCTGTGAGGATGTTTGAATCCCTGAAGAAGGAGGTCATCTTCCAACCCTAATCAGCACAGGCCCATCCCGATGCCTCACCATGCCTGCTGATTAATGCCATTCATTTAAAAGCCTAAATCTCTGAGTCACTTGGGCGACTTCTAAGGAACTTAACTGTGAACACCTTTTAAAATTATCCTTAAAACATACCTGTTTAACATTCTCTCAATCCATAAAAAAAAACAATATATTTTTTAATTGAATTGTACCGTTAAGCACCCTGCATTGCAAGTTTTCACGGAAGTCGCTGTATAAATAAAGTTTGATTTGATTTGAAACACGTCGCCCCTGGCCGTACATACGTCTGTACACATACGGTTCAGAGCTGGTTTGAACCAGCTCCATCGTGGTCCATCTTAAGGACCGCGATGGAAACAAGCCTTTGGGCTTCATTGTGTTTTTCATCCTTTTGAACGCCTCTTGTTGATTGTGGTTCAATAAAGTTTCCAATCGGTCCTGACCTCCAGGGCAGGACAGCACCTCCACCAGCTGGTACGGCACACGGCCCTTCCTGATGCGCTGCACCAGCGTCTGGATGTTCCGGAAGCCGTAGACGGCGGCGAACTGCAGCAGCGTCTCGCCGTCCCGCTCCAGGGTCACCTCCTGGAAGTCCCGGTTCCTATGGCAACCGAGGGGGGAAAGTTCGCAGACTCAATGGACGGGAACTGAACCTGCACACGCTTTATCCTGCACCTGCGCGTACCAAATCAGGCTTTAGATTTGTCATCGAAAGTCTGATAGCAGACGAGCTCATAACTGGGTGAACTGGGTAGTTTCAATTCCTTTCGCGCCATGTTTGTTTCAACCGATCACGTTGCTGGAGGCGGGGTCCGGCAAGCGCTTAAACTCGGGCCGTCAGTCGTGATCTTTCCGAGGTTCACAACGTACTTGGAGAAAGTGTCTGTAAAGGTTTCAAATCAACACTGTCTGGGCTGGCCGCTGTAGAACTACACCTAATAGATCTCCTTCGGGAACTTCACCCACTTCTCCCACCGGGTGGGATAGCTGGGCTCCCAAAAGGCTGCGATTCAATTATTATTTTTTTGGGGGGATTTCTTACCGTTACTGACTGTAGATCAGTAAGATTTATATTTATTCTTCTTTTACAATTCAATAGTTGAATAAAGATGATATAATATCAATGAATCTCAACACGTCGTCCTGTCCTAAAGGAAAGAGCAGTTTATATGTTGACTGCTTCCAGTGTTGCGTTGGTCTTAGAATAATTTATTGCTTTTTTAGTTAATAATACTAAACATAAGGAACTTTATTAAAAAAATAAAAAAACGCATATTAAATCGCAATAGAAATATTTGGCAAAATAATCGCAATTCGATTATTTCCCCAAATGGTTCAGCCCTAGTACCCACCTGAGGGTCTTGTAGGTGACCTCGGTGACGTCCAGGCCAAACAGCTCCTTGGCGGCGTGCTTGAAGACGTGCTCCAGGAAGCCCTCCGAGGTGCGGCCCTCGTACCTCACGGGCGCCGTGTCGCCCACCTCCCCCAGCCTGACAGACAGACGGCCAGAGAGAGACAGACAGGTTCACAGTGGGCACACATGGGGACACGGCCACAGTGACTAGCTGGTGTGAATGTTGAACGGACTGCATTTATGCAGCGCTCTTCTAACCAGTGGCCACTCAAAGCGCTTTATTACAATATCGCCGAAACATTGTCCCAATCATACACAGATTCACACACTGACGGCAGTGTCAGCCGTGCACGGTGACAGCCAGCTCGTCAGGAGCATTTAGGGTGAGGTGTCTCGCTCAGGGACACCTCGACACTCAGCTAGGAGGAGCCGGGGATCGAACTAGCAACCTTCCGGTTACCAGCCAACCCCGCTCTACCTCCTGAGCCACATGCCGCCCAATAGAGAGGAACCCAGTGTGGAAGAGAAGGACCACTCACACGTGGTCGAGTGGAACGGAGTCCAGCTCCGCCACGGACACCTTCATCCGGCGCTCCATCATGTCATAGACCTCCGCTGAAACACAAGAAGCACGTTCAAAACCTCCAGAACCCTCAGAGCCGTTGATGAGGTCTTTCCTTTGAACCATCATCTCAGGTGATCCTCAAATGAACCGAACGAGTTTACTGCAAACGTGTTTACGTTAAATTAATCATTTGACAGCAGAGTTTGTTCTTTCAATGATTGATGAAACATCCAGCGAGCAGTTTGCGGTTTGTTTCAAAGGAGTTTAGTGGGAGAGATGTTGAAATGAGATGAAAGTGTTTCATGTAGGCAGAGCAGTTGAGCGTGTACTGTCATAGCGAGGCAGGAGTCAGAGTGAAAGAGAAAGAGATAAAGTATACAGGGGTCCATG
The DNA here is from genome assembly GCF_026213295.1 of Gadus chalcogrammus. NCBI lineage: Eukaryota > Metazoa > Chordata > Actinopteri > Gadiformes > Gadidae > Gadus > Gadus chalcogrammus. The sequence continues at coordinate 5,354,125 of NC_079429.1, forward strand.
TCAGCGTGACAACACCCTTGTGATGTTTGCAGAATAGGGAACAGGCAGGGTTTTGGGGTTGAAGAATTCTGAGACTGAGGTTGTGAAAACCAAAAAAACATGCCAGTGATTATATTGAAAGTATCCCGTTTTAATTGTATTTTTGTATGCATTACTTCTAGTCATGGTTTGAAGAAATACACTGGTATAATAGAATACCCAAAGCTGCCCTTTGCCCACTTTGTTTAGATTAAATCCTGTTTTGATTGAGTCTCACAGTTCTCATTCGTTCGGCTGTATAGTAATGTCCAGCAGTCAAACAAATGCACAACAACATGAGGCTCGGACAAAACACTATTTAGATGAAAAAGAAGTGGGTCGAGCAAACATGGCTGACTGCTGTCGGTGAGTGAGTGAGTGAGTGAGCGAGTGCGCGATTGAGTGTTTGAGCGAACGAGCGTGCGTGCGTGCGAGGCAGACCTGAGGTGAGCACACAGTCCACATAGCGGCTGTCCAGCAGGCTGCTGTAGAACTCCTCTCGGACGGCCTCCAGCTTCTTGTCGAAGCAGGGCGCCAGCACCACGTGGAACACCTTCTCCGCGCTCAGCTTCTGGAGGACAGAGAGGAGACGAAGACATCAGGCCCCTTCTGACACACAAATAACTGAAAACTTCAGGAGAAGAATCATATAGTTATTATCACAAGGAGGAATAATAAGCAACTTTAGAATTTAGACGGTTTGTCCATACTTTAGCATTTATGTAAGCATCTATTCCTGTTTTCCTGATCACTAGTTTGTATTTGTATGTATTGTATTATATCCTGTGTCTTCCACTGCTGTAACACAGGAATTTCCCCTTCGGGATTGATAAAGTTGTATCTATCTATTGATCTATCTATGACCTCAGTAAGGTAGCTTCTGGATATGCAAAAGTTGGACTACAACACACATACTTATTTGATCAAATGACTGAGTTATTTGTTAATATTAGTAACTAATAAATCAGATACACAAGAGAAATTACTAATCAATCATCAACCCCTTTATATAACGTTGATAACGACATTCCTCAAGGTTTAAACATTAAGAGAACCACGGCAGTGATGCAGTGTGTTGTCTCTCTGCTTGTTGTTGTGACTCATTGTAGTTCAGAGCTCCTACCTGCTGCTGGGAGATGTAGTCTTTGACCAGGCAGCCCATGATCTGCTGGGGAGACCTGGCTGTGCAGATGTGTGGGGTGACCAGATTGCCCAGCACGCGCTCTGCATACCGGATCCAACCTACAGACACACACACTTTTAATTAGTTACATTATTGTGAAATTACACTGGCCTTTTCAAACCAGAAGTATTGTAATACTTTTGTAACCCAAATGTAGCTACCTGTTCAAATTAAGCAGCATATTTTCCTTAAGTATAGAAAGGCGTAGAGAACAATGTCGAATGAACTAGAAACCTTTACTATGATTATATAGCTGCCTCTACCCTTGAACCTTATATTTTATCTATTGTACATGAAGCTCTCAATGACGGTTCTTCATAGAATAAAGGTTAGATCAAATAAAGTAGATAAATAAACTACACAGTGTATGTGTTTAGTGTGTGTGTGTTTGTGTATGCGTATGTATGTTTGTATGTATGGATGTGTATGTCCGTGTCCATATCTCCGGTGGAGGGTGTGGTGGGGCCAGAACAGTATCTCTAGCCAACAGCTTTCTCTCCCCCTCATATCTCTGCTCTGAGCTCTAAAGAAAGGAAGACCTGTATTTAGCAAATCCATTTGATAACGGGCCCGACCTTGAACACACAAAGAGCCACTTTGGGCAGAGCCTTGAGGAGGCACGCAGGGTTCAGAACGAACCAGAAGGGGGGAGGTTCCCACGTTCAGAGCGCACAGGCCCCCGTCCCGACTGCCCCCGGGCACCGAGCTCTGAGCACTGTTTACCAGGAGCCCAGTGTAATCCCTCTGTTGTGGGCCAATTATCCACAATGTAAAGCGAAGGTGGCCCCCCAAAGGTTTGATCCCAAGCTCTAACTGATACTAAAAGGCAGTCCCAACCGGGACTGGCAAACTGCATATGTGTATGTTTATCTTAAAAGATAGATAGATGGTTAATGGTAAATGGACTGCAGTTTTATAGCGCATTTCTAACCAGTGGCCACTCACAGCTCTTTACAATACTGCCTAACATTCACCTATTCATACACCCATTCATACACCAACGGCAGAGTCAACCATGCAAAGCGACAGCCAGCTCGTCGGGAGCAGTCAGGGTGAGGCGTCTTTCTCAGGGACACCTCGAACTAGCATCTTCCGGTAGCCAGCCAACCCGCTCTAGCTCCTGAGCTACATGCCGCCCATACATTTCTCTACATCCATCCATCCTTCCATCCATACACACACAAGCCATTTTGAATGTCTTTATTAGGATCAACAAGTGATTGTCAAGATCTAAATCACAATCCAACTTTTTTTTAACCCAAAGGCCAAATTAATTTGACCATCTCCATCTGGGGATTCCGCCCCTGCATCCCAATAAAACACAGCCGTCTGACCGAGTGGAACCACGGGACAGGTGTACGTTGTGAGGGTTTACCTGGGCAGGAGGAGGTGACCACGGGACAGGTGTACGTTGTGAAGGCGTACCTGGGCAGGAGGAGGTGAACATGGGCAGGGCCTGCGAGTCGTGGTGTCTCCGTCGGTACCTCTGGACAAATTCCCGTTGGCTCTCCAGGATGCTGAAGCCCGCGGCCACCGTGGTGTCGAACACATACTGCACACCTGCAGAGACACACACACAGGTTACAACACATACTGCACACCTGTAGACACACACAGGTTACAACAACACATACTGCACACCTGCAGAGGTTATTAGCATCACCAAGCAAGGAGTCAAGCTCATTCAGGAGAGTTGTAGTGCCGGATTTCCCCCGCAATTGTTGACATAAAGGTTATGGTTTCTAGAGTTTCGACAGAAAGTCACCCATGATTGTTTTTCCTCAAGTCGCAGGCGAAAGAAGCATTCCAAGTGTTATCATCAAGGTTTTGTTTTATATCCGTGTTTATCTCCAAGCTTGTGCACGTGAACTTCCCAAGTCTGGAGACTGCGGATGCAAGTCTATTGTTGATGCATGAATGCAGGCTCAACTACGTACATAACGTGCAGCCCTAGGGATGTTGTGACATCATGGAACTCAAGTATGAAAGAGGCGAGTCCACTCGCTCTAAATTGCTCCCACTTTCACAGATAAAAACAACGTCAACCTTCCGATCGCCCTCCGATCCTCGTCCCCATCATGGAACTCACCCAGGCTCTTGAGGAAGCCACAGAGCTTGCGGGTGGCCTCTGCGATGTCCAGGTCAAACTTCACGGCAAAGAAAGGCAAGGACTGAGGACACAGCGACACCACCAGCACCTTGTGTTCAGCCGCATCGCACTTCTGGAACCACGACAGGGGAAGAGAAAGCATTGTTTACTTAAAGCACATTGTGAAAGTAACAACAAACCTCATGTTTCCGTTCAAGATGGTACAAGTTGTTCCCATGCTGAAATGGCTACCGATATAACACGACAAGAACATAAAAAAATGGTTAATTCATTATTAATCAGTACCAACCCTAACAAATCTGTAGAAAATGTTTGACATAAAAAGCCCTGAATAACTGTTGAAAGTCAATCAACCATGTAATGCAAACAGCATAGCGTTGGTAAACAATAGAGCTTATAAAATGAATTATGTGCCATTCCAATAAGTCATGCCGGCGCAAAGTATAGATTACACTATTAAGGTAAAAAGATACAATAAGTGCGTACTTTAAGTGCCATGACGTACAACATACAATAAGTGCGTAAGAGGAGTGTGAGGTGTGTGTGTGTGTGTGGGTGGTGTGTGTGTGTGTGAGGTGTGTGTGTGTGAGGTGTGTGTGTGTGAGGTGTGTGTGTGTGTGGTGTGTGGGTGAGGTGTGAGGTGTGAGGTGTGAGGTGTGAGGTGTGAGGTGTGTGTGTGTGTGTGTGTGTGTGTGTGTGTGTGCAGAGTCTAGGTATACTCTGAACACGCGAGTCTTGAGTCTTGAGGGGGAGTCACCTTGTTCAGCGCCAGAATGCGGTTGAGCTCCTCCAGGTTCTGCTGGCCGATCTTCAGGCTCTCCTCCTCAGACACACAGCCGTCGCACGAGAGACACGCGCTCAGCAGCGGCTGGGAGTCCCTGCTCGCCTGCAGCAGGGGGGAGACAAGGGGAGACAAGGGGAGACCGGGGGAGACAGTTATGACAAGGTTATGTGGACTTTGAATTAATACTTTGTCATTTCACATGCAGGCAAACTATTTGCTGGTTGTGTATTAATTCTAAGACACACTCTACTCAGTAAAAAAAAAATCGCAAACCAAAATACGTAAAAACATTTTTTTTTACTAATCAATCAATAAAGTAGAATAATGAACGGTTCTTACCTCGCCGTTGGCCTCATGGTGCTCCTCGGCCGTAACTCCGTCGTTCTTCTTGTTACACTGCAGTCATTTAAACCGTTAGCCACCGATAGCAAAACACGTTTTTGAAAATATGACAAGAGAATCAAACAGGAAACTGAAGGCAAAATTGGAGCCTGCTTGGCCTTTCACCTGCTTGGTACAGTTTTCACACTTCTCCTTCCTCTTGGCTGAGGCGGCCTCAGACATTTTTCCACCCACAGTTCTCTGTGAAGTGAGAAACACACACACAGGCATTCATGACAACCTCGTTATACAGCTTCCCACCACCATTCTTCTCTCCGAGTAGCGACAGGACGATTGTACTTTGCTGCTCGGAATAGAGACACCCTGCTGTGACTGTGACTGGGGACAACCACCCATCTCAGCCAGCCTGCTTATCTGAACCAGGGCAGCAGCAGCTGCCTTTATAGCGGAAAGGCAGTGGACTGCAGGAAGGCACTGAAGGCAGAGCGGTTTTTATCATCATCACAACTCCGTGACTCAGTGCAATTACAGTGTGGTGAGAGATACACAGTAGATTATTTACATCACATTGAGGAGCGAGTCAACACGACGGGGACTGACGTCAGTGGCTGGTGTGTGTGAGAAATACCTAGGCCCAGCTACAATGCAGACAATATGTCATTATAGCCATCAAGGAACAGTGTCCCCACAAGACATATTCATGACCAAATCCCGCATAGGGAGATAATAGATTTAGTAATGACTGCAGCAATATGAAAAGCTGCAGTTGTGAAACAAACTCATTGTCATCGTCATCATCATATCAGCCAGGAGATTTCGGCTGCAGAAACGAGCCAACAAATGATGAACAGTCAGGGACAACTCACCGGTTGACTTTGAATATTCTTCCTCGGCCCAGGGCACCAGGTGGTGAAGGAGATGCATGAGTCAATGATCAGGAGGTCAGTGCCATCCCTGAGAGCAGGTGACCAGAGGCACTCACACCCCCACCGCTCAGTAAAACCACACCGCTGACTCACACACGGTGGACGGAGTCCCTGGCAGTCCCTGTTACCGGTGTGCAGTCCGTCGGCCTGTCCTTCCAGGTCTTTTGGGTAATTTGGCAGACACTCGTTACGTGCATGGTTCGGCGCTCAGCAGCACGTAGCCATTGTGTGTCCCGGCGTATCCAGTGCGCCTGCGCGTACTACATAACATTAAGTATTGCACTGAACTGCACAAAAAAATATTTATTTTTTAAATAATAAAGCTGGGTATTTTCTTACAGCTTTCGGGCAGGTGGATTTATTTTTCAGTGTTTAGTTGTAATTGCCGGATTAAAACCTAAAAAGTGACGACGCGCTGTCGTCCAATCAGAAGAGAGGCGCCCAGGCAGGAAGTAGAGCCATCAGATGAATGACTTCCTTATCATTTCACTATTACTTGTTTCCTTCTTCTCTTGGGCTCAAGCTTCGTGACTAAGCAGTGTTCTTATATCAATTAAAAGTATAAGGTATGTACCTGTAGAGTATATGTGTGCATGTGTGTGATCATGAGCCTACTAACCTGGAGCATTAAACACACATATGCACATTGTTGATCCAGGGAGATGGGGATGTTGGGTCTGCTGCAATAGCCTTCTATTCAAGGCTAACCCTGGTCGTAAATTGACTTCAGTATTTTCCCGTAGTTTGTTCAGCAACATTTCAGAGCAGCAACATATATGTGTGTGTGTGTGTGTGTGTGTGTGTGTATATGTTTATTATATATCTATATAGAGATATAAGTATGAAGATATGTAATGTATGTATGTCTGAGCAATATATATATATATATATATATATATGTATGATTATATGTAATGTATGTATGTCTGAGCATGCTGTGTGTGTGTGTGTGTGTGTGTGTGTGTGTGTGTGTGTGTGTGTGTGTGTGTGTGTGTGTGTGTGTGTGTGTGTGTGTGTGTGTTTACGCATATATGTATGCATGTATGTATGTCTGAGCATACCTACTGTGTTTACGTAAAGCAGTAACGGATCACATTGCCCTCCTCCTCCTCCCCCTCCCCCTCCCCCCTCCTCCTCCTCCCCCCCCCCCCCCCCTCCCCCTCCAGATGGGGTACATGACCGTGGAGGAGCACAGCTCCACCGTGCTTCACCTGAGGAGGAGCCCTGGGATCCGCTCCTGGTCGCTCCTCGTTGGTAAACACTCTTTGCTTCCTCCACATGAATATTTAATCCACGTGAAATATGATAGAGACGCCTATGGATCGTCAATCTGTGTTTTGCTGCTTTCCCAGCTCCTATTTTCTACCCTTGTGTATGTCTGTCTCTTTCCCCTGCTGTATCTAAATATATAATCGTGTTCATTTTATTGTTCTACGACCAGGTATAACATCGATCGGTCTGGCAGCAGCCTACTACAGCTCAGGTAAACACAACTCCATCCTCAGAACCTTTATCACAGTTACAGTCTCAAAGGGACTACTGCCCGACTACTCTTAGTCCATCATCGGCATCAATTAATGGACTGCATTTGTACAGCGATCTCCTAACCAGTGTCCACTCAAAGTGCTTTACAATATTGCCTCACATTCACCCATTCATTCACACATTCACACACCGACTGCGGGATCAACCACGCAGGGCGACAGCCAGGAGCAGTGAGGTCGAGGCGTCTTGCTCAGGGACACCTCGACGCTCAGCTAGGAGGAGCCGGGGATCAAACTGGCAACCTTCCGGTTACCAGTCAACCCGCTCTACCTCGCTCTGCCTCCCAACTGCTCCCGACGAGCTGGCTGTCTTAACCGACAGTGTTTGAATGAACGTATGCATGAATGGGTGAATGTCAGGCAATAATTGTGACGCACTTTGAGTTGAGGGCACAGGTTAGAAAAGCTCTGTATTGGGGCACCCTGTGGCTCACCGGGTAGAGGGCGTGCCATAAAGGCACCGTGCTGATCGCAGCGACCCGGGTTCGATCCCAGCTCCCTGTGGGCCTTTAAACCTTAATAAAAGAAAACTGCTGTATAAATGCAGTCCATTTGCCATTTCCCATGCCGCCCCATCATAACCTTCCACCCAGCACCTCCCACCTGGGGCCTACTCACCCCCCTTGCCCCTGTGTGCCCTGCAGACAGCCTGCTGTGGAAGCTGTTCTACGTGGCCGGCTGCCTGTTTGTGGCCGTACAGAACATGGAGGAGTGGGAGGAGGCCGTGTTCGACAAGGGCAGCCGGCGCATCGAGCTGAAGACCTTCAGCCTGTACGCCCTCATCCTCACCCTGTGGCGGCGGGGCCACGAGATAGGTAACGCCGCGCGCGTGTGCGTCTGCGCATGCGTGTGTGTGTGCGTGCGTGTGTGTGTGTTCCCAGACGCTAGACATGCATCAAAGGGCTTGTGTAAGAGAAAGCAACAGTAGTAATAGTAGACTACTAATGGTAGGAGTAGTAGTAGAATACTAATAGTAGAAGTAGTATGTAGTAGTAGAATACTAATAGTAGAAGTAGTATGTAGTATTAGTAGTAGGTGGTGTGAAAATGACAAATGTACATTACATCCTTCATTTCTGGGGTGTTTGTTGGGTTTGTGCGCTCAGTGGTGCTGGACCTGGAGCACCTGCGGGACGTGTGCGTCCAGGAGGAGAAGGTGCGCTACCTCGGGCGCGGCTACGTCCTGGTGCTGCGGCTGGCCACCGGCTTCTCCTACCCGCTGACGCAGAGCGCCACCATGGGGGGGCGCAGGTGAGTACCTGGATGCCTGCGGGTGCCGCCATTAGGCGGACCAAAGTGTTGGCTTATTGAACGTTACATTTGAATGATGATAATGGTTCTGGGGTCTAACGTTTACGTTGAGGGCATTGAGCAGAAGCAACTTACAACCTTTCATACACACGTTCACACACCGACGGCGGAGTCGACCACGCAGGGCGACAGCCAGCTCGTCAGGAGCGGTCAGGGTGAGAAGTCTTGCTCAAGGACACCTCGACACTCTGTAAGAGCAAGGAGGAGCAGGGGATCTAACCTTCCAACCCCGCCTCTTACAGTGGTTTAAATGTACATAATGTACTGTAGTGTAAAACATTTGGGTTGAACATGTACAAAATCAAGATGTTTTTGTTCATGGTGGTTTCAATGGTTTGTTCATGGTGGTTTCAAAGGTTTCCTGCAATTTTATGCATGAATTGTGTTTATGCATAATACCGATGCATTGTACCTTAATAGTGTTCAAGGCAAAGCAAAAAGTCATGCAATTAAAATTATACACAGGTACAAAGTAGTAACCAATTGGAAGTGTACTTTAGTATTACATATACTTATTGTACACAACAAATTGCAAGATTTCAATGGTTTGTGTATCTATATTGATACACAAACCCATACCTCCAGAGCCTATTAACTGTGATTGAGGGATTTTCATGGCTTGGTCTGCCAGTGATGTTTCATCAATGGTGATGCGTGGGTGCGGTTTCCAGAAACCCAGCTTTACACCTGCCTGATCCCTTCAGATCAAACATCAGGCTTATACATCAAAGGATTAAAATAACATTTGTTGCTGATCCAAATGTGGTTGGCCTGATTTATATTTGTATGTATTCTATCATTTGTATTCAAAAGCATACACATGTACTGCAACACCGCACACACATTCGCACACCCTATTTGCATGTTCATGTGTTGGATCAACTTGAGTGAGGGATGTTGTGTGTTAAACTGCGGTCGACTGTCGACTGTTCGTGACTGGTCGACTGTCCGTGACGGCGGTCTCTCTCTGTGTGACCCCCAGCGACGTGGAGGCCGTTGGGGCCCTGCTCAAGCGCTTCCTGGGACTGGAGGAGCTCCAGAGACGCATGAAGCAGGAGGAAGACGATGCCCTGGTGGAGGAAGAGGAGGAGGATCTGGACCACAGCAGCGACTCTCAGGACGAACCCTTGACCGCTCAATAAGCTGTTGTAGGGACGTGGCTCGATAAGAAAAAGAAGATACATTCTAGCCGAAGTTGCATACACAGGCCACAGCTCTGGCATTCCTCTAAGTGCTGTTTTCAGAGATCTATTGTCGAGATGACGTCGTCGGTTTTTGTGCCTCTCTGTTAAACTGTAATGTATGTTTGTCTGGGTAAGCCGTTCAAAAAACGGGCTTCCCACAGTAAAACGGGCCACCCCGTAGATAATCACCCTTTCGCATGTTTATACACCAACCCATTACTCAAGTGCCTGTAAACTATAATTGAGCATGAAGGATTGCCATGGCTTTGGTCTGCCAGCAATGTGTTTTTTTTGGTACGGGAGACGATTAAATGCTTTTGTTTTGTTTCGTTTTTGGTTGCGTGTGTGTGTGCATTTGTGTGCACATATTTATTTATTGACTCTATTTTTGTTCCAAACCAAAGAATCAAGTCAACCTCAGGAAAATGCTCCCAAACAAAAAGGGAATTAACAGGAATTCAGCCTATCACTGCATCCCAGCCGTACGTGAGCGAGAGTGCTTCAAATAACTCTGGAAGTTTAGTTTTGCAACTTGATTTTACATTTTTTACTGTCAATAAAACGTTTTTTTAAATAAAAGATCTCCTTTCACTTCACCGATGACGACAATGCAGATGACGATAATGTTGCAGATGATAGTGACTATGATGCAGATAATAATAATGATGACGATTTAGTTCAACGTGTGTGGGCATGGGAGCAACATGTTTAATCATGCTGCTCTATTTCCCCAGTGCAGCTTAAAAACATGAGTGTCCCGGGCACACAGCAGAACTCAGCCTCCAGAACGTCTATGCTGCAGCCAGGGGGGCCAGCATGGGGGCCAGCATGGGGCCAGCAGGGGGGCCAGTGGAGGGCCAGCATGGGGCCCAGTGGAGGGCCAGCATGGGGGCCAGAGGAGGGCCAGCCTGGGGCCATGAGGGGGCCTTTGTGGCCTCGCTCACTGCTGCGGCACCATCTCCGGCAGACAGACGCTGATCTCCTCTGTGATGCGGCGCAGCGGCTCGGCCACGGGGCTGAGGTGCTGCTCCATCCACTCCTGGGCGGTGGAGTCCGGGTACAGGCGCTCCATCTCCACCCTGGCCACACCCGCCCGCTCCTCCAGCATGGTCAGCAGCCTACAGAGAGAGAGAGGGAGGGAGAGGGAGGGAGGGAGGGGGAGAGAGGGAGGGAATGGAATGGAAGCCAAGATGGGAAAATGGGCGATATTGTGCTGAATTGAATGGTTTGTAAATGCCTCGCTCCCCCGTGGACATTTGCATTTGCCACGACAGCACTGGGATCGTAGGGAGGGAGATGTTTGAGCGGCATTAGCAGTTAGGGGGGTATAGTAGCCTCAGTGACCTGTCTGAAACGACTTAGTTCCAGCACAACAGAGAATACATAGAACCAACTTATCCACAAGCAACGATCCACTGGCTCATTACAAATTCAACAAGTACTTTTTTCTGTGTAGTCATCACCTTTGTCCAAAATGTACTTAATCAACTCAATCTAAAGAGTAAAGCCCATCCCCTCTTGTCCCAATCAATCCAAGGATTTACACTTTTTTAGATCGAGCTTCTCTACATCGATTCGATCCACGGAGAAGCAGGAGCATCAGCTCTGAAGCCGAGTGAAGGCTGCAGGGAGGAGGGTGTGAGGTTCAAGGTTCCATCAGCGCTGACGGGGAAAAGATTTTGTTTACGTGGTGGCTTGGCTCTGGATCTGCATGCAGATGAGGGGGTTGATGGCCCGTCTCTGGCGGTGGTAGGGGCTGAACCATCCTCTCACATACCTGCCAGAAGAACACATTCACATGGTTTAAGCTTTTGTTTTATTCAAAAGGGAACCGTCGCACTATGCTATATGCTATTTTATATACTGTTTGATATGCCATTTTCTTTAAAACGATCTCTGTTTCTGGGATAGTCAGGGCAAAGTGGACCATTGACGATAACATATCAGGGGGTGATCGTTTTCTGAAAATTGAACGGATGTTGCAGTTCTTTTGACAACCCAAGTATGAGGCAGTAGGACTCGTCTCTTTTAAAAGACAATAGTTTCCTTTCCCCTTTAACAAGGCACAGCACCAGGATGGGTTATTTCTGGGGTTATGGTGGCCCAATGGATCCCCACCAAAGAAATCTTTCCTCCAAAATCATTATTGTATTTTCACCGAACTGCGAAAGTGTTATGAATGTATTCTATCATAAGTCATTCCCAACTCTCCCTATTCATAAAATGCAATCATAATACTGTATTTATGATACCATGCAGAGCCAAGCGAGGCCTGGTGTACTATGGGGAGCTGTGAGGAGGGCATTGGAGCCGGCGTGCCGTGGCGTTCCTCACATGCTGCTCTCAAAGTGGCGCACGTCCTCCGAGTTCAGCAGCTGGGACAGCTCCACGACGGAGACCGCGAGCCTCCGCCCGGCGAAGAGAGAGTCCTCCGCGGGGGTCCTAGCAGAGAGCAGGGACACGGTCAGAAGGTTCAAGTCAACGACCTTGTCTACGCAACTCTAAGAAGAAAACCTGCCATGATTCAAAGTCAAAGTCAGCTCGCTTGTCAAAACCAACAAATGTGAAAGACAAATAGAGGAATCAAAATGTTGTTTGTCTCTGACTCGCGGTGCATTCAGTATAAAAGGATACAGTTAGGTAAAACAAAATAAGGAGGAGAAACAACAAGGAGAAACAACAATATATCTCTGTCGGCACAGTAAGGGTTTTCACAGAACCAAGTGCCAAGCACTAACAAGCACTAGGTTAACCCGTTCCCCGTATGCAACAGAGATAGGTAGGATAAGCTCTACACAATTTCTTTCTTTACCTTACCTTATTGTATTTTAATGTTAGTGGGGCATCCTTCATAAGCCCTCTGGGGATTCTTTTGTCCCACCCGTGCGTTTATGTATGTCTTTGTGCATCTTTGATTGCTATTTTAATCTTGTTTATCTTGCGCAAAGAAATAAAACTAAACTAAACCAAACTAAACAATGCTAAGTACTACCTTTTTCAGGCTCACCTGTCTAAGGTATCCATCTCAACGGAGGAGATGTCCAGGGCCCCGGTCACGGCTGCCTGGACCTGGGGCCCGAAGTGTCCCTGGATGAGGGTCTGGAGGCAGGAGGCCAGCGAGGGCAACGCCAGCGGCATCAGCTCACACAGGACGGACATGTGGTCGTACCTGGGCATGGGGGAGGTCAGGGGCAGCTGAGGCAGCCGGCTCACAGTGTTTCAGATGGAGAGAAGTGCTGTCCTGTGTTTGTTACAGGTGACAGGAGAGGATGTGTAACGTTGTTTTCCGTTAAGTCAGACATTATCAGGAGGACTAACGAGAACTAACGTTCACGACGTTCCACTCACAAACATCTCTGGTCGTACCACCACTCCCAATCCCAAGCCATATCCTGCTTGCTTAACTTGGACGTGAGTTTGGTTACTGAAACATTAATGGAGTTTCATTAAAGTCTGGTGAATTGTAGTAAGCGATATGTAAGGCTGGATACTATGGACAAATTTACTTTCAAAAAAGCCAACTGAATGTATTTGAAACATTTTTTTTTATCCTTTTAGACACCAACATTTGTTATTAGCAATAATCAAATACCATTTTCTACACGTTTTTACGCTAGCTCTCAAAGATGGATAAACGCATCCACGTGGACACGCCCACTTGTGATGTCAGAAGAGGCAGATCTTCAAAAACAGCTTATAATGGCAAATCACACTCACCCCTGGTGGTATAAAATGGGACCTTTAAGGTCGTCCGCTCAGGGCTTCACGCTGCGCTAACCCCCGCCTGCCCGTGACCCCCGACCCCTGCCCCCCTCCCCCCTCACCTCTGCCAGCCCGTGAGGGCGATGCCCAGCAGGCGGACCCCCGGGGAGACGGCCCCCGCCACCCGGAGCCACTGCAGGTGGTTGTCGACGTGGCGCTGGGTGCCGGGCACGCTGGCGTGCACGCCGCTGGCGCCCTTGAAGGCGCTGGCCGCCCACAGGTCCGTGAGCCCCGCAGCGCAGTACTTCTCCAGCAGGGACACTGAGGGGGACCGTGACGGGCCAGCAGGGGGTGGTGTGGTAGAACACAACCAACACACAGAAATGGACGTTTACGTTTAGCAGACGCTTTTATCCAAAGCGACTCACAAGAAGTATGTTTGTCAGAAGAAAGAGGAACAACAATACATCTCTGCGGGTACAGTTAGGATGTTCATACAACCAATTGCCAAGCATTAACAATCGCTAGGTTAACCCATTCCCCGTACAGAACTTCGATAGCTAGGATGAGTCGACTAGAAGCCATTTTAGTTGTTTAAGCTTGTCTTTTACCAAATGCTTAACGATAAATGATGCTGTGTCGTTGCGACTGATAATTCAATTTGATAAACAATACTGATACAGTTGAAGTAGATAATAAGGAAAGCTTCTTGCTCAAGGACGCCTGTACAGCTAGACTGTGGCAGGTGGGGTTCAAACCCTGAACCCTTTCTGCATACCCTTCCCTTAGCTATACTAGTAGGGATTGCTGTCAAAAGGAACACCTTTAGTAGCTAATAGATACCCATATTGACTGAGATATTTCATATTGGTGCAGCCCTACTTTAAACGCAGGAGTACATCATATATGTGCATAAATACGTTTATATAAAAACAATTGTTTTTGCGGCTGTAAGGGCTTCAGAGAGATCAGGGGTGTAAGTCCTACCCGTTTCCTCCACGTTCAGACCCGGGTTGTAGTCCCACAGCATGGGCTGAATCAGGCCCACAAGACCACTGGCTGGGACAGGTAAGGAAGACAAAATAACAATGAAAGTAATTTGTTTTATTATATTTTAGTTTACCCTAACCCTATTCAGGTAGAACACATTGAGTTATACAATTCTTGAAGGATGTCAGTAGAGAGTGTGTTGAGGTGTAACCGAAAGGTTGCTAGTTCGATCCCCAGGCCCTGAGCAAGACACCTCACCCCAACTTCTCGCCTTGCATGGTTGACTCCGCCGTCGGTGTGGGAATATTTGCATGAACCGTTTCGATAAAAGCTTCTGCTAAATGCCATGAATGTAAAATGAGTGTCCTGGTCTAAGGGGAGATTAGGCTGACTGGAAAGCACCCTCTCCTGCAACCTATAGTACTTCATAATTAAAACAAAACGACTGGCTCAGCAGAAAACCACTCCTGAGTGGTCTCATTGGTCTAAACAGACCAGAGACCCCTCCTCCAAACAGTAGAACAACACAATCAAGACCACTTTGTTGTAGGCGTGTTTAGCGTACACGTTTTGTATGTTCCTGCACACAGAACATATTTTATCTACTGGCATCATACACGTGCATCACCCAGGAGGGTTCGACACACTGAACCTCCTGAGGAACCTCCCTACGTCCTCCTTCGTGCGTGGATTGACCTCTGACCTTTGAGCGTGTCGTGGCTCATCCCTCTGAGCATGTCGTCCCACATGACGATGTTCAGGTGAGGCCACGCCTCCTTCACCGCCCCGGCCACCCTGGTCACGTGACTCAGGAAGAGCTGCTCCACCGTGCGTCCAGGGGTGCTCAGCCAGCGCTTAGACTCCTCCCCCTCGCCCAGCATGTAGACCTGGCGGGGGAGGCGGAGCTCAGTCAGACGCGCTCAGAGAGGCCGAGCTGCACTTTGATATCCACCATTTTAAAAACAAGCTGCTTGGATAGAAGCAGTAACAACAATCGTATAAGTAATGTATAAACGATATTCAATACAACATTCATATTATTACAATGTATGACATACATTGACGATATGTTATATATTGACATTATATGTTAAATATTAGCATTATATTTTATCTATGAACAATATATAATGTTACAATACATCATTATAAATAGTGTATAAACAAATAACTAAGGTGGCAACTATCATGCAATATATTAAACATATAATATATTAAATGTGTAATACAGGTTTAAAAGTAACTGCAAAAGGTATTATTGTTTTGTTGAGTCTAGCTGACTCAACAAAACTTTTTGTTGAGTCAGCTAGACTCAACAAAACAAAAGGACCACAACATACACCCCAATGGTGGTCCTAGTGGGGGGGGGGTTGGGTCCTCACATCACCAGCTAGACCAGGACCACAACATCCACCCCCACCCCGGTCCTAGGGGGTCCTCACCTCGTCCGCCCCGATGTGCAGGGTGCTGAGGCCCGGGTGCAGCTCCACCACCTGCCTCAGCATCTCCAGGACCAGCCGTGGCCCCCCCTCCCCGTGGGGGCTCAGGGTCCCCAGGCACTGGCTGAGCTCTCTGAGGCCCCAAAGGGACCGGTGCTTCAGCACAAACTACCACAGACACACACGTGCACATTTACAATTACATTAAGGCACGGCAAGGCAAGGCAACTTTGTTTATGTAGCACTTTTCATACACGAGGCAGACCCAAAGTGCTTCACATGTAAACATTGTCATACAATAAGATAAAAGAATAGATAAGTAAAAGAAAACGCGACTCACAACGCCTCATACACACACGTTCACACACCGACGGCGGAGTCAACCCACGCATGGCGACAGCCAGCTCGTCGGGAGCTGGCTGTCGCCCTGCGTGGGTTGTCTCCGCCGTCGGTGTGTGAACGTGTGGCGCGCGGGGGAACGTGCAGGGTGAGGCGTCTCGCTCAGGGACACCTCGACACTAAGCTAGGAGGAGGCAGGGATCGAACTAGAAACAAGACAACAAGCACTACAAGGCAACCTGCTCTACTTCCGGATTTTAAGAAGTCGATCTAGTTCATTATTTTATTTTTTTAAATAACATCATCATCTCTTATGCTGCCCTTCGAATGAACCTCCAGGATTTCATGGGCTCGCGGAAAATACCTAGAAAGAATACCGGTTCTTTCTAGCATTGTGTTTGTGTCAGTTCAACGTCTTTCACTGCTGTTACATGAGGATATAAATTAATTAAATCCTTCAGCACAATCAAATGAAATCGAGATACAACATCAGCTGTAAATGAAACTATGTTTGACTCTTGTTTGAGGTGGACATTGAGACTAACTACAGTTAGTTGACGTGCAGCCAACTTTAACTTCACACGTTCACGTGGGGGGACGGCAGACACATCGCCACACGTCTGTTGTCTTATTCCCTTGCAGAAGATACGCCCACCATCAGCCAGATGGTGGGCGGGCCGCGGACGAGTTACCGGGCCTGACTCACCTCCATGTGACCAAAGGTCTGGACCAGGGGGATGACCTCCAGACCCTTGGACCTGGCAACATCCTGGATAGATAAGACCTCCTCACGACTGCAGAGACATTCAGAGGAAACAAATGAGTCTGTGTACAGGTGTGTGTGTGTGCATGAGTGAGTGCGTGAGTGAACGAGTGACCGAGTGAGTGATTGTGTATGTGAGTGAGTGTGGTGTCTCACCTATAGGCGGGGTGTGCTGTGGCCTGCAGCAGTGACAGCTCCCCCGAGTAAGGGAACATGTCCTCGTATTCCACCAGTAAGCCATCCGCTCCCAGTTGAGCGAACAGTTCAATCAACTGTGTGGAACGACAAAGTCAAGCCTCTTGATAACACACCTCGTTGACCCGATCTACAGGCTAACAGCACGACGGGAATGATAATAGAACTTAATGAAAGTAATAATACCACTCCTTACCCTGTAGATGTAGTCGATCCTCGGAGGGGCGCCTTTCAGATCCAGGTGGACTAACTTCTTCCCCTTGGGCCAAGGTGCCGTCTGCATCCTGGATCAGTGGTGGACGAGATGCTCTTCATACGAAACAACACTACATAAAATAGTAAAGTTCTGTCCTACCAGTTTGTGCAAACGCAAAAAAAAAATATCTAGAGAGGGATCATCAGGTTTCAGCCTAATAGATGAAAACCAAACCTACACGCCTGCAGACCTCCAGAACGGCCGTCTACAGAGTGGGGTCCAGCGGACCCAGATGATCCGCTACACCGACGCACTTCCAACGTGGGTCGAATCAGAGATAACATATCTTACAACATAAGATGTTGTCACGATACAAAACGTCCTCAGGATGCTTATCGATTACCTGAATGTCACTTGTCGGATCCGTCGATTTGAATCCTTTTTTTTTTGCACCGTGCGTCTTCGTAGCTCCACCTGCCCAGATGGATCCGGTGTCCCCGGCCGACCAAGCTGTGTTGATCCTATCTATATACCAGAGTTGTCATTATTGTTATTCTCGCAGTATTCCTGGCAGGCATGTCGTTGCTTTGTTCATCGGCTATGCGGCCCAATGAACGCCTTGGTTCCTGTTCCGAGGAGCCAATCAGAGCTGCTTCTACGCGGCACTCAGGAAGTAGGGTAGGACTAGGAGTAGGTGTTTCTCTGTGCATGCTCTTTGAACACATCCATGGGGTGCATATGCTTCACACGTCTCTAAGGTACGATGACCATACAGCGGCGAAGCAACCCCAAAGCCCCAGACGCCAACGGGATTGAGAAGAAGATCAAGAGGCAAGTGATTTTATGAGGGCAGCATACGGATGTGTCGCCTGGCCAGCTGCAGACGCCCTGGACGCGCTCATGGTTCCAAGGAGTTCAAGCTGTTCTGTGTTATTGATGTATTGCCTACACGGTGACGGAACACTAATGAATTGAGTCCGTGCCAAACCATAAAAATTCTTTAAATTAACGAACGAACGAAATGAATGAATGAATGAATGAAATCCATGCTGGGAAACTAGGGGCGTGCGTGTGTCTGCCTGCCTGCCTGCCTGACTGGATGTATGGTCAAAGCAACTGCTGACGTATCCTAACACCAAAGTAACATCCATCCATCAGTTATCCCTCTCCATTCCTAGCAGACTCCCACCTCTCCAACTTTCTCCTCTCTCTCCCCCCCCCCCCCAGGGGCAATGCTCTGAGGCAGGCGTCTGCATGGAGGGGGTCCCGTGTGCCCCTGCTGGTTCTGCTGGCGGGTCTGGTGGTGTGCGCGGCCGCAGCCTGGCTGGTCCTGGCCAGCAGGGACGCCGAGATCACAGAGACCCTGGCCGGGAAGGGCGAGCTGGTGGCCCCAGAGCCCCGTGTGTTCAGTGTCCCGTGCTCTGAAGACTACGACAACCACCAGCGCTACCCAGGTGGGGGTCACACATGGAGAGAAACGCTTGCACACTCACTCACTCACTCACTCCTTTACTCACTCACTCCTTCACTTGTTTACTTTTTCATTCAATCACTCACTCACTAATTTTTCACTCACTCCTTCACGCACTCACTTCTTCACTCACTCACTCTTTCACCCACCCCTTCACTCACTCCTTTACTCACCCCTTCAGTCACTCACTCACTCACTCACTCCTTCACTCGCTCCTTCACTCCTTCACTCACTCCTTCACTCCTTTACTCACTCACTCACTCAGTCCCGCCGCTGCTGTGTAAACGCTGCTGATTAGGAAGGCTGATTTACAGTATGTATAAGAGCTTTACTGTGTGTTCAGTTCAGCCGCTGTTTGTTCTTTGGTTTGGTTCAACCTGTCTGTGTTCAGTTCAGCCGCTGTTTGTTCTTTGGTTTGGTTCAACCTGTCTGTGTTCAGTTCAGCTGCTGGTTGTTCTTTGGTTTGGTTCAACCTGTCTGTGTTCGGTTCAGCGGGATGCTGTGTGTTATTTGGTTTGGTTCCATCTGTCTGTGTGGCTGGAGGTGATGTGGCCGCACAAGTGGGCAAATAAAACGCTGGTCAGAGTGGAGTGGGGTTCATCCTCTGAGCTGGTTGTCATGACAGGGTTTTGACCACTACATAATGGAGATTTAGTTACTGTAGTTTAGACAACATTAATTTAGTGTGTGTGTGTGTGTGTGTGTGTGTGTGTGTGTGTGTGTGTGTGTGTGTGTGTGTGTGTGTGTGTGTGTGTGTGTGTGTGTGTGTGTGTGTGTGTGGAATAGTAGTATAATAAATACAAAGTTGCAAGCAGGTGACATGTGAGCAGGGAGGTCGCTGTCAAGGTTAAGCAGGTGGCTGAATGTGTGGCAGTGCACTGCAGTACTTTGTTGCAGGGCTGCTGTACGCATGGTCCTGGGGGGGGGGTGAGGCACTCAGATTTGATAAGCCGTATCCTGGTCCATGTCATTCTGCACGCACGCACACACACACACACACACACACACACACACACACACACACACACACACACACACACACACACACACACACACACACACACACACACACACACACACACACACACACACACACACACACACACACAGCTCTTCAGATGTTAGATGAAGCAATTTCAATATGCATTCCGAATGCAGCAGCTGCTCATTTGAGACGAGGCCATATTGGCCACGATTCTGCTGGATTTCCCCTAACACTGCCACCAACATCAAATATAAAATGCATTCCCCTCTTCCTCCTCCTCCTCCTCTATATTCCCTTTCAGATTGAAACACGTCTGTGTAGTTTAGCTTCGGACCATAGAAGCGATAGAAGAGAATGGTTTGCCAGTTGCCTGGTGAATTACTAACCAAGGAAAAAAGTTATTCAAAGTGCTTCACTTTCCATTGCAGCCAGCTATCACTTTTTAGGTTAAAAATTAATTAAAACGGTGAGCCCCTCTAAAGAAGAAAATCCATTCACCAAAACCGTCCGTTTTTCTCTCTAAAGTGATTGTTCTTTGGGGAATAAATGAGAAACTCAAGTGTTGAACTAAAGTGATGGCTGCACTGAGGAGGATTTCATGGTGCAGGTGGGAATTAAGGTTCAGTGTAATTAATTGATATTCAGAACACAGAACTGCACGTCATCTGCAATAAGAAAAAAATAGACATAAACAGTAATCGATTTCAAAGACTGAAAGCCTTAAAAAAAATTATCCATTTGAGTATTCCACATCTGATAAATATTTAATCTTCCTTGTGTGACGGTGAGTCTGTTCTGAAGGTTAGAACGTTGGGTCCTCCTGCATTAGTCCGAGCAACGATCACTTTCTGGGACTGGCAGGCGGCCCAGAATGCTTTGCCCCTCTTGGCTGACCTCCACTGGACTCCATTGACTTTCTTTAGCCTTTTCCTCCCCTTCTCTATCGCTCCCTTCACTCTGTGCTCGGGGCCCTCTGTGAAGCCCGCTAATACACTTTAATCCTGGTCATATCTGCTCCAAGGTCCCCTGCTGTTGTTGCTATGAATGGTTATCCTAATGTCTCGGCTCTTTGGATGACACGATTACAGCAAAGCATCAGATGTAAGAAGGTACTTCATCAACCCTGGACAAAAAAATCGAGGATATTGAATGCATTTATTTTTACTTCATGATGACCGCCCAGTGGTTGATGTCATATAATCAACAGTTGCATGCAGAGAGGACGCTAGTAGGATTAAAAGACGGACTTGTTCAGAGTTCATCTAGTGTCTGCATAGCCCCCCCCTTCCTTTGGCTGATATCAGCCAGACACCGTTGACTCCCTGCAGTGCCTCCAGTCTTGTGATTTCTGCTAAGCTCTTGTCCCTGTTTTTCCCAGGTTGCACCCCGTTGAAGTGTGGGCGGGCCGTCACGGACGCCGTGGTAACGAGAGAGGAGGCGCAGATGCTCAGGAGGTAAACGCTGTGCTCCCGTAGCGGGCGCCGTTTGGTAGCATAGTGCAAAATTACAAGCCTATATCTCAAATAACAAAGTGGATGCAGTTTGCCCGTCTGAACCGTGGCCTCTCTCCAATGCTGGCCCGGCCTTAAAGGGGTACACGCATTAATTCTCTCAAGTCTGTTTTGGACCGGTGGTTTTGCCATTGTTTACTTTAGGAACATGGTGGTTGATTATTTTGTTACGTTTACTTCTGTTAAACCAGTTTTAAGGCCGACCAATGCCATTCTAGCCTCCCTTCCAAGCTTAACATGTCCCGCCATATATCTAATACTGCTCCTTCTCAAAATGTTCTCTCATCTGCCCTCCGAGATTTCCATGTCCATGTGATGCAGTAGGAGAGTGAGGAACATGACCCTGGGGTCGCGGTTCCAGTCCGGTTAGACCGAGGATTATTGCAGAAATGTGATGAAACGTTGAAACTCTTTCTCGTAGAGACATGTCTGATGATGATTTGGCAAACCTGATTTTATGACACACCTATGCCATTTTACGATATTTGCCAAGCTCATTATTTACAACAAGTTTGAATGACTCCTCCTCCTCAAAACATGGCCAGATCTTCACTGGTCATGATAACTTCCTGTAGTCAAGCTGTAGACAAAGGTCATGTGTGTTGGTGGTTAAATTCTGACCACAACCAAACATTGAGTCAGAAATTTCATGAAATACCGAAGACAGGTTGTAGATGTTTAAAAATGGTATCATCAATCTATGATATTTGGCATTATGCCATGGTCACCCAAAGGTGGACCCAGTTATCGTTTCTTGCAGCTGTATTTATGTTTGTTTCCCTCTTGTTTCTGCACCCCAGGCTGGCAGAGAGAGGGCTGTCTCTGGCCGGCTCAGAGGGAGGAGTAAGTATAAAATCATCATAAAAGTATTAATGATAATACACTAAGAAAACTTATCCTAAGACTTGGTTGAATGGATGCCTGAGTAAGGTCAATACATCACAATAGGCTATAGGAAATGAATCCCTGAAAAGATAGTCATTCTGTGTTTTTCTCAGCTAGAAATTGGAGGAATAGATTTAATTTGTATATGCATCAGTGAGTGTGAGTGTATACTACACTTCTACCTGTAGTAGCATTGTCCTGCCCCTAGGTGGCAGGCTTGTTCAACGAGCATCCGGCTCCGCTTAGTTTACCCCATAGATGAGCCGTGTTGCGCTCTGCCTTCTCGCGCTGTGGCTCCCGGTATGTTCGGACCACAGCCAATTAAAGTGTTGTTTATGGTCCGTGAGGTTGCTAGGCTTGAGAGAGAGGGCCCAACTCGAACTAAGGATTACATTTAGAGGTGTCTGGCCTAGCACTCAACATGCAATAACAAGCAAAGGGTGTTGGAAAGGTCATCCTGTACGTGGTGTTTTGTGGCAGTCAGCGTATTCAACATTTGTATTGCTATTTGCTATTTAATTGAGGGTGTTTATTTGTTGAATGTTTGTTGTTTATGACCTATTTTTTGGTCCACTCAGGCCTCCATCCTCGACTTGCACTCTGGGGCCTTGTCAATGGGCAAGCAGTTTGTTAATATCTATAGGTGAGCCACGCACGCATGCACGCACGCACTCGCGCACGCACGCACACATAGACACTCTTCCCCTTATTGTATACACTGTAGGTGGGCATGTTGCAAACTTAATAATAATAATAATACATTTAATTTAGAGGCGCCTTTCAAGACACCCAAGGTCACCTTACAGAGCATATAGTCATCGATATGCTTCTCTTCTTCCTCGTTGTTACATCATCTTTGTTTAGCTTCCACTCTGCACTAAATGGATTTATCGCTCTTCCCACTCACAGGCACAATTGTATAGATTGTACACTCTGCACTGATGCATACCCACACAAATAGGCACATTTTTCATATAGAAGTTATGCATCATATTTGTCCGGCCTTGGGAGCTACGGTCTCTCGCCAGTGACCGGATCATATGCCCCCCGTCCTCTTTTCTCCTCTCCTCTCCCCTCTCTCCTCTCCTCTCCCCTCTCTCCTCTCCTCTCCTCTCCTCTCTCCTCTTTCCCTCCAGTCCTGTCCTCTCTTATCAATTCCCCTCCTCTTTTCCTCTCCTCCCTTCACCTCTTCTCTTTTTTCTCCTACTCTCCTCTCCTCTCCTCTCCTCTCCTCTCCTCTCCTCTCCTCTCCTCTCCTCCCTTCTCCCTTCTCTCTTCTCTCTCCTCTCTCCTCTCCTCTCCTCTCCTCTCCTCTCCTCTTCTGTCCTCTCCTCTTCAACTCCTTTCCACTCCGCTCCGCTTCTCATCAACTCCTTTCCTTACCCTTGAGTCACTTCTGGGTCAAAACCAAAACTGACTCTCCAGAGACCAGCTGAGCGTGCCGGTTCCCTCAGTGCCCCCTGCTGGGGACACTACCACACTGTATATGTCACTCATCGAACTATGACACTTCGTCCGCCATATTGTGCTTGCCTGCTCACCAACTGGTGGCCTGTTGGGTAATTATGCATCGTGTTCAGAATACTGAGGCGGGCGGCTGACGGAACTTAAGTTTTCTCTGGTGTGTGTGTGTGTGTGTGTGTCCTTGTTGGGGTTCTCAGGTACTTTGGCGAGCAGATCGGCGAGGTGTTCACCCAGGAGGACTTCCAGCTCTACAGGTGAACCTCCAGCTTCCTTCTCAGAACCATTCACGCCTTTTCTGAAGTTCCAACATTACTTAAACAAGGGGCGCCTTTATATGCCATCTAGTCTTGCAAAGCCAGACCAAACTACATCAAGTAGAATGGTCTGGAGCCACGCTACCTCGAGCCGTCTATCCGTGGGGAAACTGGGCGGGCCTGTTTTTATTTCTTTAAACCAATCACAATCGTCTAGGGCGGGGCTAAGCCCGGGAAGCAGCAGCGGTGTCCATGCAAAATAGAACATCTTTCTTCCTCAGCAAAATGCTGTAGGCAAATCTTTTGCAGTTCTTTGCAATTTTCGACGGAAAGAGCCAAACATGCCAACTTTACAGCGCCGTCAAAGTCCTCTTCAAAACTCGCCATACTGCCTAGTTTCCGAGTTTGAGGGGGAGCAATCGGAAGGGGAGGAGTCGCGGCCAAATCCGACGCTAGGCAATAGACGCTGTCCACTTCCGTTCAGCCAGACTATATGCCATCTGAAATTCAAAGGAAAGGTTACCACACTAATTGCATAGCTTTCTAACAGCTGGTCGGAATATTCCTATTTTTTACATTATAGCTCTATTTTAGAGTGTGTGTGTGTGTGTGTGTGTGTGTGTGTGTGTGTGTGTGTGTGTGTGTGTGTGTGTGTGTGTGTGTGTGTGTGTGTGTGTGTGTGTGTGTGTGTGCCAAGAAGTGCACACGACTGTACTCTGCTATATAACTAGCTTAAGTGCTTTTTGAAGTTCTAGTGTGTGTGTGTATACGTATACGTGCACCTACCAGCTTCTGCCAAAAATACTCAAGAGTCACTTTGTCCAGAGTTCACCTAGTAGATGATGTACCCCCCCCCTCCCAGAGCCCTCTTACGAACTAACTGTATGTTGTATGACCGGGCACTTAAAAAAAGGGATTGTGTAGCGTCTTACCCTAGCTGTCTTTGTTGTATACGGGGAATGGGTTAACCTAGGGACTTTTAGAGCTTGGCACTTGGTTCTATAAACATCCTTACTGTACCGACAGAGATAAATTGTTTCTCTTTCATCTGATTAATGTACTTATTGTAAGTCACTTTGGATTAAGCGTCTGCTAGCTGTTGAGGGCCTTAATGTAAATGATAATGTCTGGGTTTGTCGCGTGTTTTGCGCAGCGACGTGCGCGCCCGCATCCAGGCAGTGGTGGCGGAGACGTTCGGTCTGGACCCGGCGCTCATGTTCCTCACCAAGCCCACCTTCTTCTCCCGGATCAACAGCACGGTCGCCCAGACGCAGCACGACGAGTACTGGCACCCGCACATCGACAAGGTGACGCGCGCGCACACACAGACGCAGACGCGCGCACGCACACGCACGGACACTCACTCCACTGCATGCACACATTGTGCATCCGCCTCATACACAAT
Organism: Gadus chalcogrammus; assembly: GCF_026213295.1. Classification (NCBI taxonomy): domain Eukaryota; kingdom Metazoa; phylum Chordata; class Actinopteri; order Gadiformes; family Gadidae; genus Gadus; species Gadus chalcogrammus. The sequence continues at coordinate 5,379,125 of NC_079429.1, forward strand.
CCGACTCTCCCTCTCACACACACACACACACACACAGCCCTGTGTTTAACCTTAAGACCAGATGGGCTCGAGGGCGGGTGGAAATGAGAACCGAACGCTGATCATCATCAGAATAACCGAGTGGGAGGTTCCTCCCAGGGCGGTTAAAGCTAGAGGAGGCCATTTATTTTTGAGGCATTTTTTGTCCTGTTTCTTGATGTTCCCTTTACATCCCGACAGAAATCCATAAATCAGAAGCTCTGACAATATAATGGAACAGATCCGGTGTCTGTGACCGTTGAAGCCTTGTTACAAGCCGGTCCTATCGCTTAATTCGGCCAGAATGAGCTGATTGGATGGTCTGCCTGTCTGTCTACCTACCTTGCCGGCTTCCTGCGCACTCTACCTGTGACTCTTCCACAAGGCGAGATGTGTGTTGGTTTTGGTTTTTCAATGTTGGTTACTCTCAGAGTCGATCTTACTTTGGCTGGTTTCTCCACATCGCTTACCCTCGCTTTAAAGCTGACATCCACAGCAGAGAAAAAACAAACTGTCCTTGGACTGTCAGCAGCACATAGTCACGTCACCGATGTCTGCATCCACTACAAAGGCTAATGTCGCAAGTCTGTGGTACACTGCGAAAAATAATCTGCCTGTCAAAACAAGAAATTCTGCAGACACACCACACTAATCCTTACAGCAGGCATGTATTGAGACATTTCTACTTTATTTCTACTTTAAAGAAAACAAATCGAATTCACTAGGAACCCATTCCTCTTGAAATAACGATGCGATACATTTCTCATTACTCTGTCTGGGCTGTGAAATGGATCAGTGAAAAACACGGCTTGGCTGCCGACGTCAGGGACTGAACCACGGACCTGACGGTTATTTGCATTTGTTAAACCAACACTTTGCTCATTCAACCAGGAAGATGCAAGCCAATAAGAATGACTCGACGAGATGAAAGTCATTAAATAAGGAGACCACTTTAAACCCTCATTTATAGAAACAAGACTATTCTCTTCCTTATTAAATTTTCACCTGCCAGGATGCAGTCCAGACAGAGGAGTTTGGGGGGGGGGGGGGGGGGGGGGGGTTCAGTGTGTAGCAGGCTGTTTGGCGTTCATAGAGCGTAGTGGTCAGGCCGGACGGGCAGTTTGAACGTGGCCATTCCCAGCACAATAGGAGAGTACCGTTCAGTGGCTCGACTGGGATTCGAGCCATCACCAGTAGTAAGTAGCCAGTAGCCAGTGCAGCGTGTGATCAGCCCAGTGGTCTAGTTGGCAGTGTGTCTCATCAACTTAGCTGTCAGTTCGGACGACTTTAGGGTCATCTGGGCACCAGCTTCTCGTTGCTGCTCCTTCATCAATACTTAATTTCACTTTTAACTTCGAAGATTTAATCTTAATCTTAATGTATTCGTACAAGAAAGCTGGAGACGGACGTGATTACATTTTTTTTGGAAATGCAAGATATTGAACGAACCAGACATCCATAGAATAGTAATGCAGTACAACTTTCTGAAACTTGATGAATATCAGATTCTCCTAATTGATTTTTTAAAGTTGGTAATGGACGATCATTTATGTGTGTTTGCAGATAATCCGTTGCCATATGACGGCCTTTTAGCAATAAAACATGATCACAATGAATTTCTTTACAATAAGTTAGTTACAGTCTACAAATTAAGAAACTTATCGACCCCAGACGGAAAATTTGGGTTAAAATTACAAATGTAAATGTAAATGTACTGCATTTATATAGCGCTTTTCTGACCATCGGCCACCCAAAGCGCTTTACAATGTTGCCTCACATTCACCATTCACACACACATTCACACACCGACGGCGGAGTCAACCATGCAAGGTGACAGCCAGCTCGTCGGGAGCTAACAGTCAGGGTTAGGTGCCTTGCTCAAGGACACCTCGACACTCAGCTAGGAGGAGCCGGGGATTGAACCAGCAACCTTCAGGTTACCAGCCAACCCGCTCTACCTCCTGAGCTACTGCCGCCCACTAGAGCAGGGGTCTCAAACTCGCGGTCCGGGGGCCAATTAAGGCCCGTGGGCTGATATTTTGTGGCCCCCTACTTGACCTCAAAGTTTAGTGTTGGTGCGGCCAAAAACCAGTGGCGACAAAAAAATAACAAAGGACGCTAAAATGTCACGGTTTCCACCAACCGCTATGAAATGTCCCCTGTAGTCAGCGATTACATAGCCAACGTGATCTAATTATAGCCCGATCATTAACTTGGATTGGGTCGGTCGTGCTCCCCTGCAGTAGAGTGTGAGGAGCTGGTGTCCGCTGGAGGAATGTAGCGGCGGTGTGATGGTGGGCGTCTGAGGCTCTCCCACCAGGGTGCCGGCGACAGGTGGCAGGGAGCTGTGGGAGGCAGCGCTGGATTCATAGGTCTGGGAATCGATGTGGTGGAAATGATTCGAAAGATTTTATGGAAATGTCCACTTGCTTACACACTTTCTATGGATTGAGTTGTCGGTTGTATCTCCCACTGTTTTGTTTTGAGCTGGTTTTGTTTTGTGCCGCAAGGCAATTCCACCTGCATTGTCTGTGTTGTCGTTCAGTATTTGGAATGGAAGGTATTTGGATTGAGGGCGATGCAGAGACGGTGGCTGTTGTGACGCCAGAGAGCCTTTAAAAAGCTTTGGGGAGTGTTGTTGGAGTATTGTTGAGTATGCATGGGTGTGTCTGTGTCTGTGTCCTTGTGCTTATATGTGTGGTATTATGTTTAGTATTTACTTTTTTTATGTTTGTCATTATATGTAAGGACCCCCTCGAAAATGAGATGGTGCTTCTCAAGGGGCTAGCCTTGAAATAAAGAAATAGTTACGGCAGGTGAACGTCCTTGAGGGCCCCCCTTCTGCCCGCCCAGTATCTGAGTCACAGTCGGTCACAGTCAAAGTTTTTTTTATTGATAAAAATGTCTTGAACTTGAATAGAATGTCTATTTCCCTCGCTGAACATCCTGTGGGTGCCGAAAGTAAAAATCTTGGTATCAGCTCTTACAGCTTACTTTCCCTCCTTTCCTTCCTTTCTTCTACTTCTCTCTCGGTTCCCCTTCGGTCCTCTCTCGGTCCTCTCCCGTCCTCTCTCGGTTCTCTCGGTTCCCCCTCTGTTCTCTCGGTTCCCCCTCTGTTCTCTCGGTTCTCCCTCGGTCCTCTCTCGGTCCTCTCCCGTCCTCTCTCGGTTCTCTCGGTTCCCCCTCTGTTCTCTCGGTTCCCCCACTGTTCTCTCGGTTCCCCCTATGTTCTCTCAGTTCTCCCTCGGTTCCCCTCTGTCTCTCTCAACTCTCCCTCGGTTCTCCCTTGGTTCTCTCTCTGTCCCTCTCGGTTCCCTCTCTGTTCCCCCTCTCTTCCGCCTCCATTCTCCCTCTGTTCCCCCTCAGTTCTCTCGGTTCTCTCGGTTCCCCCTCGGTTCTCTCGGTTCCCCTCCTGTCCCAGCGGCTCAAGCGGCCGTCGTGCTTTGAAGAGCAGTCGGGTGATTAGCACACAGACAACACCTGCTCTGCCCCCCCCCCCCTCCCCCCCCTCACTCGTCCAATCAGCCCCCAGTGACCACACCCCCACTTACCGAACCCCCCCCACAAACACACTCATGACTAGTCAACAATTAAGCCCTGATTACCGCTCCCTCAGCTGGGCGAGCCGCTCCCAGGCTCCGCCCACGCCGCCCGGTGGATTCCCACGGGGGACTCCGTGGAAGAGGCACCGGGCTCACTCTGTCTCTCGGCCGTAGCGCTGCAGATTAGTCCCTCACAGGCCGAAGCCCCGTGGTTGTCAGTGCGCTCCCAGCCGGCGTCTCCACTCCCTATCAGATTCAGCCCTTGCCTCGTCATCGCATTCCCCCCCCCCCCGACACAGATCAGCGCTCAACCGCGAGGCTGAGATAGCAAAACAACCCCTCAGACTGTCAAACCCCCCCAGATGGAAGGAGCCCTCCTCAAGTAACCTATCCAACCCAACATCTCATTCTGAAGACAGCCTCTGAACACTGCAATGCGGACACTAAACCAACACCAGCCTCACAGTTCAGAGCAATCCCATGCATAATGCACTGCAGTAGGAACGCGCCTGCACGTCTTTCTATGTATTGAGTTATCGGTTGTATCTCCAACTGTTCAGGTGTTGTTTACAGCAGATACGCCGCAAGGCCATTCCTCCTGCATTGTCTGCGTTGTCGTTGAGCTTCTGAATGGAATTGGATTGAGGGCGATGCAGAGGCCGTGGGTGTTGTGAAGTCAGTGAGCCTTTAAAGCCCACGCGCATATTTCAGCGGTTAGCCTTGCAGTGGAACACTACAACAAACCCCTACAACAAACAACAAAGCTACACGCATGACCATGAGTGCAAAAATACTTGAACTTAAAAGTTGAAATGGCCATCAGTTAAATATCTTCAAGGAATCAAACGTCATTCGAATTTCGAACGTCATTCGAACACGGAAACAGGTACATGTCAAGATTCGTGTTGTTGAGGTCTTGATGAATCTGACCTGTGCTGTTTGAATAATTTTATTTTCTGTGAGACTTCAGTATGGGTTCAAGGACACGGTTCCCTACGGGGACGTTCAAGTATCTAATCTTATCGTGTCATTCATAACAAATATGATACAATACGCATCTTCCCACAAGGTACCAGCCACAGCCAGCAGAGAGTGGAGCTTTTCCTCTTCCTGACCTCCCCCCCCCCCCCCCCGCAATTAAAACCGCCGTCCACGTTTGCCAGCAGAAGGTTGAATAGAAGCGATCCGTCAGAGGCCGGTTTGGCACTGCCCCAACGAGCCAACGATCGCCGAACCAGCAGAAACAGTGGCACTATGTTTAACCTCCCGCTGCTAAACGGAGACATGGACACGCGCTGCCCCCGGATTACACGGACCATCAGAGAGTGGGCGGGCGCTCCAGATAGAAACAAACGGCCTGTCTGATGTGCAATCATCGCTGACCTTTGGGGACGGGGAAAGGGCAGCAAACGCAACACAAACTGCAGGCTAAACTGAGACGATGTACGTTGTTCTGAGACATTGGATGTACATCATTACCTAATGACATATTTTGGTATGTAGACGTTTACCAATAGGGTAGGGAGTTTTATAATTCATATTTTTATACATTTTACATTTATATTTTACTATGGTAACATTATTATTTGTCCTTTTCAGTTATTATCCTATGGCAGTGTGAAAGTTGGCAGATCTCCCACGTCAATAAAGTTACAATAAGCATTTTTTAATTGACTTGGAGAGGGGGAGGAGAGACTGAGAGAGGCTGAGAAGGTGAGATGAAGAAAGAGGGCTATAGAGCCATGGAGAGAGAGAGAGGCAGATCTACAGCTTGAGAGGGAATGGAGAGAGATGGAGGGATCAGAGTGTTGAGGAGGATGGAGGGATGGTGAGAGAGAGAGAGAGAGAGGGGTTTCGACAATAAAGAGGGCTATAGAGCCATGGAGAGAGATGCTGACATACACTTTGAGCGGGATGGTTAGAGATGGAGGGATGAGAGCGTTAATGAGGATGGAGAGATGGAGAAAGTTAGACGAGAGAGGGAGGGCGAGAGCTAGGTGCTGTCCGCAGGCAGAGGCGTCTCTCCCCCCCCCCCCCTCCCCCCCTTACCCTCTGCTCCCCGTCGTCCTGACAGCTGCTGAGATTGGAATTCAAAAAGCCCCCCCAAACACGCACCTCAGTTTGGCCGGTCTAATTGCTCTCCTCGTAATTTAAATGCAAATTCCTTCAGACGTCTTTAGCGGCATATTCCCCCGCTCATCCATCACGACGTCATTGTCTCCGCGACGGAGCTTATCGCCGGCCCGCTGGACCGAGGGTGGAGGAGGGAGGGGTTTTGGGGGGGGGGGGCAGTTATTGACCTCATGGATGGTGACTCAGAGGTCAGACTCTGAGTTACCTCATGGATGGTGACTCAGACTCTAGACTCTTACTCACTTATGTTTGCTGTGTGTCCTTGCACTTAAAAATAGTACGGAGCATCGTGTAGTTCAGTTCAGTTCAGTTTAACTTTATTGTCCTAAAAAGGGAAACATCTTCTCCTAGCTGTGTTGTCTACGGGGAATGGGTTAACCTAGTGATTGTTAGTGCTTGGCACTTGGTTCTATGAACATCCTTACTGTGCCGACATGTTGTTGTTTCTCTTTCTTCTGACAAATGTACTAAAGGCCGATATATGCTCTGTTTTAGACGTAACGCGTAAGCACGTAAGATACATTGCGCGGTAAAATATCCCCCCTTACGTGCTTTAGTGCGTCGGCCAAAATTCCTGACTATGCCACTAAAACACTACGGCCCTACGCAGCTCGCAAAGACTGTGATTGGCCAGCTAACCACATCCTTTCAGGAGTCTCACATTTCCGGTTTTACAGCATAATAGCGCCATTTTTAAAAGGCTGTGACGGAAGCGAATGAAGAATTTTGAAGAAGGAGAAGAAGAAAACACAAGAACAAATTATGATAATTATAAATATAAACAAGCCAGCGATTTCCACTTCCACGCCCACAGATTCGTTCGTTGCTCCCCCTACTGTTCTGGCGGAGAATCCCCTTGCAACACGCGCAATCCTTAAGGAACCTTAAAGGAACCGTAAATCAAAACTTGTCTAAAACAAGTCCCTTGTGTAAATTACGTGCTTACCTCTCTGCGTCTAAAACGACCCTAAATCGGCCTTTAGGATGAAAGCGTCTGCTAAATGCGTTTTATTATTCTTTTTTCGTTGCTGTTGGACCTCACGTGAACAGTTGGTGAAACAATGAGCTCACGGCTCCGATCAGACCTCAGTACTGCTGTGTGTGTGATGTTGAACCCAAAGTACAGGCAGGAAAACCAGATCCAACTTTCTCTGTGTCTCCACCAAAATCAAGGAGACGTTTTGTTACAACAGAACCGCAGACCATTGCATGAACCCTGGGCCAAACCAATCGACACCCGAACTGCAGTTCTGAAGGACTGTGGGTTCGCTCTCTCACTCTGAGGCCGGCGTTCAGACCTTCCAACCTTTCTTCATATCGGGGAGTCCTTGTTCCTGCCAAGGCGCTCCGGTCCACTTTCCAATTCACCCCCTGGCTCCTCATCACACAACGACTAACCAGTGTGTGTCTCTGTATCTGTCTGTGTTTGTCTCTCTGTTTCTGTATGTGTCTCTCTCTGTTTTTGTGTGTTTGCCTGCGAGTCTCTTTGTGTGTGTGTGTGTGTGTGTGTGTGTGTGTGTGTGTGTGTGTGTGTGTGTGTGTGTGTGTGTGTGTGTGTGTGTGTGTGTGTGTGTGTGTGTGTGTGTGTGTGTGTGTGTGTGTGTGTGTGTTCGAGTCTCTATTTCTTTGTGTTTCTGTGTGCGTGTCTCTGTTTTTGTGTGTGTGCTAGTCTCTCTCTATTTCTGTGTGTGTCTCTCTCGATTTGTGTGTGTCTGTGTGTGTGTCTCTCTCCCTCTCTATTTCTGTGTGTCTCCCTCTCTGTTTGTGTGTCTCTCTGTTTCTGTGTGTGTGTGTGTGTCTCTCTCTCTCTCTCTGTGTGTGCCTCTATTTCTGTGTGTGTGTGTGTGTGTGTGTGTCTCTCTCTCTGTTTGTGTTTGTGTGTGTGTGTGTGTGTGTGTGTGTGTGTGTGTGTGTGTGTGTGTGTGTGTGTGTGTGTGTGTGTGTGTGTGTGTGTGTGTGTGTGTGTGTGTGTGTGTGTGTGTGTGTGTGTGTCTGTCTCTCTGTTTCTGTGTGTGTGTCTCGCTCTCTCTGTGTGTGTGTGTCTGTGTGTGCGCTCCCCCACCCTCAGACGTTGTGTTCCTCCTGGGTGCTCATCAAGCTCCTGATTGGGCTAATCGATGCACCTCGGCTGTCTGGATCATGTGTCCGGCTGAGGCGCTTAGTGTCGTCTGTTCCCCTGGCTCGTTCAGCTCTCCTCTCCTATGCACACCTTTATTTATTAGAGACGTTTCCCCATTGAAACCATTAGGAAGCCTAATGACATTTCCTCATTGGTGCTGAAATCTGTCTGTCTGTCTGTCCGTCCGTCTGTCCGTCTTTCTTTCTCTTTCTCTTTCTCTTTTAAACCAGTTCTGTCTCCGTCCCTTCCCCCCAGGTGACCTATGGATCCTTCGACTACACCTCCCTCCTCTACCTGTCGGACTACGGCTCTGACTTCGGCGGCGGGCGGTTCATCTTCATGGACGCCAGTGGGAACCGGACGGTGGAACCACGCACAGGTCAGCCCGTGTTCCCTGGACGCTCCTTAGAGCTGGTGGAGGAATGCATTATTTAGGACGAGGATAATGAATTTTGCCCCCCGGTGGAAACCTGGTCACCGACGTCCAGTTAGATCTTTATAATTGGACGCATGTAGATGGATCAGCGTCGGGGTCATCGATCAATCGGTTAATTTACTTTCATATCAATTATAGCTCTTTTTCTACTGGTTTGTATCGTTTCCATTCATTTGTGTTTCAGTCGTTTATTATTTCTGATATATAGGGAAGGCCAATTTATTTTGTTAGTCATTTGGGGACAGAAATATTTTTGGCCATCATCTTCATCACCTTCATCCATTTACCAATTACCAACGTCCAATCATCACACAGTAATACAACGACTGTGAAATAAAATTATAAACGCTTTGGCGATACAATATGCATCTTCCCTTAGTAGCTTGTTTTTGTTGTGGATTAAGTCTTAACAACACTTGGCTGTCCTAGTTGGACTCTAGACCAAGGGGAGACCGCCTGATTTGAGTTCACCTTCTCGTAGGTCTTTTTCAACAAATGTTTGGACCAATCAGAGCGGGGGGCCGGGAGTTTACATTCAAGACGAAGCAAGCGGAGAGTAAATAAATAAGAAACGATGATGGAGACGAGGAAGGAGTAGCAATTTACCTAAAATACACAATGAAACGGACTGAATGACAACGTTAAAAGATGAACAGAAGTCTTTACTCAGAGGAGAATATGATTCGGTTGGGCTGTCAAGTTCTGGTCAGTGATCGATTGGTTTCTCGATATGCACTCTTTATCCATTACTTTCGCGGGCGGGAGGGACAAATGCAGACTAATGTATTACATTTGAGTGATAGGCTATATAATGTTAGGAATTACATTATTTATTATTAAAATGAATACGAATTCGGTTCATTAGCATTTTCGCTCAAGATAAAATATTTGAACTTTAACACATATTCCGCTTGATGCTGAATCGCGCGAGTGGAATATTCGCTTTGCTTTTGATGTGAACGCATCTTAATGCTGCACCCATATTGGGAAATCTGTTGCTTCGTGGCCGAGGCCCGTCCGATTTTCACGGCTCAACACAAGTGGGCATCTGGGTGGTGAAGAGACGACCGCAGGCAGGCTGAGTAGGACAAAGACCTGTGAAGTGTGACTGGAGACCCAGGCTATTCAACCCTCTCTGAAGGATGGCACCAAGGACAGGGTACCCGCGTGTTCTCTGAAATACTCAATCAGCATTGATTGATATTCTGGGGGCATCCTGAAGTGAAGCCAGTTCAGATCAAGACAGTTGTAGCTACAGGGGTTGACTCAGTTTTTCTGTGATGAGTGAATGATTGAACCTTTCGTGCGTCGCTGAAGGAGTACGGCCAAGAAAACTTTTCTATTGAGGACTGACGATGGATATGATTTTAGATAAACCTTTGACTCGCTCTTCGTTTGAGCTTCGTTAAACAGAATCTACTGGCGAGAGTGCAATATCAGGACATCTTGGTGTCTCTCTCTATGGGGGGCTGCTTTGACAAAGCACAGACTTGGCTCCTAATTAGTTTGCTCATCAAATACACTCTTATTTTGGTGCACTTACAGAAAACAAAGAGGGCGTAATCCCGTGTAAAGCGCTGATCCTGGACCCCGCGGAGCAGACGGATTAGAAGACCTTAATTGAAAAGGCTCGTCGCGGGACGCCGTTTGTAATATTCGGGCGAAGCCGTTTAGAAACGGTTTGTTTAACCACGCAGAGGAGGGCGATGCAGGGAGGGAACCATGTTTAGCGCTGATTTATTTAAAGCCAAAATGTCATCACATTTACACTTACATTCTGGGCATTTAGCCGACGCTTTTATCCAAATATTTGTCAGAAGAAAGAAACAACAATATATAGCTGGCGTTACAGTAAGGATGTTCAAAGAACCAAGTGGCAAGCACTAACGATGGCTAGGTTATCCCATTCCCCGTATACAACAAAGACAGCTAGGATAAGACGCTGCACAATGCTCGGTTCTATTTTTAAGTGCCAGGGCGTACAATATAGAATAAGTGCGTGTGTGTGTGTGTGTGTGTGTGTGTGTGTGTGTGTGTGTGTGTGTGTGTGTGTGTGTGTGTGTGTGTGTGTGTGTGTGTGTGTGTGTGTGTGTGTGTGTGTGTGTGTGTGTGTGTGTGGGGGGGGGGGGGGGGGGGGGGGGGGAGGGTAAGTGGGGAGGCTATCCAGAGTGTAGGTGAACTCTGAACACGTGAGTCTCGAGTCTTTTGCAGAAGCTGGTGAGCAGTTCCATTGACCGCCTTGTGGCCGTGCATTAGTTTCTCCCCGTTTACCATCTGATTACGATCGACCTAGAGGCAGTGTGACTGTAGCTGAACCCCGTCTGATAGGGTCCTCCGAACGGAGACCTACTCCCACCACAAAGCCCGGTCCGCAAGACTGAGGAATGTCGCCTACTGATTACCCTTTTTGTCGGCTCGTAAAGCACAACATCAATCTTAAGTTTTCACTTGATGATCATCTAGAGGGGGAACGCTATTCCTCCAGCCAAAGGCGAACGCTCCCATCAATCCTCCACAACGGCCCGAGCCAGGGCTCCCTCTGGGATGCGAGGAGACGGCCTTCTTCTGTTTTTTCTGTCTTGAGAAGAAAATATCCATGGAACACACGCGCGTACCTAAGCAGAAGAAGTAGAGAGATACGAGCATCAAAGTGGAACCAAAGAAAGACTCGCTCACACGAGTCTTTGAAGCATCAGGCTGAGGAAGGCACAATGCAGGTTGTTCCACATACTACATTACCTTGTCGGTAATGGCCGGACGGAGCCTTTGATTCCAGAGATGGTTCTGATGGCGTGGGAGGCGGCGGCACTGTCCCGTCCTCTCTGACAGCCCCGGCCGGCCACATTGTAATGATCACGTTTATCTCCAAAGTGCGTCTGGCAGCCCTCCTCAGCCGTGTTTGAACAGGATTTCAATATTTGAGTTGAGTGAGTGAGCCCATCATTTGGGTTCCTCTCTGATGGCTGTCTCTCTCTCTCTGTCTCCGTCTCGCTCTCGCTCTCTCTCTGAGGGCCAGCATGTTCCAGGGATCATTAGCGTTAGATAGCTCTGCGAGGGATGGAGTCACGGGGAACTGCACTCCGTTGGTTCAGAGAGCTGAGGCGTGACATCAAGCAGCTGGCATCACAGCCCCCGCCGCCTCCGTTTAACAGCCTCAGTTACCAGCTCCTATCTTGACACGCACACGCACAAACAGAGAGACAGAGATACACAGACGCACACAAATAAACATACAGGCACAGGCACAGACACAAAGAGACACTCAGGCACAGAGAGACAGACAGACAGACACACACTCCCTAAAAATGGGGGCACAGCATACGGCAGGTGATTGACAGGTTTCTACTCACAACGACGTGTTGTGATCATAATCTGAATAGTTGTGTGTGTGTGTGTGTGTGTGCGCTCGCAGGTGTATGTGTGTGTGTGTTGTGTTAGGGCAGGTGTGTGTGTGTGTGGGCAGGTGTGTGTGTGTGTGTGTGTGTCATCGAGGCCTAGTAAAGGCCAGGGTTTCTGGACGGACTGTCTTGACGTCTTTGACCTGCTCGAGTGTCTCCCGCCATTAGGGTGACTGAGTTAACCGTCCTTCTTGTGGTCTCTGCCCCACAGGGACCTTCTCATTTCTATGGTTTATGGTCTGGACGATGGACGATGTATTGCTGATCTGTGTGCTGCCGTGGGCGAGAGAAAGCACATCCTGGGTCTTTTTGTGTCACAACTTCCTGTATTTATTCACATACTTTTTCATCTATTAATTTCACTGGAACAACCTCCAGCTGTTTCAGGTATTCAGAAAAGTAGAAAAAATAAATATACATTGTTAGGAAATGACAAACGACACAAAGGACTGACTACACTGAGTTGCAGCTAAACCAAGTGGATCAGACCCGCATGCCTACGATGAGTTCTTCCCATTCCTCGAATCACAAGCCAGAACTGAGGCGTTACAATGTCTGCACATGAAAATAACAACGCTATTGCTCCGGTAGGAACTGACATCAACTGAAATGAGTTCAATTCAGTGCTATGAATAGTACCAAATTAGTCCCAATGCTTTTTCCGACACTTCTATTCATTGAGGCATTTTCGACATGTTTCTAACCATTACCAGGAAGTTAATTTAGAAAATAAATAAATTTGCTGCACTATGATCATGGCAACTTTCACCTGTCGGTAACAAGTACTTTGAATTACAAAATACAAAATCGGTCCCAGTTCCCATTAATATGAGAGCGGTACGTTATCAATTCGGTCTATATTGCACACATACATTTTGTATTGAGTTATCAGTTGATTGACCATTTTTTAGCCAGGTTTCAATGTCGCAATGAGAAATACGTTCGTCATCATTTCAGAATGCGGGTCGCACAATATTTTAAAGTAGGAAAAAAAACCTTCACGGTTAGTGCAACATGCGACGCCTGAGCGAGAGCCTTCTGTCCAATCTACTGAACGTGAATGTTCACACTGAACACTGAAGCCATCAAAAGTGAATGAAGTTGATTCAGTTATTTTCGAACCTTAATCCCGTTTGTTAGGGATTATCTGTGAGGAACCGGGCTGCGTGCTGGCCATTGTTCCCCGTGCCTGTTGACTTTCTCGTGTTGTTTTCAGTTCGTCAGACGGATCCTCTCCGTGACTCTCCAGCCCGCTCTTTGTGTTTCACGGATTCCATTAATCTCCTGCTTTGCTGATTTCCCCTGACGTTGTGCGGGGGGGATAATGATTGCGTTGTTATCCGGAGAGGAACGACACGCAGCAAATTCGGGCACAATCCAGGCTTTATATACACATTCTTATAACGGGATATCTACTCCACGGTACAAAAACGTGATTTATTCTCTACACAAAAGATCCAAGCTTTTAAACTTGGCTTCCTCTGTGCTGTGAGTTTTTGGTTGCAAACACGCAAACAGAACCGAAAGTTCCTCTTTAAAGGTGGAATAAAAACGGTGTTGTTTCCCAGGATCTCAATGGGTCTGGTTGGTTCTGCTTTGGACCAAACTGTCCTCTACCGAAACAGCCTGCAGCTTATCTAGTTTGTCCAGTCCACCACTCCCCCTAGCCGGTGGTTTTAAATATTATGTAGAAATATGTTTATCTGTGACTCTCTGTCTCTCTTAAATATAAAAACATAAATCTGTATTTTGTAAAGTCGATTTTGACTCTTCACAGTTTCTCCTTTCTGGTGGATTCGAGAACTCAACAGCAGTGTTTTTTCTCTTCCCCTCCTGTCTCCCCCGTCTCCCCCCTCCACCCCTCCTCCCCTCCTCCCCTCAGGCCGTGTCTCCTTCTTCTCGTCGGGCTCGGAGAACCTGCATCGCGTGGAGCAGGTCACCTGGGGGACCCGCTTCGCCATCACCGTCTCCTTCACCTGCGACCCGGCCCACGCCATCACCGACCCTGCACTGCCCTGACGGCCGGCAGCATCATCACCATGACGACCACGACCCGACCACCGGTCTCGCCTTGCACACCCGCCCCCGCCCCACTCTTCCTCCTCCTTCTCCTCCTCCTCCTCCTCCATCGTCTGCAACTGGTCCTCCTCTTCCTCCTCGTGTCATGGCTAGCCTTTCCTCCTCTTCCTCCGCCTGCTGCTCCTCTTCCTCCTCCTCCTCCAGTCCGTCCAGCCCTAAAGCACAAAGAAGAGGAGGAGAGAGGGAGGAAGGGGGAGGAGGGGTACAAAGAGAAGGCAAATTGGGAAATAAATGAGTGAGCGAATAAAAGATGACAGAGAAGCGAGCAGTGGTTAATTAGGGTAGGGAGGAAGGAAGTGGCGAGGAGGAAAGGAAAAGGAGACCAGACAGGACACAGTGTGAGTTCTCTGCCTTGAATGTTCCTCTTCATAGCCAACGGATACCCATCGCGTTTCCTATATGGTTTCTTCGGTCATGATTGGTTGAGGGGTTGATTGTATGGATGCCAAGCGGATTATGTGATGCTGTTTAGTTGGGGAGCTTTGTGGTTTCTGATGGAGGCCGTGGGGAGCAGGTTTTAGGCTGCTGAGGCGTCTTTTGTACAGGGGCGGCCTTTTTTGTTTTTTACTAGGATTCAAGGGATGTTCTTTTTCGCTTCCTTTTTGTACACCAAACCTTCTTTCGTACCGTCTTTGTACACCATAGAACCACTAGTCCTAGGAAGGTTGTTTTTTTCAGCTTTTCCCTAACCGATTTCTTATATCTTGAATTACTTCATTTGTCGGGAAGGGAGGGCTTAATAGAAATCGCTTCCTGCGGAAATCGTTTTTATGACGGGGGCAGCGATGCGATGTGTCGTTTGGATTCGAGGGCCACTGTTTCCTGAAACCAGAGCTCTTCCCTCCTGAAGATGCAGCCATCAGCGCGATCGCGCCACTTGAACCGGCATCCAGGTCTTTTCTGAGGGACTCCATTACCCACAAGCGCTCTGGGATTTGTACAAGAGCACTTGTTGCCGCCAAAGGGGTCATCCGGGGGAGTGTGAAATAAATGGAGGTGAAAGTTAAAGTGGCTCGTCTCTTCGTACTTCTTTCTCTTATATTTTTACAGATCTGTTTATAACGCTGGATCTAATGCATTCCCTAATTTGTTATGGAAGTCTAGAAAATTTAAATCAATCGTTTTGTTTATGATTAAAACACGATTTTCTTTCATGGTGCGTGTACACAAAGGTAAGAAATTGTGTTCTTAAATGCCCTAAAAAAAAGCATTAAAAAAACATACTTTGAACTGCTGTTAAAAATATGTCTCATTAACATAAGATTGAGGAAATTATAGCAGGCCAGGTAGGGAAAAGTCTCTCTGAAAACAGTTTTTTTACTAGCCAGTGGCGGGTTATTGGTTTATGAATATTTTTGCTTTACGTAACCTATTAGCTGTGCAAATTAAGGCATACAGGCACATCAGCTACTCTCGTGTGTGAGTCCTCCTATTTATTGAATAAACAGCTATGTTACCACCTGTATTGTTAGTCTGATGACAAGCAGTCTCACTAGGAAATGAGCGAAATACGTTAAAGAGGTGTCTGTTCCTGGCACCTGCAGGCTGCAGATACCAGCTGCCTGCATATTTTTTTTGTTCTCGATGACTAAACATGGTGCTGAGTCTGGCACAGTTTGGGCGAGCAAACGCAATCAGTCCCACACGCAGGGAGGTCTCGTTTTAAACTTTGATGACTTGGCCAATCTCACACACCTAACAGGTTCGTGTTTCAAAAGGCCATTGGGTTCTGCAAAATCGAAATGGCCGATTGAACTACGCTGGCTGTGCCCGGTGCCCTTTTAAAAACTTCAGTTGGATTTCTAATTCAATACGCTGTCAAGGCCCAACTTATTCCAAGAGTGAGGCATGTCCTTCCCACACTTGGTTTTATTTTCCCCATACTTCCGTAGACAAAAAATCCACATGGGCGTCAATCATCTTTAATTATTAATACTCACCCAGTGGCACGCATCTTGCACACTTCTACCAAGTTTTACCGGTCGGAGTGGTGCAAGATAAACACTTGAAATCCGAAAAAAACTTGACACACTGAACACAATTGTGTTGTCACTGGAGTTGTGTCAAACCAAGTCTTTTGCTGTGGTACAAAACAACAGGGTGTCCTTATTATATTATATTAAGCGAGGATTGTTACATGACATGTCCCTGAGTGACTGTAATAGAATCACACCAATTATTGATGATGAGAGGAAGGCAGATTCGTCAGGGATAACATCCTGAATGTGATAAATAAGCATTATTTTTAATTCCACCTTTATTTTTTCAGGAGATCTCATTGAGATGAAGCAGCTCTTTTCAAATAATGACCTGATGATGCTGCACCTGGGAGAATTCACAGCGTTTTAGGAAGAGATGACTCAGTTCTCTGAGGAGCTCTTTCATGACAGAACAAACAAACCTGGACCACTGCTTGGAAACCACCAGCTCCGTCCGAAAGAGTCAGATTCAGCTCTGACTCTCTCGTCATATGATAGTCACCAGCTCTCGGTCACCAGCTCTGATTCTGACCGAGAGAGTCAGATTCAGCTCCGACTCTGACCGAGAGAGTCAGATTCAGCTCAGTCTCTCAGAGCTGAATCTGAGTCAGAGCTGGTGAACATTTTGGAAGCTGATTAAAACATGAAACGCTAATTGCAATTATGAGCTGCCTGCCTCTAGAGCTAATCACAAACGAGGAGTCTGAAAGAGCCGTACTGGTGACTTGTTTTCATCAGGGTTTTTATCTGGAAGCTCAGCGACTAATTCTGCAGCGTTGGTGCTGATGGTCCAGTGTTTCTCTCCTCCTACGTCTCTGTCCCAGGTGCCCAAGGCTCTCAGTCTGCTTGCACATCGCCCCAACCACAGCCAGCCGACCCCGGGCCAAGTCGTCGGAGTACGTTTTTTACGACCATGTCGGACCTGCGTCGGCCAGCATTCTACCTTCGGGTGTCGTGATGGTTGGGGCGGGCCAGGTCTCCCTTGTGAAATAGATGTTTACCCAACCTGGCTTAATAACAGTTCAATCAAATAAAATAAAATGAAAAAATGACAATGCAGAACCAGCAGTGAAACTTGACCCATCCCCTGATCAAACGGAGCGGGAACGCATTCGGCGCTTCCCACAGTGTCCTGGAAAATGTTGCTAAATTAATGTGCTGACAGCAAGGTATAATTAACTCCACATCCAGCCAATACACAGAGGGGCGGCTCAAAGGCAACTCGTCCTTCGGATGGGTTTCATTCAGGAGCGCCAAGGAAGACTGTGTGTTGGCAGCCAGTAAACACAGAGACAATAATCTGTATAAGTTCTGTTAATCGAGGCTGAGCACCGAGCGTGGGGCTGGCCGGTTTCTGTCAGCACAGCTCGCGGGGAGGAGGTGAGATCAACAAAGCCGGTTTCAGCAGGATGCGCTCACATGTTGGCACAGCACTGTCCCGCTGCTCCTGTTCACAGCTCCACGTAGGCTCTCCACTCTCGGTTCGCTTTTTGTCTAAAGTTGTCAAAAAACATTCTGCTCGAGCCGAGTGTTTGGTTTACTGCCTGCGAAGGTCCAAAAGTCTTGAGAAGATCCTGAAGTCTGAGGGACGATCCTCAAATTCATGCTATCGAGTTCCTAACTCGATAGCATGAATTTGAGGACAGTTCTTCACAGACTTTTTTTTAAGTACATGCTTGTTTGTAAGAAAATATTATACCTATAGAAGTAGTGGGCAAGATTAACAGATGGGATTTGTGGATTCCGTTTGCAGAATTCACCAGATGGTGACCGGTTGACCGGTGTTGAACTACAGAAACATGAAGCAAGGATCTCAACACAGGAACAACGGAACAACTTGTGATTCTACCCTGCAGGCCAACATCATGGCTTTATCTGTGAGGAATTTCTCCCTGGAATAACTTCCATGGAGGGCCTGACACGAACACCATGATTAAGAATACAAACGTCTCACACACTGATACAGTAGTGTTCAAAACAAGAACCTACAAAATGCCCGTCCAGTGACTGCTATATTTACATTTTAGCTGATTCTTTTATCCATAGCAGTATTGCACATACACAAAGGATATAGTAGTAAAAACGTTTGTACACGTAAAAGCCGGTGTATATACTTGTACATGGGCTTGTAAATCAGAATGAATCCTGGGATATTCTGTGGTCAATAGTCCACCATATTGAGAGGACTCAAGAGAAAATACATCAATATACTATATAAATAAACTGTTACCCAGGCATATGAATAATTACTTTTTGCCACGTTTCACATGGGAAAAGCTATGGTAGTTTCAAACACAACAATGTCCTCCCAAAATGACAAGTCATATCGCGATTAATGACTAAGGAACGACCAAAGAAAGACTACTTCCAACACAAACATTCCAACGCTCCTATTCTTCCAAAATGGAGGAGGTTGTGATAAGGCCGCGATTTCCAGGCCTAATACATGGAACTTAAAATATATAAGGCAAAACTCTAAAAGCCCACTGTGATAAATAATATTTTATGCTGTGGATGAGGGGCAGTAATAGTTTCGGTCATCCTCCTATAAATCTGCAAACTGGTGCCGGTTCTGACCTAGTTAGCCATAATAAACACAGACAAGTTTAACGATCGCTCATTCTAGAGCTAATTGGGAAAAAACTAGGACGTCTCGGCCGAGGCGCTCAGCAGAAACCCTCCCCTGATACGGTGCTTCTGGGTAATTAATCTCAACCACCTGACTAATTGAACAGTTCCATTATGCTCGGCTCTGACATTCAGCGGGGCTATTAGCCAGAGCCGTCTGCAGAGCCCACTAGCCTCCCGTCCCAGATGCTATCCGACTCACTGACGGAATCTCCCCTCAACACAACCTGTGCTTACGGATCACACCGTCTGGGTGATTAAGCCTCCGTAACTTTCCCGGCGTCACTAAAACACCCGTTACCGACACCGTCAGAGGGAAATGCTGCTGTCTCCGCTGAAGAGCGTTCAACTCGAGCGCTGCTCCCCATTCAGGTCAGGAACAACCGCAGCACGTTGAGAATTGATTCCAAAAGACGCTTAAAGGTGCTTATGCTGTTATATATATACTGTTCGACGTGGTGCTGGCTCGCTCACGATACCTGCTCGCTGGGGGAATCGGTACAACTGAGACTGGGGACAGAGGTTCTAGTGAAGGCAGGAGAAATGGTAACAACAGGCGAATCCCCCTGGCTCCGAGACCATGTACACTCCTGCAGGGTCTGAATGCCACGAAACCACCCGTTATGGACCATCAGAGCGCTGACCACGGTCACCGGCCCATTTCCATCGACACACAGTCCCATTCTGCCCCGCATGAGACTATCCCTGGAGGTACGGCCTCTATGTCGCAAGAAGGGATCGGGGACACTTTGAAGACCCCCATGTGAGGCAGCGTTCAAAGCGTGAAATTTCCCCGGTCCTGTCTGGTGAACCAGCCCCACTATCCAACGATCGCCTAAGTCGCATCTTTCCCTTTGTCTGGGGAAATGCACATCTCCTAGAAGTTAAAAAGATATGACAGTCAAGAGATTTATCAGTGGGAAGGAGGTGAGTGAATGGCTATGTGTTCATCCTGAGAGTTTATCTAACATCTAATTTTCTTCGGGTTACAAAACATAAAACATCCCGAAGGTTAGAACTTAAAAGTGTTGAGCACTTTTGTCCCAAGAGGATATGCTATATAGGCCTACTGTGTCATCTTTGCTGTTTGGGGCCCCTGTCTCAGTCATAAATATTAAGGTTTTCTCTTTAGTCTTTCGGGCCCCTATCTCAGTCATATATGCTGTATACTGTGTCAGCTTTAGCCTTAGGGGCCCTTTTCTCAGTGCATGCATGCTATATGTACCTTTAATCTTTCGGGCCCCTGTCTCAGTCATATATGCTGTGTACTGAGTCATCTTTAGTCTTTAGGGCCCCTGTCGCTAACACTTTAGGGGAAATGTGAAGCTGCCTTGTGATGTGTGTGTGAGCAGACGCTAGGGAAGGTCCAGGTTTCTCAACAGGTCAGCGAGTTAGCAACAATTAGCTTCAGCGTCAGCCCAGCAGATGCTGCTGTTAGAGGGGCCCCGGGGCCCGTCTACCTGAACCGTGAGGCGTTGTGATGTTCCGCCTGTCGGAAGGTCGGCCAAAACAACACTAGGTGTGCGGCTCTCCACTGGGGCCGACCCGCAAATAAAGGTCCCCTGGCAGCGCGCTAAAAAGAAATGAAATGTCACTTAATTAACGCTCACACTCTATTGTGCTGATTCACTGCGGCAGTAATGTCACACGTTTCAGTGGGCAGGACATTGTGCCCCTCGGAGGTAATCAGACGTCGTAAATAATAAACTGGAAAGCAGAATGATGGGGTGGCTAATCGTTTAGTCCATTTTGTCCTGAGGTTAGAGGGCGGGGCGAGGGGGGGGGGGGGGGGGGTAGGATGGTGCTGTGGCTACTAGGGAAGGAAAGGTACTGGGTTTGATCCCCAATGTCATCCTCTGCCTGACAGGCGTCCTTGTTTTTTAATTCAAACATTTTTTATAGCATTTTTTAATTTTATTCTATCAAAGTTAATTTGGATGAAAGTGGCTTCTATTGTAATAATCAGTAAGTAAGTTATCACTTCTCAGACCGGTTAACTGCTATCTGCTTAATATGCGCTCCTTTTGGACGCATTACAGGAACATCACGCAGTTGTGCAGGACGTCAGGGTTCTCGGGGTTAATAGAAAGTGATAGAGGTCGGGTTATGGTGAGGAGGAGTCGCCGAAGCAGTTGTTAAAAAGCTTAAATGGAACTTACTTAAAACGAGCTGCACTCTGAACCACGTAAGTCAACCATTATGCATCAGGTCAGCAGGTCCACAAGTTTGATATAGAAAATAAAACACAAAAATAAGTCGTTTCAAAGTAACTATCCAGCAAATCAACGGCACCATGTACTATCTATTTACCTGCTGCCGTTCCTCTAGCTCGCTGTTCATTCACCTTGTCCCCGGCTCACTGTCACCTAAAGGTCCCCATCACCAGGGTCTCCGAGTTCAGCTCGAACTGGTTGCTAGAAGACGCCGACTTGCCCCACGAGTAAAGGCTGGGCGGCCGCTGCTTGAAGGACGACGTGTAGCGGTAGAAGCTCTTGTGGCGGTTCTTCAGGTACTCCCGGTAGTTCTTGGTGAGCAGCGTGTAGAGGAAGGGGTTGATGCAGCTGTTTGAGTAGGTGAGGCTGGCCACCAGGTAGTTGATGCAGGTGTGCGTCTGGGACGCCAGCCGCAGGGGCTTGGTGTGGTAGAGGGGCAGCAGCTGCCAGATCCAGAAGGGCAGGAAGCAGGCCCAGAACACCAGGACGATGGTGAAGATCATGATCAGAACCTTCTGCTTGGGCGAGCGCTTCCCGCCGTTGCTGATGACGGAGTTGCGCTGGGACTCCAGGTAGGTGCGCGCCAGCTTGATGTACAGATAGCCGATGACCAGCCCGGGGGCCATGATGCTTGTGCCGAACAGCACCGTCACGTACACCTTGTAGGCCAGCGGAGCCCAGGTGGGCGCGCACATCCTCTTCACGCCCCCGTCCGGCGTGTCCTTGGTGGTCTGCGTGACCATCACCATCATGGGCACGGTGAGGAACAGCGAGAGGAGCCACACGCCCCACGCCAGCGCCTTGCGGTAGCTCTTGGAGCGACGCACCGTGTCCAGCGGCTTGGTGACGGCCAGGTAGCGCTCCGTGCACATCACCGTGAGTGTGAAGATGCTGGCGTGCATGGTGAGCAGGTCCAGGCTGAGCAGGATGCGACAGCCCACGTCCCCGAAGTACCAGTCCTTGAGGAAGTAGGTGGACACCACGAAGGGGATGGTGGAGAGGTACAGCAGGTCCGCGAGCGCGAGGTTGATGATGGAGATGTACATGGAGGTGGCGAAGCGGATGGAGTGGCACATGACCACCAGGGTGTACACATTCCCCGACACCCCGATGAGGTACACCATAGAGAGGAGCGTCCCGAACGTGGAGGTGATCGCAAGTTCGTGATCCGTCACACTTCCCGCGCTCCCACCGCCACCGCCACCGCCACCGCCACCGCCACCGCCGCTGCTTTCCCGCGTCGCAGGACGGCCGATCAGGTTGATCGATCTGTTGTTCATCGCGTCGCGGAATGAACGCCGGTTGTTATGTTTGTGTTCATGGGTCAGTTTGGGGGAGCGACCGGCGGTCGGACAACAGCACCAGGGCGGCGCACAGGTCGTGTCTCCTTGACGCGCGGGTTGGTTCTCTGTTCTCTCCGTGCGCGCGCCGCCCGTGCGCTCTGGGCTGTCTGTGACGTCACAGGAGCCGATCACTATACTTTATTGCGAATGAATTATGATTTTACTGTTCATGGGTGTTTGCATATTCAAGGGTGTAGATGCTTTAGCAGCAAGGAGCGAGATTAAACGCATGACTCCTTCTTCCCCCCCAAAAAATAAAGTGATTTCTTTTTTTTTTGTTATTGAAAAATGTCAACAATTGCAGGCGCCCTGTTGATGGAAATCTTGAATATTGAATAGGCTATTAATAGAGCCGAAGCTTAATTTGACTAACAACGTCCTTTAAGCCAGTCTGGTTTGTATACGTTTATGATAGGTTGAACTATATCGTACTTTTACGCACGGATATTTCTGATATGGAAGACTGAGGAGCCAGGTCTTTAACGTAATATTTAAGATGTGACTGCACATAGTTTACTTTATAGAATCTATTTTGTTTGGGTTGATTTTTCCTTTCATGTTAAATACATACGTACAGGTTTATAGTCACAAATTAGATCAGCCATCCCCCACACCAGATCTCTGATTTCAGTTTTGAAGAGTACAATAATATTTAGAAATAGGTTACCCAATATAGCCTTAAGCGATTTTTTCAAGGGCCTTGATAAGGAGTTGGGATTCCAGCTCAATTTGGATAGGATCAATTGCTTTCATGTTTTTTGTAATAATTAACAGAATATCACGTGACGGGTTAAAACAGACTTCAAGGCTAACATAGGCTAAGCACTTTGAGATTCTTGAATATAAAGTGCATTATAAATACAATTTATTATTATTATTATTATTATTATTATTATTATTATAGGCTAACTGTAGAAATAATGTGTTCAATATGAACTTGATTATATTTCATCAACACGTTACAAGATCAAAGCAAGACATGTTTAATTCAGAAACAAATAAATCAAATGAAGCAGCATCTCTGTTACGATCCTCTTTCATCGTGTGAGATGTTACATCTGAATGGGAGAACTTTCATCGCTTTAGGTCAGCTATGTCCGCAAATAACAATGTTAGCATTCCTTAATATGGTTCCTTAAATAATATGGCTGGTTATTAGACCACAATTTGTTAAATATGTATACTTCTAGTTAGATGTAGGCTATAGCAGTTTAGGTTTATATTTTAAATGAAACAAGTCAGTAATACTGTTTCACGGATCAAAAAGTGTATTCTTATTCTTTCTGAACCCACTGCCACATGACTGCTTATTGGTTAACCTCAGAGGCTCTCTCTCTCTCTCTCTCTCTCTCTCTCTCTCTCTCTCTCTCTCTCTCTCTCTCTCTCTCTCTCTCTCTCTCTCTCTCTCTCTCTCTCTCTCTCTCTTTGCCCTGACCGCGGTGCCTGTCCATTAATTCACCCATGCAGCAAACATCTTAGCATCCTTCCATCGATTAATGACTCCATCCAGCCATTCATTCGCTTCGATCTGAGGAATGTTGCGGTCCAGAGGGGGGTGTCCGGATAGATCTTTGTTTATCTCATTGCCAGGTGGGGTTGGTGAATGGACTAATTGATGGATGGATCGATAAATGAATGAATGAATAGCTGGATGGATTCATTCATTTATGGGTGGATGGATGGATGGATGCTTAGATGAATTAATGGACGAATTAATGCACCAATAGATAAACAAATAGACTGTTAGAAATAATGATGAGTCTTAATTATAATGAAAAACATGACCCATCCCTTCCATTTACTAAGTTCCCATTGCACAACCGCACAAACTCACAACGGCTGCATGAGTAACAGCAGAGGGAAAAGGGCCCTAAGTACTGAGGAAGTGCGTCTCAGAGGGAACAGAGATTCTTCCAACTCAAGGAGGGCAGGTACGCTGGCTGCAGTACCTCTGAGCTTCTAAGTTTGGATGCTGTCTGTCACACGTGTGACTCACTCGGTTCAACACGAGACCACTGTCGCCAGCGTACAGCGGCTTAATGACGCAGGGGAACCGAATGATTTACGCAAACAAAAGGG
The DNA here is from genome assembly GCF_026213295.1 of Gadus chalcogrammus. Classification (NCBI taxonomy): domain Eukaryota; kingdom Metazoa; phylum Chordata; class Actinopteri; order Gadiformes; family Gadidae; genus Gadus; species Gadus chalcogrammus. The sequence continues at coordinate 5,403,092 of NC_079429.1, forward strand.
TGACACTAATTGATTTGGCCAGAGGATTGCTGTGAAACACAGAGGATATCAACAAAACAGAACAATGTGATAATAATACATTTGGAGTGTGTGTGCGTGCGTGTGCGTGCGTGTGTGTGCGTGTGTGTGCGTGTGTGGTGATTGTGCACATTCATTTCTCAATGCACAAACAGGTGTAAAGCCTCTCTCAGCCCCATACACTCCAATCAGTCTGACTCAGGCCAGGTGAGGCTGCTTCAACCAACCACCATCCACACACATGCACACAAATATGTTCTTCTTAACACAACAAACAATACCAGGATTTGGCCAGAAAGGCATTTGGAAAAGGTGAGATTAAGTCTTTTGTTGAAGCTATTTAGGTTATTGAATAAGGGGAATTGTAATTAATAGTAAGTTGTGTAATATGATGGTGTGAGGGCAACAACTGCCAGTTATTGAAGTTAGTGACAGGGCGTATTGTCACACATACCTTCATTTCATTACTAATGGATAGGAGGCAGCATGTTTTTCACAGTGAAACAATTGAAAGAATTAACAACATTTAATAAACTGTAAAACTAATTAAATCACAAAACGTATGATTAAGATAAACCTCCCAAATAAATAACAAAACATAACAACATTAATCCTAATAAGGGTGGATTTAATATCTTTGTATATATTTGTTATGTGTGCTGATTGCCATGATGCCTGCTGATTTATTGGTATTGAGCCTCTTAAAGTCCACAGGGATCAATCTAGAAGGGATTAGCTCTGGCTGTTCTGGACCCTTCTGCTGGGATCTATTGGGAATCTTGTCTTGGCATTAAGGATGTTTAGTCAGTTGTCTCTCCAAATGAATCACCATCTCCCTACTGGATACTTTTCTTCTTGGGAATTCTCTGAATAGCCTTGAATGAGGATTGGGGTTCCCATTTCAGTTGATTAATGCATGCGCTGTTCCTCGGATAGGACATGCCCTTTTTCTAAATGCCATTGGAGACATTTCTATTGTATGGAGGGCTTTGTATGGAGGGCTTCTTAGAAAAAATGGGTCTTGAAACTTCCAAACAAAAAGGGGGGGGGGGGGGGGGGGGTTGACAGAATGAAAATAGAGGGGAATGGATGATGCACTTGTACAACAGCTTTTCCTAAGAAAACCATTTTATCCCAGTTGTCCCGCCATGAGCGTCTGCGATTAGCCGAGGAACCAGTCAAATCTCGCTAGATCATGTTTCATTTGCTCTGCATATAAGGTCTGGCTCCCCTCCCTGACAAAAATATTTCTGCCCAGTACGAGATAGACCGACCAATCACAACCATTTTTCTAATATGCGTCGGGAATAAGTACGATGACTGCAGAGGAACAACAATAACAAAGATGACTGCAACTTATGTAGAATGGTCTGTTTATTCTGCTATCGAGACAGAATAAAAAAAAAACGAGATTGTTTTTTTTTTTTTTTCCAAATATTTATGGCAACACTGTTTCACAGACGTGTCGATGGTACACAATCACAGCTCTCTCTGCTTAAGGCTATTGTCTGCTGCATTCCTTCCGTGGCTCAGTGCCGGGTCGCCTGCTTCGTGCAGGTTTGCTCGTAGGGCTCTCCGATCGAGTCAAGGGTTATTTTGCTCTGCTCCTGTCATTGACAACCCCTTGGAAATCGAAAAGGAGGATCCAGACTAATTGCGGTTTTTCAATTTGTCTGGCTTTGCCCGGGTTGTCTGTGATGGTTTTTCTATAAGGAAAGTAAGAGGTTGGTTTTTCACACCACGACCATCGTCTGAGGTTTTCGGATGCCCTCAGCCTTCATGTACTTTATTCTTCAAGGTCTGTCGATTCGTTAAATTCTTCGATCTCTTCCTCCCAAATATTCTGGAAAATTCAACAACAAAGTGTGGCCCCATGGGGCATCCCTGGCATTCAGTTGAAGGACGATACATGTGGCAGAGGAATAACATGGTCTCTTCTCGTTGGCTTCAAAGGAGATGTTGATACTGTTATATTGCGGTCGTGTGGTTTTAAGGGTTTGGGTCTGACACGACAATCTAACGCTCAGAACCGGCGAGAACGTCGAAACACACGTCAAACACCACGACAAATACCACGACAAACACCACAACAAACACCACGACAAACACCACAACGCAAAACACCACAACAAACACCACAACGCCAAACGCCACAACACAAAACACCACAACAAACACCACAACGCCAAACACCCCAACAATGACAAACACCTCAACAAACAACACAACAAACAACACGACGCCAAACACAACAACAAACACCACAACAAGCTGAGGAGGGTCTGCTGAGGGGAGCAGGCGAGGATATGCCGTAGTGAAGCCTCACGGAATACAGTCTGCTGGCTCTCAGAGTGATCGTTGGACTGACCTTAAAACAATGAGCTGTGATCCTGAGTGCTGCCGACCTGGGGGTCACTGGGGGATTGAATTTGTGCCTGAGGACCCGGCCTCTGTGATCCTTCATCAATGGACGTTGGCTAATTATGCTCTGTGTGATCCCGCATGTCCATGGAATAGCTGCAAGACAGGGAAGGGAGAACAGAGCAGAACATTACAAAATATAGATATGATCAATAGAATCAGGGTCTTTTGTTCAGCTTGATTTGACCTTCTGGTTTAGAGAATGTGTGTGTGTGTGTGTGTGTGTGTGTGTGTGTGTGTGTGTGTGTGTGTGTGTGTGTGTGTGTGTGTGTGTGTGTGTGTGTGTGTGTGTGTGTGTGTGTGTGTGTGTGTGTGTCTTTTTAATAAATAACTACCCAGGATAGTGCTTAGGTTACTTTGTGGTTAGATGTCCACAGTCTACCTATCGTCATCCTATCCTATTCACCCTGCCTCACATTCCCATCTCTTACACTCGTCTGCTCACTAGTAGACACCACATCCTCCTCCTCCTCCCTCACTTCCTAAACGCTGTGTTGTTTAACATTAGTCGGAACTCTGACCTCCTCCTCGCTCTCCTCTCCACCTCGATCCCCTCTCCTCCTGTCTCCTCCTCGCTCACCTCTCCTCCTCGCTCCCCTCTCCTCCTGTCTACTCCTCGCTCACCTCTCCTCCTCGCTCCCCTCCCCTGCTGTCTCCTCCTCGCTCACCTCTCCTCCTCGCTCACCTCTCCTCCTCGCTCCCCTCTCCTCCTGTCTACTCCTCGCTCACCTCTCCTCCTCGCTCCCCTCCCCTGCTGTCTCCTCCTCGCTCACCTCTCCTCCTCGCTCACCTCTCCTCCTCGCTCACCTCTCCTCCTCGCTCCCCTCTCCTCCTGTCTACTCCTCGCTCACCTCTCCTCCTCGCTCCCCTCCCCTGCTGTCTCCTCCTCGCTCACCTCTCCTCCTCGCTCACCTCTCCTCCTCGCTCCCCTCCCCTGCTGTCTCCTCCTCGCTCACCTCTCCTCCTCGCTCACCTCTCCTCCTCGCTCCCCTCTCCTCCTGTCTCCTCCTCGCTCAACTCTCCTCCTCGCTCTCCTCTCCTCTTTGCTCCAGTTGCTCTTTCTCTTGTGATACTTCAGGACCTCCTGCTGAGACAACAGCAGGCGGCCTCTTTAATGACGCGACTGTCTCAGTTTGTCTGACTTAATGACACCAGGGGTCAAATACAACAACAACAACAACAACGTTTTTCTGGGCTAATTGTGATTCATAGTTTCCTGCGGAGACGGCCTGCTGAGCCATAATTACAACCGACTAGCCATTTTTTCCAGAGCCGTGACTCAGTCTGCGAAGGTCTTACTTACGTAAACGTGACATAATAACCCCAGGTGTGAGTGTGATTAGCCGTTACAAGCCATTTTTAAAAACCGGCCTCTTTCGGACATCACAAGTGGGCGTGTCCACCTAGATGTGTGACGGATACATGAGCAACGTTTGCTACAGTCCACTGGGTAGGCAGGTGGACTAATCTATCCAGGGTACATCTAGGCTGACACTTGTAAAGGCTAATCACACTCACACCCGGGGGTATAACATGTCACGTTTAAGCACCTGGGAGAGGTGCTGCCGGCTCACCGCTCGCCCCCCCCCCCTATGTGGCTCTAGATCGACAGACCTTTACGAAGGCGGCCGCCACCGAGGTAACCCCTCGCAGCATGGAGCCTGATCTCCTGCTCGGGGTGATCCACACTTCGTTCTCTGCTCTGGCTGCCGGAGTGGGGGGGTTTCAAATGGACCACCACGGGCGTTAACATGGATCCATCATGCTCCACAGTGTCAGTTATAATGAACATTAGTCATTTGCTACAAAGACGAAATGCCATTACAGGATGTTAACCGTGTACCATAACGATGTAGTACAACTTGTACAGTGACCATAGAGACTAGGGCAAAGGATAAAGGATTGAGATTGAACAAACTGATTTATTTGCAGGCTTGAGCCATCAAAGGTCAACCTTTTTGTGAATAATTTAATGTTGTTTTTTCGCAAAACGGAAATGCCTACTGCCTTACACAATATAGTCCAGTCCAGGCCTCTGTAGTTGGAGGCGGGATGAGGGAGGTGTTGTAAGGTGTTATAAATCTCCAACCTAGCCGCTAGTTGCTACTAAATACTACACGCTATCCTTTATCCTTTTAAAGACTATATTGCCCGAATGCTGGACCAGAATCTCCGCCATCTAATCGTTCCAAGTAGACATCAGTCTTTACTCATCACACCCCCGCACGGCCACTGATGACAAACGCCATTGCATTATTAGTTGACAATAACTACGATTCAAATGATTAACATTGATGTCTCAACCATTGAAGGAATTTTGTTTTTAAAATCGCAGAATGTCTCTCTTCGAATTCTTTTAAGATGGCAATGTCTTTGAAATATTAGACGACAAGAATTGGTTTCGTTAAAAAAATTGAATTATTTTTAAATGAAGAAATATAGAAACATATTCTAAAACCATTCTTAGATAATTTGTGGTCAAACAACCCTTAATAGGGTCAAATAATCAGTATCATATCGGTAAAACACATTGAAAATCTTTTATACGACTAAATTCAGATCTCTTTCCTTGTTTGTGTTTTGCTAGCCCGCTCCAGACCTTCTCTTCACATTGTCCGAGTGATTACAGAGTCTGAAGTGTGAATTGGGTTGTCTCATCAACGGGTGAAATTGCCTTAATAGCACCGAAGAAGCTCAGCTGGCCCAGTTGGTCCCCAATCCCACATAATCACTCCTATATTCGATACTGTGGATCTCTGTGCTGGTCTCCTGAGCATTAAAGAAACATAAAACAAATCCAAATGTGCAAATAAAGAGCTTTACGATTTCCTGACAAAAAATCCAATTCGAATGGTTTTGGCCGAACTATGACCGATGCGACTATTATTCATTATTAAGTTGTGCAATACATACATATATACATGCAAATATGAAGATAAAATTGCAATTATGCAGGCCTGTGTGAAAATAAAACTTTCTCTGTAGTCTCCCTTTATGCGTTAATAATGCATTCCATTTCTCCCCCATAGCCATTTTAGTTGCTTATTACAGTCTTCCATTTCATCAAGGGTAAGAAAAGATTGGAGTTAATACCAGCACACGTGGCATGCTACAGAATTGCTTACAATTAATGTTCAGTGCACTGATAAGCAAAAAGCTGCTGGCCTTGCGGTCTTCTGCGTTAACCGCCACTTAGACATGCAGGGGGATACGGCTGGTCTAACCTTCCGGGCCGCAAGGCGAGGGGGACGTTGTCATGTATGAACCATTAATGAAGCGTTATCGGGCTACGGCTGTGTGAGCAGCACACCATGAAACATGGCTGTGTGAGCAGGGTGTTTAAATAGGTTTAGCTCCTTGGCTTTGTTAAGATTGTGTGTATGTTCATAGTTGGCAGATACTTATGCATTGATAAAGGTTTCTAATAGGAGACAAGTATGAGAGAAATTGGGGAATTGCTGAACACTTTCCTTGTAGAGATCATACGAGAGAGTCTGCCTCTCTGAAAGTCAATATTCTCAGAGGAATATGAAATTATAAAGTGTTATAACCACCAAAGATAAGAACATAAATCTGTTTTTTCAACTGACATTTCAACTGCTTTAGATTACATCTGGTCTTTACTTTCCTGTTGCAATACTATGAAAAGAATACTTATTGTTAACCTCAATCGTCATTGTGAATGTTCATGTGGAAACAGGAACTTTGATTATGTATTGGGTTAATCTAAAATGATGTCATTCTGCCGGGATGCGCTGCTCAGTCCTTCGTTTCAAGCTGCTCAACACCAAACTACAATTCAGCTCAACAAGTTGAGACTATAAGAGATTTATGGAAGTATTTAGACATTTCTAAAGTGAGGTCACGTGTTGGGGAGAAATTTGCTGCAGGAATCCTCAAATAAGGAGTTTTTATACTGGGGATTACATGGGTTGTAATGCTTGTGATTGGTCACGGTGATGAAATAAACATTCACCATAAGAAGCAGCAACATGAGGGACATCAGAGGAAGTCACTTACAGGCCCCATCAGGGGGTGTCAATTCAGGCTCCCAACGATTTGTGCTAATTGGACGACACAATCTCTCCCCGAACTCCCCCAAAACGGGGGCGGGAGGAGATATGGGAGGGGACCCCTACATCTCCCAGAGATCTGTCTGAATGGGAAAGTGGGGTGCGACAGCAGCAATGCTATTCCTAAAGATAAACAAAAAAAAACAAAAAAAAACTGGATGGTATATCAAAAACACTTTGTACTTCCAAATTCTTATGGTAAAAAATGTCTCTCTCTGCTGAAAGCATGTCTGTTGCATTCTCTCAGTCGCTCAGTGTTGGGTCGACCAATTCATTTATGATTGGTCTTTGGTCTCTCCGATTGCATCAAGAGGCATTTTGGGCTTCCTCAAAAAGCCCTCTCTGTACTCTATACATAATAAACACACTCTGAAAAAGTTTTTGAAATCGTTAAATGTCTCCAGTTTTTAATTGCTAGTTGTCTAGGTGTTGGCTGATGTTAATCTCTCAGAACCCCCTCATTTACATTCCGAAAAAAATATTGCAGCTCCAATTAAACGAAGAAGGAATTGACATGGATTCTCAACGCATAATTATAGAATAAGATAACCTATCATTATGAACTCACTAACTGGGAAACTTTATGTTAATAGATTCACATATTTCTATATGCAGAAATTGGGAACATGCCTCCCTGCTTTTTCAAAGGTAGATGTTTTGAATAGCTCTTTACTCCTGCCTCCCAAAGTCAAACTACCGTAAATTCTCTAAAAGAAAACGTTGCATCCCGCTTTTACGAACCAAAACTGCTGCTTATTTCTTGGAGCCCTATTCAGGGATTTGCATTCAAGTGAATACATGAAGTTCAAAATGCTCGATGTAAATTCCATATGGTCATTTTAATTCGATTTCTGCGTAAAAGAGAGCCTTGTAAAGAAGTAAACATTGGCATCACTTCATAATGGACTATATAACAAGGAAGACCGTTTTCCAGAATGTGCTCTCAGTGTCAGGGAACCATCATTCAAAGCCATTGCATCGAAATGCTTGCAAAATAAAAGACACCTTGGTTTCTAAATTAGAAAAAAGTTCAGGGTTTTCAAAAGCTTGAATCTTCATTATCTCTAATTATAAAAGACACCTTGCTTTCTATATTGGTCAAAAAGTTCAGGGTTTTACAAAAGCCTGAATCTTCATCGGTCAATCTTCAGTTGATCAGAAATGCGGCGCAGTCGCAAGGAATAGGCCTACTACTAATATTTAAACAATGACCTTACGGTACATCTTTGCATTTGGGTTGTGGGCAAACATTCGTAATGACAAGATGCGGTTTATACAGCGGAGCGTCTTACCGATGGTATTCTGAAACATACATCCCCATGGCCTTATTATGTAATGAGTCACGTAAACCTTATCCTGAATGCCGTATCAAAATCTATCAATATCACACTCATTGTCGTTATAGATAGCATATTAACCATAATACAATATTTCATTCTGTTTCTGCTTCTGTTAACTTGTGTCTGACATGCATGTGATGGTCAGTTGCAGAAGGGCCAATCACGCGGTTTCCTAATCAGACCCTCGTTAATGATTAAATTAGTTGCGTGTGTGTGTGTGTGTGTGTGTGTGTGTGTGTGTGTGTGTGTGTGTGTGTGTGTGTGTGTGTGTGTGTGTGTGTGTGTGTGTGTGTGTGTGTGTGTGTGTGAATTGACAGCGCTGCAGGTGCTGATATGTAAACCACATTAAGCCACTTGAACCTCTCAAAGTGAAGAAAGTCTTTTATCCAGGGAATTCTTGGGGGAGGAATGCATTATCCTGACAGAAAATGTGTGACAGTATCTCTAGTGTGTCCGCGTGTGGGGAATCTAGCATTCTCTTTTGACATGCCAGTGAGGGCAGTTTGATCCTTTTTGCTTTACTTTGTGAAGCTTTTTTTTTATAGAAATACCCCTACACTGCGTCAACCCAGACTAATGGATTCACAGAGCGAAAAAGAGACGGAAAACCTGACCTGTTCAAATAAGGACTATGTGCTTTCTCAGAGGAAAGGGTTTTGTTATGTGGTATCATGCCTATTAAGGCCGAGAAGAGAGTTTTCGAATGAGGGCATGGGTGTAAGGAAAATAACCTCCTCCTTTGGATGACAGCATGCAGCCCTGTTGAGGTACACTAATTGGTTGGCATATTTGACAGGTTGTGAATACCATGAGATGAAGCCAATGAATGCACCATAAAGTCCTCTTGTTTTAGCGATATATAAGAGGCCCGACTGAACACAGCTGGCTGGCACTACAGCAGATTTTTTCCTTAGTTTGCGTTCCTTTACAAATTCACGCAGAAGTGGGTAAACAAATCCCAGCATGGCTTCATCATGTCTTGGTTGTGGTGGACCAAGTTGGAGATACACCCGAGTGCGATGTGGACCCGAGCTTGTTGATTGTTTATGCCCTGGCAGGGTCAATGGTCGAGGGAAGGGCACATCGTGGCTAGAGTGATGGAGAGAGGGCAAGAGGCCGCGCGCTGTGGATGAGGCAACGGGGGTGGGGAAGGATTTGGTGGCAATCTCTGTCCTTTCTGGGGAAACACGACCGGGAGGGGGAGCGTGAATCTGGTCTGGGAACAGAGTTGATCTGGGCGGGCGATCAAAGAGTAGTGAGAGGGGTGATGGAGGGGTGAGGGAGGGCTGACTGTAGATGACCTTCTCTCGGGGAGGAGTTGACGGATGCACCATCGATGATGAAAAGAGCTGAGGAAGGAAAGTAGTTTTCACCTCAGACCGGTGTGGAGTCAATTCCGATCCTCCTGAAAAGGCGTCTTCAGAGAAGAGATTAAGGCTGTCAATAAAGTTGAGACCCTTTTAAATGGCAGTGCTGAAAGTATTGCACAGGGAGACTGTGGTAAAGTTGGTTTTTCCCCTGCCAACTTTTTAATCATTGAATTCCAAGCTTCTTTCCCAGATTCCAAGACAGAAAGTTCAAAACTGAAGGCTTTCCTTGGGTTCCTCTGATTCTCTGGTTTCTCTGGTGGTTTAACCATTGAATAAATCATGTTTAATATAATGTCTCTCTTTGATTATTTTAAAGATCGCAATGTCTTTGAGGTAATTTACATAATCTTTTTTGGATAATTTGATAAACTAGGCAAACATATTCTAAAAAAATTAGCTGCCAAAAAAGCTGCTACCTTTCTTCATGCGTCATATTTGCAGAGCGGATGAGAGCTTGAGTACACAGCTCCGTCGCAGCGAAGGCAAACAGACTGCAACGCCTTTCAGGTGTGACAGCAGGAAATGGAATTGCACTATTGTGTACAGAGCTGCATTTGGTTCCTGTGATGAGGAGCAATGTTTAAATATAAAAATGTTAGACTTTGTGATACTCCGAAGAAACCCATCACAATGGTGGGAAAAAGTTATATTCTCTTGCTTCGATTTTTTATCACTTCAGAGCTTGGCTCCTTCACCGAGGGAGATGGGATATATCGTAAACGTAATTGTCCGCAGACAGCATTTCCAAGTTTGTTATACCTCATCTGTGTTTTCCTCTGAACGGAGGCTATAGAATGAAGACCGATAAACATCTATACTTCAACGCATCGTAGACCTGATTTATAACATGAATCAGGCAAAAACAGGACAATGCTAAACAATTGTTTCCTTATGACTGATTCCCTGTAACCGCTCCTGTGATGACTCATTGTGGTCCACTAAGTTGTGCGTGTGATTAAACATAAGCACCATAATAAATGCCACTATGATAGCCCCCACATAAAGTGAACTCTGCAGGATATCCCATTCCTACAGTTTTAGAGACAATGTAGTGTGGAAATATCTTCCAACTCTGAAAAAACAGTTCAAAATCATTTAAAAACACATCTGTTTGACTGATTGACAATGCAAAGGTTGGGCAGGATTTCAATGTAAAAATGAACAGTTAAAGGGTTATAGTCACGTTAATGATTAGTTGCGTAAATTAATTCACACTGTTTCAAGAATTCATCTGAACAACAAGAATTCATCAGAATGAACTCTTTAGACCCATACGCAGTGGAGATGTGTTATTATTATTTTTTTCACATGACGGTTGTTGTTCCTGATCAAAACTGACTGCATGAGGAGCCCTTTCCATCGGAAGGTTGGTCTAAACCCTAATCCGAGACCTTCTACGTCTTGTTTGCGATAAAAGAGCTAAGCCTATCCACACTCTGATCAGCAGAGATACTGAACAGGAAAAACAATCCAATCACCTTTAAGAACACAGTCTGGGTCAAACCCCAAAAAAGAATGATCATGTGCAGAATAGACTAAAGCTATTGACAGGAAAGGCCTTTTCCTCGCTGACGTCGCTTCACCTCCCTAGTCAACAAAAACAAAGAAAAAATCAGCGATGAATACATGCACTGATGGTTCCTGTTGAATAGTTACTATGCAAGAGACACAAGTGCTCGTTTACCATCAATTAATGGTACCTTATTTTTGTGGAGGTCAATGGATTTGGGATTTGGCCTAAATACGTTTGAAATCAATAGGGTGTGTGAGGTAAAATACCAGCTTTCTTTCTGATTGTAAGCTACAAGATGAATGGATGTATTTCTGAAATGTTTTCCGCAACAAAGGCAAGGACCTGTCTTCTTCAAAGATTAAGGCAATATCTTTCAACCACTTTTTTTCGTTTCGACCTTGCTGTGCAGTAGCTTTTATGCAGAACATAAAACACAAAAGGTTACCCGAATAAGACGTTTCCTTCACCATAAAGAGGTTTGGAGTTTTCATACTACCTTAACCCAGTGTTGGAATTCCTTTCCACTCAAAAGTGCAAGCTACATACCCCGTTTATCTGAAACTTTAAAATTATAGGCTTGAAAAGATCAGCAAAATGTGCAATTACACAGCATTTTTCCACAGCGTTTTTCCAGTGCTTAGTGTGACCTACCAGAACCTCCCCCTCACATCACATGAGAGTGGGCTGTGACATTGACACACAAGCACAGCGTTAATTACCCTGCCACTTGAGGCATATGTATACATGTGTGTATGCATAGCGAAGGAGGCCTATGGAGCTGATGATTATAAAGCCGGATCTGTCCCCACAATCCTTTAATTGAGTGCATAAGGTTAACACATTTGACTTGCGTGGTCGGCTCCCTCGCGTATTTTGACGTATTCGACACCCTCCGCTTCGTTGCTTGAGAGATAATGAGTTCACCAATTATCATTCATCTCCGTTGCCACTCACGGCTGTTTAAAACTTGACGTTGACGAGCTGGCAAATGAGCAAATGCTTAATGTGTCGTCTGCAATGATCCAGGGATCACCGGCTTGTCAACGACAGGCTGGTGTTTGCCAAAGCTTTTTGTTTGTCAAAGCTTTCTCCGCGTCAAAGTCTGTAGAAGTCCTATTTCCCATCTTTCAGCTCACGGCTCAATTCCTATAGATTGCTCATCCTTACACCAGAGTTTCAGTGTTTGTTATTTTTGCTTGTACATCCATTACTCTCAGCTATATCACTGAGCGTTATAATCTCCATGTCCACGCTGCAGACTTTGAGGGGGCTCTGGCCCCCGCGAGGTGTTTGGAGCCCTTCAGCAAGCTGACCCTCGTCTCCACCCGGGGCAGGGCTGCACCTGCTCCGACGAGATACAGCATGCCAGGGCCACGTGGTCAGTGGCGAGGGCGTGGGGGTCCGTGAGCTGGCCAAGGGGTCCTCGGTGAGGGGTCGGCGGTGCCCTTGTAACATCGTACAGCAGCAGTAGAGCTTCTTGGGCCTGGAGTCGTATCATCGCCGCTCCGAACTGGGCTTTGCCACCCTTGTCGGCTCATTACATGGTCTGACCCACAGGGGGCAGCTGTTCTTAAGGATTATTCTCTCAGGATGTTTAGTTAATTCCTGTTTACGGTCTGTTGTATACTGCTCACAGTAGGTGAATCATTAATTAGTCTGTGCATGTTTAAGGTTGGTTGTTTGCTGCTCAAAGATATCAGTGTTTCGTTCTTATTGGTTCGATGTGAGGTTGGTGCTCAGGAAGTGGGGGACTCATTTGGGGGACGGACACTCATCCAAGTTGGGTTTAGGGATTGCACAAGGAAAAAAATAACTTCAGGTCTCTCAAATCCTTACATTATGATAATATAATATATAATAATGTAATATATTATATAATGTAAATATATTCTATTTGATCCATTATAAAACAGTGATTGCATAGCATCCTCCATATTCCATTTCTAATGGTGATAAATACAGCAACGCAATGAATGGAGTGGCATCTCTCCAGCTCTCTCTTGAGTGCAAGCTGACTGCTATTTCCAAGCAAGACGGACGTCTCCTTCAATACAAAGTACTGGCTCTCAGGAGAGAGCCAGAGACAGAGACAGATCTCTTCTTTCCTACCCGTAACATGAAGAGCCATTGAATGTCTTCTTTCTCAAAAGTGCAACTCCCACTCCTATCTCCTGGCTCCGCACTCCGCAGAGCCCCCGCCCGTCCGAAGTCTCCAGTGATGTACCCATCGTGCTTCATCACATAACCCCTGTACATCTGGCTGTTCCTCTCCTTCCTTCACAAACTGCTCTCCACGTCCAATGGAGACCGGGCATGGGAAGCAGCAGCAGCAGCACCCAGTGAGAGGTCAGCCCCCTCCCTATGTTTGGTTACAGCCTGGTGAAGCCAGGCTGCTGGGGCAGCTGAGGATGTTTGGTTACAGCCTGGTGAAGCCAGGCTGCTGGGGCAGCTGACGATGTTTGGTTACAGCCTGGTGAAGCCAGGCTGCTGGGGCAGCATGGGGGTGGAGTAGGCAGAGGTCACAACCTCACAGACAGGGAGAGGTCCCTGAGCGTTGGATCCCTGGTCCCCAGGACGGATCAGGGCGTCTCGTTGTCATATCCCATGTTTAGATTTTTGACGTGTTTTCAAAACCCTTCATTTTGTCACCTGAAATAGGAAATAGGCCATGCAGTCAAAACATGTGGATGGAAGTTAAGGATGTAAAAAAAGTTTGCCATGAATGTAACAGGCACATCCTGTCTGTCAGCTTTATGATGCGAGAAAAAAGCACTATATATTTCTAATGCTACACTGTCTGAAAACAGGAATGTTTGTTGCACAATCGACTTTACATAATTTACTCTCACTCTGATGAAGCAGTGCATCTTAGAGATTTTAATGAGCCATTAATGAGAAGGTATTGGTGAGGCATCTTTCTCAGGGAAAAAACATTTCAAGTGTTGCAAGGGCAGTTTAGCAGTGAAATGACTCTTCCTCTCTACGTAAATACATTTTCACTTGAACCGCTGAATTGGAGCCATTTCCAGCTGTTAGATTGTTAAATTCAACAGGAGGGGACGCATTTAATTAGGCTCCAAAACGAGTGCATCAGTTCAGCTCAGTTCAGTTTAACTTTATTGTCCTAAAGGGGAAACTTGTCTTGCAGTCAGGTACACATAAATAGCACAAGATACACAAGGACACACGAAGAAATAGACGCAGGCTAATATAAGTTTAAAAACATTCATCAGATTCCAATACGAGTACAGGTATGGGCAAAGAATTGCTCAAATTGAGCAAACTTTTTTTTTAGGAACAAAATTGTTCTTTGTCCTATTGGACTTAGGAAAAGGGACTCTTAGTCTCCGGCCTGAGGGAAGGGCCAATGTTTGTTTTTTTGCATTGGAACGGCATTAACCCCTAGCGTAGTGTGAATTTGTATCAGGATACTGGAGTGGCTGTATAATGTTGGTGTTAAGTGTATCATTTATCACGTAACATAATGTGTCACCGACCCACCGTTTAACGTCTTTCTGAAAAGTTCAGCAGTGCACACGCCTGTACTCTCCTATAACGAGCTCAAGTGCTGTTTTAAGTGTGTGTGTGTGTGTGTGTGTTTGTGTGTGTGTGTGTGTGTGTGTGTGTGTGTGTGTGTGTGTGTGTGTGTGTGTGTGTGTGTGTGTGTGTGTGTGTGTGTGTGTGTGTGTGTGTGTGTGTGTGTGTGTGTGTGTGTGTCACAACGTCAGCCCTGTGTCGTAATCCTGACAGGAAAGGTGCATGTTGTTCTCGATAACTACTTTGAAAAGCAGTCGGAAATTATGAGTTTTCACCTGGCAGGGCACGAGAACCTACTCGGATTCACAGCACTAACGACCACGCAAACCCACTCATTCAGCATAGTCAGTTTTTCCATTCTTTAATGAGGGGTCGAGTCTAAATGGCCGTGTTTCTGCCGTTTATTTTATAAAGTTGTTAGGTTCTGCAACAACAACTCGGTTTCCATGAAGAAAACAAGGAAAAGTTGGACGATTTGAATCATTGGTTTATCGGGCAAGGATTTGTGTTCTCCGTGAGACGATAAAAAAAAGTTTTTGCCCTTGAATTTATAGTTATTTCAGTTCCCCTTATGAGTCACCATCAACAATAATCATATTTATACAGAATTGTTTCTTTGTACAGGCTTTAACACAGCTAACGTACTCTTGATGAATGAAAAAATGTATTCATAAATTATTATCTAATTTACTGTCTCTAGACAGCAATTGTGACTGAGTTAAATTATGTGTTTTTCACTGCCTCGTAGTATAGGCTACCTTATTAGGCTGAGCTTATTCAAATGGTGGTTCGGTGGGAGCTGTTTCCTCCGTGTAGACCTTCCACCACTCCTCATCACGAAACAGTGTGGCCTTCGCTCAGCCTACACAACTTAAGGTCAAGCAGCTTTACATGCTGATGAATCGTCTATATTCAAATCAGACTCCCAGGAGGATTTACACAAAGAAAGACGGGAACTGGCCTCAGACATCTAGTTTGAATAGTTCGGAGATATACATGGTTTTGCCTGCGTACAGCACGGATCTGTTCAGGCATGTGTCGCTCCAGGTTTGATCCTGGATGACCCCAGATACTTACGGATAAGAGCCTGTATGTCTGACTCTAACGGAGGGAAAGGTTGTGGGAGATTTAGAAGATACATCCAGCTATTCAGGATGAGTTAATTTGACGGGAAAAGGTGAGAGGCCTATTGGCGGAGAGCATGCAGGAAAGAGATAAAATAAGAAAGCATATCAAGGTGTTTAAAAAAGATTGCTAAAGCACACGGAACAACAGAATGATAAATTATGTCTTCATGGAAAGGTACGCAGAACCCGAAATGACCGATCTCTGCGTGACTAAATCGATGCCACACACTTAAAGTAAGTGCATCCCCATGGATACAATCTCCATGAGAACCACTCAGCAGCCACCCTTTCACACTGCAGACCTTCCTGAATACAAAACAAACTGTTGGCAAAGTCACACAACATAATACATTATGTAAGAGACATCCCAGGAGAATTTTTTTTTCCACCGACAAATAAAGTTCTACATGTATGTATTTGTTTATTTCACCTATCTGTGGAAGGCCACACTAAGTGCGTAGAACTTCTGCAACGGTTAACTTAAGTGTTGCAATCATTGCTATCTCAACTAGCCTGGCGGGCTTCGTAGCTCCAAGGCGGTGTGCCCCACGGCTCAGGAAGAGGAAGCAGGAAGAGAGGAGATGACAGGGTCAGGGGGAGGTTGCGCTGGAGAAGAACCGGGCTGTCTGCAGCGCCACAGCCGAAATGAAGAACGTAGCCCCTCAGGAACACACAGAGGTAGATCTTTGGCAGGTAGGGGAAGGAACAACGAGATGGGTTCGCCCCTGGAGAAGACAGTCCTGGACTAGAATATAAAGCGAGGAGGTTTCCTTAAGTCTGTCTTTTAGGCAATTGAATGGCAGTTGAATTCCCAGCAAAGTTTAATTTAAATATAGTTGGTACACAGGGTACTTCCTGTCACTAGACCTGACAGCTGCACATTGCCATATATGGTGTGCCACCGGCCCCCGTTATTGATTGGATGAAGGAAGTTCGACCTTGCTCGTTGTGAAAAATGGGACGCGTGTGTGTGGGGGAGGAATACTGAACAGGACGCTCTATATAATTCAGCTTTCTCCCTCCAACTGCACACCTGGTTTGATCGTTGCAGGGAGAGGTAATGACCCGTTAGAAAGTAACCTGATGAATTCAGGCAGAGAGAGCTTTTCACGCCTTCACTTATAAATAGGGGTGGGAATCTCTTGGCACCTCACGATTCGATTCGATTCCGATTATGAGGTCAACGATGCGATTCTGAAGCGATGATTGATGTATCTCGATGCAACATTTTTTTGCATGTACATTTCCATGCGTGATTTTCAAAAATATATCTATACATTTGGGTTTGCTACTCAGAGTTTGCTAATCACTTCCTACTTTTGTGATGATCATTAAAGACATCAACAGATGAATTAACTAATCTAATATTTCATAAGAGAGAAAGCTTTTGTCACAAGTACGACTTTCTATGAACAATGCAATAATCAATGCAGCTTGCATTATAACACAATATGGAAGCATGCAAAAAATAGGTTTTTAGTTTTATTTTCTTTCTAATCCATCTTTTCTATGTCATTAAAGGAAAAGCTGCTCTTGAATTAGAAGGAGTTCTTGCGTCTGGCTGTGAGTTTGCGCGCATGCTATGCGTAGGCTGAATCGCAATCATGTCAAGACAAATCAGATTAGCCAATACACACTGAAGATAAATTCAATAATTTTAAAATTACAAAAATTATAGCTCTCTGGCGAACAGAATGTTGCAGCAGGCAAAAAAAAAAAAAAAAATATATATATATATACATTTATCTGCATCGAGATAGAATTGTTCTAGCGAGAATCGCGATGCATCGAAGAATCAATTATTTTTCCCACCCCTACTTATGAATATATCTGCTTTCAACATACAAAGGTATCACATCAGGCGAACCCTCACAGAAACCCTCACAGTTTTATCCCGCCGGATAAAACAAAGCAAACAAAACTAGTTTGAAACGTTGACGTTGTTTGTTTCATAGCTGTCTATTAATATGTCCTCAGAACTGAATTGCTGCACACTCGGAGAGGGCGTGGGTGTATTTTGACACTGTACTGCATTGGAATATGTGTGGACACATAAAATGCTTCAGCAAGGCACTGAAGCATGCTTTATTTAAGACTTGTGTTCCGAGAGTGTAATTATTAAACACATAGTAAAACACAAGGCAATGAAATTCTTAGGACGAGGCCTGCGGGAATGGGGATAAAAAGATATCGGTACAGTACAAAGTCTGGCCGGTCCCCTCATTGTTCCTGCAGTTCATTAACGACTACACGATCAAAAGCTGGTGCTACTAATAGAGACACTCAAGGGTTTTTCTGCATCCTAAGCCTCAACAAATGTCTTCTAAGTTGCAGTGAATTAAATCGCTTTCATTTCGAGTTAACGAACAAGTGGTGAAACAATCTTTCTTGTCCATCAGTGATGTTATAGTTCCGAACCCTTCAACTAGCTTTGTGTCTTCTGTCTCATACAAATTCAGTTTCTCTTGAGTGTTTCTAATAACTCCCGCTCATTATCTTTGCCAAGAGGTGACATTATTCAGATGACAGATTGAAATAACTGAGGGAGAAAAATTTTCATTTCACTTTCTCGTTTGTCTCTCTCTTTCTCTGTGGTTCCAAGCCTTTCTGCCACTTGACCCAATTTGAACGCCATTTGCGAATAGATATTGTCTTTCCGCTTCCACACAAATTTGTACCCAATCAACATCTGACGGCAATATCAATGTTCCAGTGAACATAATTGAATCGCTATACTGCACACTAAGTGATCAGTACTTGTTTGCTCGTCCTTAGTCAGTTTGTGAATACAGGACGACCATGAGACATCATATATCAGCTTATGTAAGCCCCTTTACTGCGACCCTATATGTACATCCAGGGACTCCAAGGTGAGACCCAACGGTTGGGAACCACTGCTAAACCACATGTCAACCCTGAACGACAGAGGGCCTTGTTTCAACATTCACAAAAGCCCCTTCCATATCATTTTCCTTTCCCTTGTCATCCTTAACCATCTCGTCGTCTCAACTCTTTTTCCCCTCCGCGTCGTTCTGTTGAAACGGCGTTCTGCCTCGCTTGTCGCCGCACGCGATCCCCCTGACAGCTCCATGATTCATCCCCGGCCGCTTCTCCCCGTGTTTACCAAAACGCTCGATGGCTGAGACCGGGGTGGCTCGCGATAACATCTCGCCAATTAGGCCGCCGCGACAGGACAGGCGGTCAGCCGCGCCGCCCCCCTCCTGGTAATGAGCGAGCGTTGACTGGGTCTCTCTGTCCCCGCGTGTCGACAAAAACCCGGAGGTGGAAAAACCCAAACCGAGTAATGAGCGAGATGTCAGCACCGTCAGAGCTCTGTCCGTGGAGGACGGGGCTACCTTGTTCATGCTACACGCGTCCGTCGGCGGATGGCCGAGGGCATGTCGGATCCCTCAGTGTCGCTTGCTACGAGCACGTCGCTCTGCAACAAACCCTCCGCCCCCCAGCCTCGATAACCTGTGTTTACGGACGGCTGTGGATGGTCGCCAATAGCGACCGGCTCAATAGGTCTTGATTGGGCCGTCACGGGCGCGGCGAGAGATAAGGCTATGGCGGGAAGGCTTGTTGAGAACGAGGAGCGTTCCAATATGTATTTAACCCCAGGTTATATCGTCTGTCATGTGGATTGAGATGGAGCGACAGCAGATTGCTCCGATTGACTGGCTGGCCAGAGCTAAGGCCGAAAAACATCCTAAAATCCCCTTATCTGATCCCGGGTTAAACGGATTGAGTCCCGGAGGCTGGTCTCATACTGGAGGGCATTGGTTAGTCCCCGGGGTGAGGCGATGTCCGTAGTGGTGTGAAGCACTAAGGGAAACATGCAAAAAAACACACAATCACGCATGTATGACGCACACACACACACACACACACACACACACACACACGCACACGCACACGCACGCAGACAGCTCAGTCCTTTTTACACAACCTTTCATTTCCCGTTGTTATGTTTCATCGGGAGGCTATTTTATTTTTTTCTAAAGTTCAATGTAATATAGTTTCTTGGCATGGAAACCGTAATTAACGGCATTGTAAATGTCACAAAAGTTCTTATTCGTTGCCCTTTATTGGAGGAACTTTTACAGAGTTACGTGAAATTAAAATGAATGATTCAACAAAATTACCCGCATACATTTAACAAAGATATGACTACAAAGATAGCATTCGTTAGAAGTATTTGGGTAAGATGTTTTGATGCCGTTTATGTAAAGGTTAATATTGACACATTATGCAATAGGGACTTGGATGCTGCTTTAAACTTCCAAACTTCCATCCTTAAGCTTAAAACTCAGCCACACAGCGAAAACCCTTCAGTCAGCAAAACAAATAAACTGCAAACTCGATTATACATAATATAGAACAAAGCAAGCCAGTAATAACAAAGCAAAGAGTGACACAGAGTAAATATCCATATCAATGAGAAGAAAGAACAAGCAAGAGGAACAGGAGGTGGGTTCACTTCCTCTCTCAGGGGAGCGGTGAGATCTCCTTTGAAAAGGCTTCTTCAGCTTCTACATCAAACATCACGGTGCATTGATCAACACTTATAGTGCGAAGGACTTGTCGTCAGATGCTGTTTCGTACATTATGACTCTGAGCTGTGTGTCACTGATCGAAAACTGAACATTTACAAGTGCGGTTGAGAGAAAGAGCTACTGATGGTAGACTGATGGCAGAGGAAGCTTTCTCTAACTCCACATCGACTCTCCATCAGGGCTGGAGCCAGGGTTTGAACAATAGTGAGGTCCAGGTCGGGGGGTTGTGGCTTCAGTTGCGGGGGTTCCGTTTTCTTAGGGGGAGGGTGGTTGTCACACAAAGTACAAACTCTCTGATTTAAGAATTAAGCATTTACTCATCTCTGAGAAGTTCTCAACCCCTGATTTTGTGTACAGTTTATTGCATTATGCTCAGTACAGTTGAAACTTACTTTACTTTAAAATCAATTATGAGTTCATTTATTCATGCATGTATGTATCATGAAAGTACAACACTTAAACTCTAACAGGGAAAGAGATGAGGATACCACAGAATAAAATGTAAGGCTTTTATTTAGAACTTTAACAAAGTCATACCGAAGCCTTTGCCGTGTTCCAATACCCGTACTATCCGTAGGTACTTACTAGCCAAATTTTGAGTACGTAGTACGTTCCAATTCAGATCCGGCGAAAAGAAGTATTCTTCGAGGACCCGGATGTCGTACTCAAAACGGGCTAATCGTGAAGTGTGGATCGAAGGACACTCTCCGTACTCAACGGCAGCCATCTTAGCTACGTAGCGGAAGAGGCGGAGCCAGGCTGAGCCAAAGTCGGTGCATTTTTCACATTACCTGCATTAATAGTCATTTTGTAGTTTTTTTTAGTTTTTATAGCTTTTTATAGCTGCTAGGCGTAAAGAGTTCCCCTTTCAAAGCGGGATGTTTATTGCGGGGGAGGAGCCGCAGCGGCAGTCGTGATCGTAATTTCCGGTTAGTGCAGCACGGAGTACTCGATTTGGAGCAGCACTCGCATCTGAACAATTAACGTACTCGTACTCACTGATAGTATACTTCCTTTAAGTATACTCATGGAAGTACGGGTATTGGAACACGGCACAGGTGTGCAGAACATCTGCTTTTCTAGCTTCAGCAAAGTTGTCATCGTCTCTCGCTCCCGTGAGCTCCGAGCTTGGCTGCTTCTCCATGCTTGTACACGGCATGCCTGTACCCCGCTTCGTCTCTCTCCGTTCTGTTCAGTCTTTAGGCCCAACTTGAACCCAGTTCCCCTCAATCCTCGCCTTCCTAGTCCAGTCCTTTCACAACACTTGACCTCAACAGAAGAATAATATCGTACAAGGAATATTAGAACATGCTGTCGGCACAGAACGTTGGGGGGATGTTTTTAAGAAGGGAGTGTCCTCTCAGGACACTCCCATACAGACAGTTTTGTACATGCTTCTCAATAGTATCGTATAATGCAGGATAATGATTATAACTCCTTCGAAGGGTGTATTCAAATTCTCCCGCAGTATTCCATCTCGTCTTCTGACATTGTCCCTGCGGACTTTGAATAGAAAAGTTACGGATGGTCTCTAGGCAGCCGTCTGAGCTCATAGCCGAGGTCATGAAGAAAAGAACCGTTTGAAGAGCAGAGAAAAAGTCAGACGGTGAGGTCACATTAACAGACGTCTACCAGGCTGCTCGACTTCAAGATGAATCTAAGAAGGACCTTTTCCTTTTTCTCAGTCATCGGTCCATCGTCTTATAACAACACAATCTGTCCATCAAATGATATTATCAAAGGGAACTATAAACACAATGGTCAACAGTATTTGTTTTTATTGTATTCCTTTGCTGCTTACATTGAATATAATGCTGACTGTTTTATTGTCCAACTTGTTGGAGGAGAAGGAGCCTGGCTCCAGTCTTCCTCAGCCCTGGAGAAGGGGTGCTGAAATGCTGACTGGACATTTTATATTTTTTCAGCGATTCACCTGGTGGCCATTTTGGGGGGGAACTGAAATACTGCATTCAGCAGGTAGAACCAAGATGGCCGCTAGGCGAATAAGCCCCAGAGCTAGCTGTTCCATATTAATTGTCTACTATATTATAATTTTCTATAACAGAAGCAACTTTTAAGGGGTGAAACAACTTTGTCGTCGGCTGGTCGGTAGAGAATACTTTAATAATGAACAACTTGCTGCAACTGCTAAATGCATTTTATATTAGCTCCATATTGGGAACCTGAATTATAGACTGACAAAATCACCCTGTAAAAATAATCGTTTTTTTGGACAGATTCATTATCTTGCTTCATAGTGGATGTGATGGATGGACGTTGACTGCGGTCGCTGTGATTGATGGTCTCAGTGGCGAACACGGAGGGAAAGTGGGGACAAGGCCCTTCATTTGGACCCCAGCCTTCAGGGTATGCGCATGACCTTCCCAAAGTGATTCAGAGAGAGAGAGAGAGAGAGAGAGAGAGAGAGAGAGAGAGAGAGAGAGAGAGAGAGAGAGAGAGAGAGAGAGAGAGAGAGAGAGAGAGAGAGAGAGAGAGAGAGAGAGAGAGAGAGAGAGAGAGAGAGAGAGAGAGAGAGAGAGAGAGAGAGAGAGAGAGAGAGAGAGAGAGAGAGAGAGAGAGAGAGAGAGAGAGAGAGAGAGAGATCATGCCCAAATCATGGGCATGAACACGACAACATGGTGAGAGATTTGAGAGGGCCCTGATAGGGGTTACGAGTGCAGTCAAGTGTTGTTAGAAGTGTGCTTTGGAGTGTGGCTCAGTGTAGGGTAAGGGGATTCCATCAGTCAAATTTCATGGTTCGGTTCTCAGTTCCAGTGTTAGCTTCCTAGTAGGGTTAGGTTCCAGGGTTTGCTAATTTTATTTCATTTATCAGTCTACTTTCTCCATCGCTCTCCATCCAGTAAACGTCACACAGTTAACTCTAGCCACAGACCCAGAAATGTCAGAATGCTGAGCTTATCCAGTTCAGGGTTGAGTGCCACTGTTTGGCGGGTAGGGAGGGGAATGCCAAAGATGCAGGTCAATATGAAGTCAAATGACTTCGACACATTGGGGATGTCCATATAAGCTGAAATTTCCAAAGAAAATGCTGGGAAGAGGCTATCTGTAAAGGCCATCGGGAGACTTGTGTGATGATAAAGAGCTGTATTGATCTCATCCACCCAATGCACACTGTCCATCATTCAGTCTAATCCTACCCAATCGTTGTGGGCTTATGTGGTGCAGGGGGTTCCCGTCTGGGCTGGATGCATTCAGGAAGGTTTGTACTCTACGGGACTAGGGTTAATAAGTGGGTCAAACGTGTCTACTATGACATTATAAACAGTGGCAAATCATAACAGGCTGTTGTACTGATTATGATTGTCAAAACAGTTGCGCCCTGGGGGTGTAAGCTGAATTGTAAGCACAGACGCATATTCCATGCTCATTCATTCAAGATAACTTATTTTAGGAACATAATTTTTCTGCAAATTGGACCCTTTTCAGTTCTTAACAGGGCCTTTGTTATCCCAGAAGATGAATTAACTAAAGATCGTTGAATAATGAACTGTATTATTTGCAGAATAGTTGATTCCCTTCACAAGTCTGCTAGGGGGAATCTATACTCTGTGATGTGATTCAGCCATTACATACCATTTGAGGAGACAAGATAAGCTCTGGTTGTCTCTGTGTGTGGAGATGTACCGTCAGTGACTGAAATCACTGTGATAATGATGACAACCGATTGACAACTCAGACCCTTCAAATTAGAATGAGACGGAGCTGTAATGTCTCACTGAACGGCCCATTCATCCTGATAGGATGAGCATTCATTATGGAAAGCAGCTCCCTCTGGACCAGGGACCCATTGTGCCCAAAGT
Organism: Gadus chalcogrammus; assembly: GCF_026213295.1. Taxonomy (NCBI): domain Eukaryota; kingdom Metazoa; phylum Chordata; class Actinopteri; order Gadiformes; family Gadidae; genus Gadus; species Gadus chalcogrammus. Next base: position 5,426,868 of record NC_079429.1, read on the forward strand.
GACTCACGGAGGAGAAAGATGAGACCTCATGAATGCATTACATCATAAAGTAATGAGTGACTCGAATGAAACGAGGAGATTACGCAGAAATGAATTGTGGGAAATGTTCCTAAACAAAGCGGTTCGATGGTGGAAGGTGAAGAGCGTAGAAGACGACTGGGACTGTGTTGTTGTTCTCATTACCGTACTAAGATATTGTCAATTAGCTCCATTAAGTCACACATTCAGTGGCGTGTTGACTCAGAGGACGTATACATCACAACATTTACCGGATAATTAGTACGACAAATATGGCTTCCGTTGATCAGTCCATAAACTAATTAACTTGATTACACTTTATGTAATGCAATAATTTGTGTAGCATTGTCTAATTAACGCTGAACCATTCAAATTTGCGTTCAAATCCGACCAAATGCCAGGAAGACTTGATGGGGCCAATCATATTTATGTGGGGGGGGGGGGGGGGGGCGTAGGATGTGGTCGTCTTGAGAACCCGAGGGGGAATGGAAATGGGTAGACCCAGGACCAATTAAATACTGCGTCTTTAGCGGACACACACACACACACACACACACACACACACACACACACACACACACACACACACACACACACACACACACACACACACACACACACTCACAATCACACACTCAGTGTGTGACATCATAGAATCCTAAACACAATTTACAATTCAATCTCTACAATCTCTACAATCTCTACAACCGTTTCAATCAGCTTTCATTTAAGACACCATAACACCTCTTATGGTGTGAATTGCCTTTTCAGAACACAATGCTGGCTCTGTTTTGTCTTGATAACTAAGTGGCTTACATCGGGAACCCATGAGGCGTTCTGCTAAAACAAACTCGGAAGGCCACTACAATCAAGTGTAATGAATGGGGAGGAAACACAAGGAGGATCCTTCGAAGCTGCAGCTCTCTGACCGCCGGTTGACCCTGTCCTTCCCGTCTCCTCTAGTTTAGAGCTGAAAGACGGGGAGATGAGAGCTGTCCGCCTCTGGTTTGATGCACGACTCAAACCTGTCAGCTTCACCACTCTCAAATATGGACACCTGGAACCCGCATGGTTACTGATCTGCTGAAATGAATCACGCACGCACGCACAGACGCACACGCACACGCACACATGGTTATGACTACATCGTTTGGAATCCTTTTGTGTTATTCCCGGCCTTTTGTACATTATGCATGCCTTCTGAACGGCTGAATATGTACCTGGGCTCAGTAGCGACATATGTGTGATGTGTGATGTGTGGCCCGTCGTGTGGGGTAGTTTGTTGTCCGACTCGCTGCCAAACAGATGGATGCATTCTGCTTCCTGTGCTCCAGATATCACAGTTTTGTTCTGCAAGCTTGCATGCCAGAGGTCCGGCGAATGATCAAAAAAGCTGCCGTTGATCTCAGGTGTGAGGATAATTGTCCCAGCCCAGCTTTTCAACTCATCGTTGGATGAGGAAACTTAAGGGGTTGCTGGTCTGATCCATCCATTCTCCTCCTGGAGAAAGTCCAACACTTTTTAGGAAATTGCAAAATTTCAAAATTTCAAAAATGGACTACAATTATCAGCGGAATGTGAAGAAATAACTGTTTTGTCATTATGTCAGAGACGTCTATGTATTATGTGGCCGAGATAATGACCTGTGTTGGCAGCTAGCGCCAGCCCGCTGAATTACACCACTCAGTCAGAATAAAAGAACGGGGTTACTAAAATAAATATATAAGTACAGTTGCTATAAAGGGCTTAATCAGTATCATTTAGATACCTGACAGCTTGGGGGTAGAAACTCTTCCTGAGTCTCTCAGTCTTTGCCGCCAGTGAGCGGTATCTGCTCCCTGAGCGGAGCAGAGAGAATAGTCCGTAGCCTGGATGGCTGGGGTCTTTCAGTATGTTGATAAATCCTAGTTTAGGGAGTTGCCCCCCTATGGTACGCTCAGCTGAACGCACCACTCTCTGCAGAGCCTTACGGTCCTGCATGATGGTGTTCCCATACCAAGCGGTGATGTTCCCAGTCAGCATGCTCTCGATGGTGCAGGTGTAGAAGCTCCGCAGGACTGGTTTGGATGCTCTGAATTTCTTCAGCCTCCTGAGATGGAACAGTCTCTGTCTGGCTTTCTTTACCACGGTGTCCAGGTGGGTAGACCACGTCAGATCATCGGTGATCTGGACACCGAGGTACTTAAATGTATCCACCCTCTCCACAGGGGTCCCATTTATGGTAAAAGGAGTGTAGTCACGCACCTGCGTCCTCCCAAAGGCACCAGCATCTCCTTCGTTTTGCTTGCGTTGAGGTGGAGATTGTTTTTCTGACACCATTTTGTCAGGCAGCTCACTTCCTCTAGGTAGGCCGTCTCATTGTCGTTGTGGATTAGGCCTACCACTACGGTGTCGTCAGCAAACTTTATGATGGTATTTGAGTCCGCAGTGGCTGCACAATCGTGTGTTTACAGGGAGTCTCGCTGCCAAGGAGACGTATAACATCTTGTCAATCATATCGAAATCACAATGAAAAATGTCAGGCTGGCTCTAACTTAACTAGGACCAAACTGGTGGAGCCGTAGCACAGCCTCACTGTTAACCTTAAGCTCTGCGCTGGTGGAAGGGGGAGGGAAGGGAGGCGAACCATAGACCTTTCAGAGCTAAACGGTTGAACACGAGGCCGGTGTAATCAAGGGTAGACGACCACCACATTCAGGACAAAACAGAGTTGACCAGAGTTCCTCTGAACACCACAGCCATTACGAAACCTTCCTCCCTGATCCTGCTGAGTTGATGTGAATCAGACAGGTGCCAGGTCACTGGTCCTGAGATCATCTACCTGACATTTAATGGCCAGTTAAAGACTTGGGGCCCTATCTTGCATCCGGCGCAATTGACTTTCTCACTGGCGCATGTGTCGTTGCTAGTTTTCAACTGGCGCAGAGCGTTCTTTTCCCTCCGGCGCCACGCGTCGGTAAATTAGGGAATGATCTTGCGCCCAAAGTGACGGTTCGGCGAAAGGAGGTATGTATATCATGCATGCATATTAGGAACACAAGTCTATAACAATAATGCATACAATACTGATAAGAAACAATGTTTATAATGTATTGCGTATATCATTAAATCGAACCACAGTTACCGCATATCATATATGTGTGTTAAGTTTTCTTTGCCTAATTTATTTGAGGACTCAGTATGTCTGAAGTTTTTGAAGAAAACCTTATTCCATGTGCGAATTAGGCCATATTATTTGGCCATAAACTGAGCCATTTGATGCCTGAAATTAAACTGCATCTGTCTCATCGGAGACTGCAGCCGCGCTGTCAAAATATCAACTCGTCAGATTCAAATGCGCTCATGGCTCTTAAAGAGGATGGGAGCTGGCATTCTCATTGGTTTATTGCACGTTACGCCCAAACCACACCTACGGGAAATTAGGCTATTTCAGCCCTTTTAAGATTTGCGCCAGGCGCAAGAGTAATTTTTTGCGCCGGTAAAATAGCGACATCACCATAGAACCGCCCACAAAGCTACTTGCGCTTGGCGCTTCTCACTTGCGTTTCAGACCGTTAAAATAGGGCCCTTGGACTTAACTCTGATACTCACCGCTGGCAATAGCCATGGAGAAAGTACAGGCCACACATTTGGCAACTCTTGGCTTAAAAGTTTTGTACTTTCTTAAAGAAAATATTCCTTCCAAGGCTGTTCGAATGCCACTAGGTTGAAAAGAAGCTGGTCTGTCTGCTATCAACAGCTGACAACCATGTGTTTGTGTGTGTGTGTGTGTGTGTGTGTGTGTGTGTGTGTGTGTGTGTGTGTGTGTGTGTGTGTGTGTGTGTGTGTGTGTGTGTGTGTGTGTGTGTGTGTGTGTGTGTGTGTGTGTGTGTGTGTGTGTGTGTCGGTGTCTCTTGCTGGACCTAGCAGGCCTGAGTGGCACAATGTGTATTCTCCCTGGTTGTCAGAGTCGTTAGCATTTGTGCGATTTAACGTCGGCCCGACTTGGAACCGGCACTTTTTGTTTCCTAGCCAGGGTTTACTTTCAAACGCTCCGATCCGCACCCTGGCACCTTCCTTCAACCCATCACTGCCTTGGCCTGGCATCGCCCTGTTACCAATCTCTGTCTTGGCAGCACCCCTCCGAAGGCTGTTCTCGGTATTACCCGCGGCTTAGTGGCATAATTCAATTCGAGCTCTCTGTGTACAGCTGTGTTTATCGTTAAACCAGGGCCATTTGTCTGCATTTGTCCGGAAAAAGAAATGCAATCGGTTATCGTATTTCTATTATAAATGTAGTAATGGACTGGAATATACCTCATCATTTGTTGGATATTATTCGCCCCTTTACTCTCCATGGCCTCTCTCTCTCCACAATGGCCTCTTTCCCTCCCCCATGGCCTCCTTCCCTCCCCCGTGACCCCCCCCCCCCCCCCCCCACGTGGCCTCCGTGGGTTAGAGTGCGACCAATCATCGATAAGGGAGGAAGGTTGAGCCCTTCCTCCCTTATCGGCAACAGGCTCTTTGTTCACTGGAGTAAACATGGATCCTGTCTGTTGTTCCACCGCTGGTAGTCCGTCTCCCACATTGATCCCAATACGAGTTGTCGTTGATGTTATTCACTTAACCTTGACTTCTGGTGTCTAATGAGAAGGTTGTGGAGCAGTCTTTGTTGTTCTAACATTATTAATAATGTGTTATTCATATGACTCCAGTAGTATAAGCATAAGCAAGCATAAGCAACCAGCTTATCTGAAACATAAGTTACCAACCCAAATTGACTAGATGTATGTGTGTGTGTGTGTATTGCAGAGTTTGTCCCCAGTTTTTCGTTCTAGAGTGCAGTCCAGAGCGTATTAGCGCATCCACATTGTCCAACACTCAGAAATAGAAAAGTCTGAAATTACACAACGGTGCTCTTATACAATCCAACCTATTATCATTACCAGCCTCCATCATCATGCAGTCACAACACCACGTAACACGGTCCACTTTCTAAGAAACAGTTGCTGTCCTTCCCAGAAAGCGGTTAGCCAAGGACAGAGAAACCGACTGAAGGGAGAAGTGGACTGCGCGCACTTTGTTCCAGCTACATCCGTCCTCCATTACTCAACGCCTGCGGTGCCCCCACTCTCACCCGGGCTCTCGTAATGAAAAAAATGGCAGGTATTACAGAGAGAGGAACGGGTTGGTTGAAGCTGACAGCTGCACTGAGGAGCGCAGGAGGGCGGGGTCTGGGCAGTGTTTCAGAAGCTTGACGTCCTATAGCCGTAATGATGGGGTCCACCACAGCAGCCTGCCAAGAGGCAAACCGGAAGGTAAGAGAGAGGGAGAGCGAGAGCTGTGTGAGTGTGTGTTTCATAACCGCAAATCTGGAAAACTTTCTTTGTGATTGGATCCTCTCTTTCGATTTTTTTCGTCTACCTCAAAAAGTCAGACACCCTCTTTCCCAATGGTTTCTTCCAAAAGCTGCAGGACAGAATAGATTGGAGACTGCAGGAGCGCACGTACACAGCACTCTGCTGCGCAAGAACGCTCAGGAGATGTGGGCTGTAGCTTAATGGTGCCTTGCTGAGGTCAGTGCCGGATCAACCATATGGGCAACGGTGCAAGTGCTCAGGGGCCCCAGACCACTGAAGGGCCCAGGGGAAAGAGCAACATTTGTTGTAGGATCTTATATTGCGTTGATTTGGTGGCTGTCTATCCACAATACAACAGAAACTACCCCAGATCAACGTGAAAATAGCGATGATGAAATGGAGAGGCCGGGACGACGGTTTAGTGGGAGCGCCAAACGAAATGCTGTTGATGTTAGGGATTAGTGGATCTGTGAATCAGAAGCTGTTTTTATTTAAAAGCACTCAACGACAGTACATGGCAGGTAGAATTTTTCCCATCAAATAGTATGGTATCAGAACCAAAAGTAACAGCAGCCAGACAAACTTGTTTCCACTGCAAAACAGAGCCTTTCAAACTAGCAGCAGGCGGCGACAAGTTGTGCGACATTGGAGCATTGGATATATGAATTGACAGATTGTTGCCCATAGGACCCCTCTGTGACTTGTTGAATGTATTTTTGGACATCTGGAGTCTACGCCGCCAAAGTTGTCGAGGTGTCTATTTGCGAAAGCCTCTGTGTCCATAATACTACATGTAGTACGATAATACATGCTACGACATATTATAGCTGTGGCATAAGGACTTTAAATACATATTTTCCATTTTGTATGAAGTAACATATTTGCCCGCCTGTTTTTGTTGAGTTGAACTGGCCGTAAAGAAAGTAGAGGGTATACTGAGGTCTTTCCGTCATTTGACTAATGCCATAATGATCCTAGGAGAGGTTATTTGAAGAGGCGCCTGTAAGTTGTCCCTCGTTAGCCCTGATTGCTCCTATAAACGGCCCCTGTAACGGGGTCCCGGCTGTGAACCGCAGATAGCAAGGGAACGTTTAATTAGAGGAGTCGACCCGTTTCATCTGGAGGCGGCCATTTCAAAGTCACTTATCTGAACAGTAGGCCATCTCCAAACGCAGGCATGCGTCTCACGCTCACTGTTCCGACAGAGGGTTTGGATTCTCTGGCTGGGGTCACAGAGAAGGCAAGCGGTTGAAATACAGTGCAGGGCCGATCCATTAAGACAAGCTTTGAATACAGTTTGAAAGTTGTGCTTGTGTTTGAATAGAACCGGTGGTTTTCGACCTTCAATCGGAAGTTGTTTTCGGTATCCTGTCTCGGCCTTGGTGTTGATCCTGGAAGTTTTCCGCTCATTCTGTCAACACTCTGCTTTGACGTTATTGTGAACCTCCTGACCTTAAAAATGTACCACACCCAAAGCACTTGTCACCCTTACTTGAGATGTGACAGAGTCAGCTAAAGTGGGATTGTACATTGTGAAATGAAAATTCTCCAGGACCTTAATCCATAAACATTGTTATAGAGGGATTAATGAGGAACTGCCCTATTGCAAGAAGTCTGAGTGGCAACGTGACGTGTTTGTCAATGCACCAAACTAGTCCTTGAAGAACACCTTGAACTGGTATGGAAGCAGAGAGAATTTGGAAAGAGTTCCACGTTATAAATGTTAACGAACCGAGGGAACCGGGGAAATAATTGACCTATCGTGGTAGTCCTCGTGGGAACATCGCACTCGGAGCGCCTTGATGTGGACTGCAGGGCTGGAGGTCGGAGATGAAGTCCAAGGGACATCGAGATAGCCTGGGTGTGTGAGTGGGAACGTGCACCTCCCTTGGTGTTTCTGCCCACCGTATCCCCTCTATCTGGGGGTCTATTGTGTTTTCCGCTTTTTAAGGGGCTGCTCCAATGGTCGTGTTTCCTTTTCTTTTCCTATCGCTCTCCGTCCTTCTCTCCTCTGTTATATTTGTATTGATTTGTCCTCTGCGTTGCCTGATATTGGACCCTTTGAAGCCTTCTCTCTCTTTCTCTAGTGCTCCCTCGTTGGTTACGGAGGTATTCTACCAAAGAAAACCAATTCGCCTGGCCGGCTGACTCCTTCAGAAGGGGATTGTCTGCCGTTACACTTCAGATATCAATCTAAAGCCTGGTGGGAGACTTCCCACCAATATATGTCCTTCGATTCCAACCCTACTCTATTCTTCCCCATGTTACTAACATTGACAACAGTGTCTGCGCAATTTACCGCAATGGTGATGGATTTTGTACTTTTGCAATTTTGAAACAAGCAAGGTTTCTGGAATATTCCGTCCAGACAACATTTTCAAACTGCCCTCTAACGCTCCTTTGTGTAAATGAATGAATGCTGACTAAACTCTTCACCTGCTTTTTAAGTTGTTATTGATTTCTTCATTAATGAGTGCTTTCAGTAGCTGTTAAAGTGCTGAGAGACCTTAGTGCAGGAGACAAGAAGCTCTGTTTCATTGCAATAGCTGACTTCTCTCCTCAAAGGAGAACAGAAGTACTCCATTTAATGCTTTCAACAGAATCGCTGTAGGGAGTAATAGAGATTTGGGGGGGGGGGGAGACCGAACGACTCTCAGAAACTGCAAAATGTCGTGTTTCCATTTAGAATAAAGAACTTTTTCAACGTGGACGGGTCGTCATAGCACGCATGCGCAAAACTTCAGTGATGTACTTATCCACGCGACACATAAATAGACAGGGCAACACGCAGGAGCGTCGCCACCTCTGTCACGGCCCATGGCGTGTTCTTGAGTGCTGATCCTTCCGTGTTCAATAACTATTGTTGTCTGAACACTGATGCTAGTATTCAAAGATCCCGCTAGTCAGGTGTCACGCTCATCATGACTCGTCCAGTAGCGTCACTCTCTGTCCAATCAGTGGCCAGAAGCCTGTTTACGTCACACAAAAGTATCAGATCAGCTATCTTGGAATCTTGAAGGAGGTGAGACTAAAAAAGTACCAGGTACCTACTACCTAATTTTGGTGATCGAAACGCAAAGAAAGGCGGGCTAAGTCGAGGCGAGTTCAGCTGGTACTGTTGGTGGAAAAGGGGCATTGAGTGTACTGAAAGGACCTGGATGGTGTACTCAAAATGGTCAAATCGCGAAGTGTGTGTCGATGTACACTTTTCGTAATCAACAGCAGCCATCTTAGCTACGTAGCAGAAGAGGGCGGAGCCAGGCTAAGCCAAAGTCGGCGCATTTTCCGCATAGCCTGCATTAATTTTGTAGTTTTTATAGCTGCTAGGCGTAAAGAGTTCACTGTTCAAAGCGGGATGTTTATTGCGGGGGAGGAGCCGCGGCGGCAGTCGTGATCCTAATTTCCGGTTAGTTCACCACAGAGTATTCGATTTGGAACAACATTGACATCTGAAAATTAGCGCACTTATGCCGCGTTTCCACAGTCCGGTAGGGAGGGGGGCGATATAGCCCAGCTCAGTTCCGAGGTTGCGTTTCCACCACCGACAGTACCCTTTATCGTAGGCCGGATGTCGATCGCCGCGGCAGCTACGTAAACATCGTAAACAACGTCTTCCTCCCCAAGAATGCAGAGGAACGTCTCCACCTCCTTGTTCGCCCAAGCAAGCGTTTTACGCGACATGTTCATTGTAAAGAATAATAGGCTACTGTTTGTTTGTTTCTATCCCCATGTCGCCCAGAAGTGACGATTCTGTCGACCAATCAATGGACGGGGTGTGTAGCTCGAATTTTCCGGCACCCCTTCAGGCGTCTCAGTACCCCAACGGAGGAGTACTGAAGACGAGGGCAAAACAAGTACGCCTCAGTCTGGGTCACGCCCACTTTTGGCGGTGGAAACGCAGTCCGTACCGCACCTTCGCGAACCGAACCGTACCGCACCCTGCAGTGGAAACGCGCCATTAGTGAGTGCGGATAGTGTACTCATGGAAGTATGGATATCGGAACACGGCACAGAACCTTGTGCAGGGCGAACTCAAATCTCCGGAAGAATGGGCGGGGCTACCCAGTCTAGGGCATTTCACAATCGATGATTCTTCTGAATTAAATAGTTTCTCACTGATTATTCTCACTGAAAGAAACTAGCGTATATGTCTGCCTTCAACTCTTTCAATATCTCCAACCTTACCCTTTGCCTCTCACAGGCTACTTTTGTTGTGATTGTTGTTTATTGACATGACCTCATATAAAATAATACAGAATAAAAAAAACAGCCAACCGCCATCCTTCACTGATGTGTGAGAGTTATTTTGGAAACTCTGAGAACACACTTTTTAATTGCCTCCCAAATGGATTGTGTTGCTTTGTTTGTTATCAGCACACTCCCACCACTTTGGTATAAAGCCTCTGGTTGAATTTTTTTTTTTAAATAGAATCCGGACTAGAATCCGGAATTTAATAATGTTGTGAAAAGTTGAGCTTGATATTCGCTGGCCCTTCACCTGACATGCAGGACGAGCCGATGTTTCAAACGTCCGGCGCGCTACCGCCTACATTGTGCAGTCATGAACAACATGATTGTTTTGAGGGATCGTCGATTCAAATACATTTGCAGTGCTCTTCAGCGAGGCAAAGCTCTCCCATCTCACTATGGTTCCCCATAAAGAAAAGTGTGTGTGTGTGTGTGTGTGTATGTGTGTGATCAATGAAAACGAGGCATCTATTTAAGATTTGCCATTATGTGTAAATCGACAAAACTAATTAAATCACAAATACGAACTTAATAAATCGTAACTGATTACCGTCTGCTGATGACAACATCCCCTCTGCGATCAATAGCCATTCCCAAGATGATTTTTGAAACTTTGTTTTTATTTGTTTTCATTTTTATATCTGTTCTAAGAAAAATAATTCAAGGACAGCCATCAAAGTTAATGGGAAGGGTTTACCTGTCATAAAAATGGATGTGATCCGTGATGTCACAACGATTTCATTTCTTAGTAATCAATGTCGTTTTGGCATTCACCCCTAAGGCTCTTACACACAGCAGGGAGGCAAGGACACGCACACACGCAAACACACACACTTGCATGTTTAAGCGTCTTGGTTTACAAAAATAAACACACACACTTGAACACAGAGAGACACAGAGGCTGGAGATGTAAATCTATAATCTGTATCCCGTTCTTTCCCTCAGGATACAAAAGAAACAATACTGAACTGAAACCAAAAGCTTTCGTAAAATGTCTCGTTGCAATGTTTACAAAATGGATGTCTCAATGAAAGTGTGGATCTTTGGGCAGCGGTGGATGGCCCTGTCTGAGACAGGGTCAAGCTTCGAGGACTCTGTATCATAATGCCAACTTGCTCATTATAGCTCACATACGGCAGGTGCCTCGTTGGATCTAGTTTTTGGTCATTTTAAAAAGGAAACTAAATATGGTCAACCCTGCACACACAGACTCACAACGCTATTAGCTCAAAAATAATCACAACGTTGTTGCCGGTCGTAACCATGGGGATAACACGTCCTCCCTGCTGATTGACATCAACATTTCAACCAATGATTGAACCCCACGCCAACAATCAACAGCCAGAATTATAAACCGGACAGCTGCACATTCCTGCTCTGTGTATCATTATTTCTGCATTCTTAAAATGTGTAATCCAACATCACATCTGTTCAGTCTCGTGCAGCATTTATTATTTGCACAGAGCGAGAGGATTCATAAAGTTTGACAAACCCACTCCTCCATATCCAGTCCAGGTTTGTTTTTTTGTTTATCCAAAAACCGCTCAGTGAGTTCTTTGACCTGTTGGTCTCTGACTGAACAGGCTGAACTGCGATGAGGAAAAGAAGTCCATGCAGTGTATTTCCTATTCAGCATCTATCGTCGCCCGGTGTGTGGGGCGTGGCGTGGAGCGTGGCGTGGGGAGGGCCTGGGGCGGACTTGCCATGAGAAGGGGCGGACTGGCCATCGGGAGGTTCGGGCAATTTCCTGAACGGCCGGACAAATACAGGCCGGAGACTGACAGAGCCATTTTTTTCATTGGTCATTTCAAACGCTGAAAATAAGCTTGAGTTGTGATTTCTGTGGAGCAGTGTCCAGCACTGAGGGGCAAACAATGTGACATCTTTGTTGTCTGCTGTTAGATATGACTATTTCTATCTCCCTTTTTTCATTCCACTAAAATACTTTTATCTTGCACTATTTGGAACCTTTTCACCCTTGATTTACCTTTCTAGTCAGATGCAATTTCTAATATGTTATGCATGGACAAGATTGCTTATGAATTATTTGCCTGTGATCTTCACAAATTCGAACCATACACAGATCCTACCATTGACATGTAGTCGCAATGCACATATCAACGGGTAAGGACTAGTTTTTATTATTATACTGTGGCGAAATGTTCATGCGCTTTTCCCGCGGTCTCTTTAAAGGCCTCTCCATCCCAAAGTTCCGGGCCAAATTTTTGTCCCAGTCCATCCCTGGCCAGGAGCTGATGGGGTTGTCGGGGTTGACAGCAGTCTCGACCGCGAGTCCTTCCGACGCACAAACACACAATCAGAGGGATTAAATGTTAAAAACGAAAGAAAGACAGAGGAAAAAGAGGAGAGTGGGACGTATTGAGACGGACAGTTGAGGTTCAACCAGGCAGTCACATGATCCATGAGGTCCCCGCAACCGAGAGCTGTAAGAGGGGGGATGGAGACACGGAGCGGGGAACGTCAGGCCTCTGCTGTCGGGTTCCATCAGTCACTCCGTGTTTTCATTTGCTTTTCTTCCCCGTCTTGAGTATCGACCTTGCTGATCTTGGCCCCGGAACAGGAGATGGTGGTGGGCTACTTTTCAAACACAGACTCACTCTTACAAAATACAACCGTAAATCAGGGGGAATGAAGACAAAATGAAAGAGTGCCTCTTTAACATCACAGCACTCGCACCATCCCGCATCACAAAGGGCCCTGCAGAGTGAGGTGTTTGTGAGTGTGAGGTGTGTGTGTGTGTGTGTCCAGGGTGAGGTTTGTGTGTATGGGGGTATGCGTGCAGAGTGAGGTGTGTGTGTTTGTGTGTGTGTGTGTGTCTGTGCTTGCAGAGAGAGGTGTGTGTGTGTGTGTGTGTGTGTGTGTGTGTGTGTGCTTGCAGAGGGAGGTGTGTGTGTGCGTGTACGTGTGTGTTTGGGTTCTCTGCATATTTCTTCAAAGTTTCAAATGACTCCCCAGCATTTCACAGCGGGAAAAAACAACATAAGAACTGGCAGAGCCGAGGGAAGCGTGGCCTGGAGCCTGGAGATTGCCTGGAGCCTGGAGTTGGCTTGGAGCTTGGAAGTGGCCCCAGCTGGGGGGGACCCTGTAGCAGACCCAGGGGTCTGTCTGAGGGGAGGACCTCCTACAGAGCAGCGTATGAATGCTTTCCTCAGGGTGCCAACACTAAGGGCCCTATCTTGCATCTGACGCAATTGACTCAATCACTGGCGCATGTGTTGTTGCTAGTTTGCAACTGGCGCAGAGTGTTCTTTTCCCACCTGCGCCACGCGTCGGTAAATTAGGGCATGATCTTGCGCCCCTAGGGGCGGCTCGGCGAAAGGAGGAGGCGGGTTCTGGCGCAAACGTTCCCTGGTGCTATTTTGACGTTTCAGAAACCACTTGCGCCACAAACCAGGAAATACCTGGTCATCTGAACAAAGTCAGTGGCGCGTTGTTCAGATGCTATTTTAAGGGCGCATGCATAATGTTGCTTCTGCACCTCGCGCATACACTTTGCTTCTCATCTACCTAGCCACACATTCTTGGTAAATTATTTTGGGAAAGAACAGCTGATACAGCGGTAATAAGTTGTACTTTTAATTCAATGCATCTGCAAACAACGTACAGCAAACACATATTTTCTTGACACAGACATCGTGTTCATGGCCATAACTTTTAGGATTGATGAGTATTTGATCGTGAGAAAACATTGTTTTACCGCGAGTGAGTGTTAAAAAGAATGAATGAATGCGGGTGCGCGTGCGTGTATGTGTAACACACACGTCCATCTGTTTAAACATACGCAAACAGGTAACGCATAATACAGTCCATGGCAATGTATATTAACGGGGGGACACATGCATATTAGGAACACAAGTCGATAACGATAATGCATACAATACTGATAAGAAACAATGTATATAATGTATTGCGTATATAATTAAATATCATTAAATAGAACCACATTAAATAGGACTCAGTATTTGAAGTTTGAAGTTCCTAAAGGGAATTAGGCCGTATTATTTGGCCATAAACTGAGCCATTTCAAATTTGAAATTCATGTGCATCTGTCTCATCGGAGACTGCAGACGCTCTGTCAAAATATCAACTTGTCAGATTAAAATGTGCTCACGGCTCTTAAATGGGATGGGAACTGGCACTCTTATTGGTTTATTGCACATTCCGCCCAAACCACACCTACGGGTAATTAGGCTACTTCAGACCAACCCTTTTTAGATTTGTGCCGGGCGCAAGAGTAATTTCTCGCCCAGGTAAACTAGCGACTCCGCCATAGAACCGCCCACAAAGCTACTTGCGCATGGCGCTTCTCACTTGCGTTTCAGACCGTTAAAATAGGGCCCTAATGCTAACCCAAGTCTGCTTTATTCATCCAAACATAATCAATGTCCTTTAGGAGTGTATGAAACAGTGTTCAGAAACAGCTCATGAGGGAGCAGGGCTGGACTGGCCACGTCACTCAAGGATGTCTGCAGACATTGGCAATGAAACCCAGAACCTTTTTGTTGACTGAATGGAGTTGGAATGTGACCTTCCTGTGTCACATACAATGAAGACAATGAAGACATTTCCACTTAACAGGGGGACACGCTCCTTGCTCCCTCTCCCTCCGTCGAGAGAGAAGGGCCTTTGTAGTTGTGTGTGTGTGTGTGTGTGTGTGTGTGTGTGTGTGTGTGTGTGTGTGTGTGTGTGTGTGTGTGTGTGTGTGTGTGTGTGTGTGTGTGTGTGTGTGTGTGTGTGTGTGTGTGTGTGTGTGTGTGCACTGAGGTGTCTCTTTCACCTTGTTTTATTTTCCACTCGCTCACTCAAAAAGCTTCAGCCAGTGGTGTTGGTGGTGGTGGATATTGCTGTGGGCACCAGAGAAAGGACAGTGTGCCAGAAGATATGCTACCTAGGCTCTCGCTTTCTCTCTCTATCTCGGCCTCTCTCTGATTTCATCTGAATGGTGTTGAAAAAAACATGTGCCTGGAAAAAAATAAATGTATTTGGAGTGTTCATTTTTACTAACGCTGACTTGGCCTGAAGATTTAGATTTCACTAACTATTAAGATGAGTTTAAGTCCGGTGTCTGTTATTCTTCTGTCCAGAGGAGCATACCATTCCTTCATTCGGTTTTAGATATTTATTTTGTCAAGAACAACTGTCATCAGCGATGTATGTTGAAGTATGTGATAGGGAGATTGGCCCTGTATGTTGTTATGTAGGGTAGCATTTACGACCATATCACATGTTCTGGAAGCTTTAAGGGAGCATAAAAAAACCATACAGCAAAGCCTTTATCAAAAAATAAGCTCAGGTGAAGTTTGCACATCATTTGTAATTCGGTGTGCGATAAGTCCCTTCATGTCTGCTTCGAGGCCGAGTATTTTTGTCTTTCCTTGAGAATTTCCCAGACATGTCTGGGCCCTCTTTTGTTGAATTGACACAAACGTGCAGCTCTGCTCAGAATCCCAAAGATTCCTCTCCTTTCAACCTGCTGAGGTCATCACAAAGGAGAAGATAGTTTCTTTGCCCAGTAATCAAGGAGATGGAAGCAGTGTACACTTACCTAACCACCAAAATGTTTCCCTTGAACCATTACCACGTATTTCCAGAAAGTAAACCAAGAGATAAAATGATACGACTCACTTTAATGCACGATGGTTTCAAGACCACCCGTTCCAAAGCAACCAATATAAGATGAATGCAGATGAAGTTGAACAGCTATGATTTGCATTATTGGTAAAGTCTTGCGGAGACATAAGCTGTGGATAAGAAGTAACGATACCCATGGGCATCTACAGATATATGTAAGCCTTAAAGCTGCTAAAGCATTGCAACATAATGTTAGAGTTTCGATTTTTCCATAATATTACTGTGTGTATGTGCATCTAACCACGACCCCAATAACACATTGACATATAAGACTATATATATGTTGTATGAGACTATAATAAAATATAAGAAAAGAGTGTCAGAAAATGGTGAATGGTTTTGTTCCATTTTCATAGTTTCAAGCTTTGTTTGTCGTTGAGAATCCCAACGGGATTAAATCGGATCTTTAAGAGATAGCTGAGAAAGAACAAAACAGGTCGTTCCACCATTGACGTAGAAATGAACACATGTGGGCGTAACGCCTATAGGGAGTTGGTTGGTTGAGGTTCTGCTATAGCTGTGTTAGACAAGGCTTTACAGGACTGCAGTATAGCCTTGTAGAATCAGGGTTTGGTTTTAGGATCAGGGTTTTGTGTAATGTTTAGGATTTGGTTCTAGACGGTACCCTGAGTCCCTCCGAGCCCAAAAACAACCTCAGGGGCCGGGTTGGATGGATCCCGGGATGGAGACACCTGCCCCTGTATGGGCCCCAGGGTGAGGGGACTTTTGAAACAAAGGAAACGGGTCTCGCAGAAGAACACACATTTGCATAGTAATTATTCGGTTTGAAGTCGCCAAAAAGGGTTAAGACCTTAAAATCAGGTTGCTGGTCAGAAAAGATTGAGAACCCCTGTTCTTCTACTCTAGCTACGTCTAGAGGCTTCAAAAGTTTGACTCAGCCGATGTATTGGATGCATTGGTCTGAATAAGACACGATTATGGTGCAACATTGAGGGCGTTGGACTCCCTGCTGATATGCTCTTGGATTTCAGTTATTTTCAGTTATTTCCAGATGTCTGATGATGTTCAAGTGTATTTGCACTTGCAGTATAACTTATTTTTGAAGCTCAGGAAATGACTTTGGTGAAGGGATACTTTAGTCTTCCGCTCTGTTGGTTGATATTCTTGAAGACCATGTTGCTCCTCCGGTATTAGATAGAAACTGAATTCCATATATTTCTTTAGGAATAAATTGAAACGCTAGAGTCACTCATAATGCAGCATTTCTCTGCCCCTCCTGTTTGAAAACTGGATCGGATGTATTCCGTTTCTTTGACCAGACACTAATCACTTCCGAACTGATTGGGGAATTACGGGGATTGCACAGTGTGTTATTTCTGAATAACAGACGGGCACTCTGAGTAACAGACTGTGCTATGCAGCTATTTCCAACAGCAGAATCAAATTAATGACACATTTGTGTGGCGGCTGTACAATAAATTTTAAATCAGTGTTTCATTTTCTTGTGTTATATTTTTCCTCCAAAGATTGACTTCTTCAGTAAGAAGCAGTGTTATAAACGTGATCATGTATGGAGGGCTGATCATCATTACAAAATGATTCCCTTCTGGCTGATTCTAGACCTGTTCTACTTTACTTGCTGCACGATGTCCCTTACATACATAATGAGAAGCTGTCCAACCTTCACACGGTTTGGAGAGAAATACATCCATATTAAAGCTTTGATGACGCTCGTTTTGAAGGCCTTATCAGGGCCGTCGATAAGGGGTGAAAGGTGATGACGATTCTAGGGGCCCACAGCCCAGGGGGGGCCCACAAAAAAAAAAAAAAAAAAAAATTTTTTAATTTGACTACCAGCCCATAGTACTACCATATACTACCAATTGCTCCTTACACCCCCCCCCCCCCCCCGTCAACAATTCAGCGCACGGGGGCCCATCAGTAAATCTTGTCTAGGGGCCCAGGAATCGTAGCAACGGCCCTGGGCCTTATATCTATATATATATATCTGATTCATTAATTTCGCCTTTGTCTTACCTTCCCCCCTGTAGTCCGGTCCAGGGGGAGATCCAAGAGTCTGTGTAATGCATGACGAAACACAAGCTCCTCAGGGAGGTACGCTTACGCAACATGTCTTTGGGATATGGCATTGCAGCAGGTGGGACACTCCGATGTGGCCAAACAGAGCTTCATGTTACATTCAACGTGACAAAGAGTTTGAGTAGGAGATAGAGGAGGCTTCAGTGCATTCTTACCGAGTTTGAGTAGGAAAGAGAGGAGGCTTCCAGTGCGTTTTTGCTTTCAGTGCTTTCTCGCTCAGTCAAACTGCTCAATCACAGTTCTTGCTAACCCTATTTAGAAAAAGTGAGAACTAAGACGTGCTGACGGTCACTGTAAGGTAGGGTGACCAGACGTCCTCTTTTTCCCGGACATGTCCTCTTTTCGAGACCTAAAAAATGCGTCCGGCAGGGATTCCAAAAACGTCCGGTATTTTGCCTCGTCGCAAAAAAAAAAAAAAATATATATTATTGTTATTATTATCTTTTAATTTTTTTTTGCCTCGTCGCATATTTGTGTTTCTGGGTCTTTCACATAACCTACTAGTTATTACCATTGTATATGTCTATGGTTATTACGGCCTTCCAAGTACTGGAAATGGTATCTCCCTTACGTTCCACCTTCTTGCGCGAGCTGACTGTAGAGAGAGTCTGTCATTGGGCGACCGATCTCACGTGCTCGTTGAGAAGGTGCCGTGTATAGACGGAATGAAACCCCCACTGAAGTACGTAGGCTCACGATACAAACCCCCCCCCCCCCCCCCCCCCCCCCCCCCCCCCCCGGACGTAAGTTCACGGACGAACTAAAGAAAAAAATACCCATGTTTTCGCCCCCCCCCCCCCCCCCCCCCCGCGACGAAGTGTCCTCTTTTTCACAAACTCAAATCTGGTCACCCTACTGTAAGGTTATGTTCCCGAAGGTGACTGTTACATTTGTTGTAGTTTTGTTCTTATCTGAGCCATTGATTTCTTGGTGTTAGTTTTGATTCTTTGTATTTCGGTTTGCCCAGTGTTCTGATGACGTGAACCTGTGGCCACATGAGATAAGCCTTTTCAGCTGAGCCCTGTTTCGCCTATCAGATGTCCAAGAGTTGAATTACCTTGCGGCAGACGGCTTTGCCGGGATGTTGTGTTTTGCAGCATTCACAGCAGGGAACGGAAGGAAAACAATCTATTTACCGATAGGGTTAGTTGGGCAATGCAATTTTGTCTTTGCAGTGCCAATGGTTGTTGGATAGGAAAAGTCAGCCATATATAGAAGGGATATGTCACACCTGCCTGGTCATTAACATTTCCTGGTGGAGCAACGCCGGCAGACATTTAGCTTGGGGCTAGCCTGAGGAGGTGCTACCTCTGAGCCACCGGTGTACGCATGGAGACCCGAACACCAGATGAAATGCCTCGTAGCAGAGTCCTACAGCATGGACATAGCCAGGTGTGTGCGTGAGGGCCTTGCTCATTTTGTACTGTAATTACATCAGAGGTTTGTTCCGAACTCTAGCCTTGTCATTAAGGGGGTAGAATTATGAAGCATGTGTTTACAACATCTCAGTACCTTTCCGGTTTATTATAAACTCGCTCCACCGAGGCTTTACGGTATATTAACCTCACCCCGACATAATGGCTTTGTCAACTCTCTGGAGAACCTGACGGGTAATAAGGTGTAACATGAAAGGCTGTCATCCGCCCACCCTACTTTACTGTTAACCTTTTCCTTTTCTTGCGTACGTCTGCGAAGCTGCGACTATAAACTATAACCGGTTGCGTTTGCTGTCCAGGCCAGACAAAGTCTCCACATGTCACTTTGATGCACTTAATTAAACCCTCAAACAAACTGTACCCCAAGGACATCTCAATTACAGATACGTTCACAGCTGCTCACCGTCATTCACTGGGATAGTCTGCCCCCTAAGTCCCCTCTGATAGAGAAATGGGAGGTGGGGGGGGGGGTCCCTTCTTAATATGCTTTGGTTAGCAATCAGCGGTCGTTCCACCAACTCTGCTGTTTGACCCAACGCTAACTGACTGTGGCTAATTGACACACAACTAATTGGCTTGGGCTGATCTGTTTGCAGGTTAAATCCACTTAATAGCATGATTGATGGACCCATACTTTACAGATGACTGGGGAACAGAGCGGTTCTCTGAGGCGTTAACATCATCATCATGACAAACACCAGAATCAGCCTCCTCTCATGGAGGGAGAACTAGGTTTGGCTTAATGACGGGAACTCATAAGGCACCCAATCATTTAAGGGTTCCATGGAGCTGTAGATGCACTTTCTTTTAAATTCTAAAGTACACACTGTTACATGTTACACAGTTATTACACAGTGCTTACTTGTGCTAATACACAGGAATGGGACACTGTAATGCGAACACTTTTGTCCCAAAATGAACCTTAAGAGCAGAACCGAACCCTTCCCTCCTGTGGTGTCTGCGTGTTGTTGTGTGTGGTTGTAATGCACTGTGACGGACAAACAATGGCTCGTCTATGCTGTCGGACGCTCAGCCAGGCTTGTATGTTTGTCCTGGCGCCTGACTGTTTTCTGTCTGACTTTCCTTTTTCGGCGTGGGCCAACTTTGTATCATTTTGGCAATATTTCTGGATCTGAGACGTTGCATTGATTAATCTGTTATTGTTTTGCTTTTGACTCTTGACTTTCGTCCAAATTGGTTGCTGTGCCTCTTTTGAATCCCTCTCATAACGAAATTTCTAGTAAAAATTAAGTAAAAATACTTAATTATTTTTCTTGATTAAGTATTCAAGTAATTTTTTTTTTTTTTTTAGAGATTGCCTGACTGACTGACTGACTGACTGACTGACTGGGCATTCGATTCTCGTCGCTGCGGAGCATCACGTCTCTGTCAGGGCTTTTCTTAATGGGATTGAGAAAAGCCCATTGGCCCATCTGCACCGTGCTGCATAATAAACATCTGGATCCTGGATTTCAGATCCCTGACACAGAATGCATAATGCAGCGTGGAGATGAGGGGCTGACGGGATATTGTGCCCAGCTGCTCTTTACACATGAAATGTATCACATATTTGTACATTATTGATTACCTTGTAAGGGATCTTTTGTAATGACGGGATCATTTCCAATTACAAATACGAATGACTTAAAATGACAACATTCTTCGGATTCAAATAGTTAATTTAATGTTAAAGAGGTCAATGCCATAAAGTTTAAGTTTTAGGGTATTGTAGCAGACACTTATATTTATGTTTAAATTAATCTAACACAACGGGGGAACCGCTAGGGTTTAGGGAAAATGTTCTAGGTTCCATCCACACTTTCCACACCTATTTTTTTAAGAGCAATTTGTATCTTGTGCCTCTAGGAATGCTCGAGTTTTTTTAATGTTCCTGCTGGTCTAAAGAAATTCATGTTAAATTTTATGAACAAACCTCACGGCGATCTTGAATACCGCTCTTTCACAGAACACAAGCACAAAATAACATGGTCTCAAAAAGCATCACATGCTGATATGGCTTTCTAAAGTTGAACAGATTATTTCTCTCTGTCTCTATGGCTCTCGGTCTCTGTGTCTCTCTGTCTCTCTGTCTCTGTCTCGGAGTGCCTCCCTTGACTCAATGCTTTTTCTCTGGGTAAAGTAGAGGCCAACAGGTCACTACAGACAATGTCACACTTCAAGAAGACAGGACTCACCCACAGAATTTATGAGTGAATAAAAGCATCTGTCTATATATACTTGATTAACCCATATCAGGATCTCGCTGGCCAGATTGGCTGACAGCTGAATGAATTAACCTGTTGACGCACGTTCGTTTTTCTTTATGCACAAAGTGTACTAATGAATGAATGTGTATGAATGAAATCAGTGACTCCGGACGCGGCACGGTGTCCTGTGGTTCACCTCGCCGTGGATCTGTTTATTCTGCCGTCGTACTGAACAGCAAAAAAGGGGGGTGGGGGGGGTGGGGTTGGTGGGGTTGGTGGGGTTGGTGGGTGGGGGGGGGGGGGGGGCTAGTTCTGAGTCTTTTGTTGAAGCTGGTGAGCCCCTCAAACCTGCCACATCAAACCTGCACAGCACTGAGGAGGGCTATACATTTTTCGTCTCTTTCCTTCCTTTAATATGGTACAGAGGTTTGGTTAAAAATACATGAGCTGGGTGCTCCAGCTAGAGTGATGCTCCGGTCACGGGGCTGTGCGCAGAGATGCTTCAGTCCCACTCTGCTTACATTCAATCGTAAGCAGAGTGTGTTGAATAATCACCATGACATTGAGATGAGTAGTGACTGCATAGTGGCTCAATGGTGATGCTCTGTCAGAATAGGCTCTCTAGAGTCCAGCCATATGCAGAAGAGAGATGAATCTCTGTTTACTTCTCCGTTCCACTGGTGTGGGAGCACAAGGGAGTGCGGTGATATGCATACTGCTCACAGCTGGCATGGGCTTTCAGGTGCAATGCTGTAGTGGTACTGTATAATGTATACTGTAGACTGTATACTGTGTACGTGGTGAGTAGGGGAACACAGTGAGTTACTGGATGACCGACAGAGCAGAAGCCCGATTATTAAAGTTCTGATGTGAACACACTGTGTTGTTGGAGGGAAAACCAGTAGTTAGAAATCTATGGTAATAAACCGGTTGTTCAGGTTTGTGCATTCAACCATCGGGACTTGACTGCCTTAGTTGATTGAAATTGATTTTACTTATTTTGGGAAATGTGTTAAGTTGTTTGTTGCAGTCGAGCAGTCGTTGCACATGAACACACACACACACACACACACACACACACACACACACACACACACACACACACACACACACACACACACACACACACACACACACACACACACACACACACACACACACACACACACACACACACACACACACACACGCGCAGGGACATGGCTCAGGACGCAAACATCTTCAAATAATATATAAAAACTTTTTTACAACTATTCAGTAAATGTCACATAGCATTCGTGGGAATGTCTGACAGCCAGGTGTCTTCAGTTAGTGCGTTCACTCCCAGGTGTCACATAGAGTTATTCTGGTGACGTTACCACCCACTGCCAAGCAGGTATATCTTTGGGTCTGCTGCTGATAAGAAAGGCTGTCTTACTCTCCCCGAGCCTCCCAGCCTCTGTCTATTCCTGTAAAGCTCTTTGGAAAGTGCGTGTGAGTTTCGGTTTATTTTACCCCGTATTGGATTTTTTATTATGGCTCCCTCTCTCAATTCATGCAGCAAAACAGTCCAAACAATGGTGGATTTTCATCAACAACATGTGGATTTCTACAGGCATAATTGGCTGCCGAATGGCTTTATATGAACAGGTTGTAAATTATCTTATGAAATGTGTCCTTCATGTCTCTCCCTAGGAAGGACAGCCTGGGTCCGGGATTCTATTAGATGTGAATTAGGACCGTTTTGCCAGGTAAAATGAAGGAAGTAACATCGAGGCATGGACACTGGCAGAAATGTTATGCGTAATTTATCTACTCTGCCGCTGTAATGTGTATTTATACTGAAAATGTTTTAACCAGTGACAGCAGAAATGTCTTGAATTGTAAGTAAAAGGATTTGGTCTCTTTCCAAAAGCCCAAACATTGTGTTATTGTTCTGTTCCATTGGAACATCTAATGTCACTCTGGAAACACAAGGCAGTTATCATGAACAGCAGACACACACGCATGCACACATGCACACATCTGCCTCCCTCTATTCACCTCCATAGTACCTTCCTGTGGTCCCCTCCGCTGCAGAGCTAAATACTCTTCCAGTGGTCCCTAGTAATACGGGGCCTGCCCGTAATTCCGACACCTCATTGTTCCGACGTCTCAATGGTCCGAAATATTTCCCATTAGATCGACATGCCACTATGCTGACGGTTCAATGTTACGAAAACAGAACCCCTTGGTCCGAAGGGCCGTTTGTCCGACTTTAAAAAAGGAGGCGCATTAGGCCGACGGTTCAATATGCCGAATAGGCACCAAAATACAACCTAGGCCTACATATCACGTTCACGATGAATATATTGGAGAGAAGAGAGAGAGAGAGAGAGAGAGAGAGAGAGAGAGAGAGAGAGAGAGAGAGAGAGAGAGAGAGAGAGAGAGGAGAGAGAGAGAGAGAGAGAGAGAGAGAGAGAGAGAGAGAGAGAGAGAGAGAGAGAGAGAGAGAGAGAGAGAGAGAGAGAGAGAGAGGAGAGAGAGAGAGAGAGAGAGAGAGAGAGAGAGAGAGAGAGAGAGAGAGAGAGATATAAAACTCTTTATATGTAGGCCTATTAGGCATATTGAACCGTCGGCCTAATGCGCCTCTTGTTTGACTTATCGGACAAACGGCCCGTCGGAACAATGGGTTCCGTTTTCGTAAAATTGAACCGTCGGCATTAGTGGCATGTCGATCTAATGGGAAATATTTCGGACCATTGAGACGTCGGAACAATGAGGCGTCTGAATTACGGCATGGCACCATTAATACACATCCTCCCCTCCCCGGATCGGCACATTTCTGGTCCAAAACCCCTGGATCGACTCAATTGATCTGCAGCGTTCTTTGGGGCCAATTAGCCGCCGAAGAGGCTAGCTAGTGCTCATTCTCCCTAACCTTGCACAAAACACCTCGCGCCGCTTGATGCGGCTAAAGGATGCAGAACGTTGTGGTAAAGGGAACCGCGGTAAGGAACAGGAAGAGCTATGGGGGTTTGTTTAAATATGCTACACTGCTGCTACTTCCCATTAACTTAACGCAGCAAAATTGTAGTTGGAAAAATCTCTTTGACTTCGGGCACTGAGTCCATGGCGGACTGAGGTAGCGTCTAGGCGGCGTAGGTAGTAAGTAGCATCTCTACAAAGAGCTGCTGACTCTTTAATTGAATTGCTATCAGCTTATGGACTTTATTCATGTCCGTTGCCATGGCCATGTTGTTTGTTTGCGTGGGTAAACATTCTAGAATCTTTGTCCACTCGATCAGAATGCAGTCTTAAGGAGACGTGTTTGGGGAAATGGAATGTAATCATAATGCGTTGAGTGGTCATGGTTTCCGAACGTTATGGAAATTGTACCCATCCAACTACCCCGCTTGCTAGGGTAATGTGCTCTCTTGAAAGGGAAGAACTTAGAGACGATTATTCTTCTTATTTAGTTCTCTCCGGGAATCCACCGGATTCCCGGAGAGAACTAAATCAGAAAAAATAATCGGATTTTGATTTATTTTATACAAATCCTTATTATTGTCATTGCACATATTCGTACACACACGTAAAACATAACCCAATGAGTTCTCTGCATTGACCAATCCCTAGGGGCGGCACTAGGGGCAGTAGCAACCCCTTTTTACAAAGCTCAGGGCCCATACTTTAGGTCTACCGCTGGTGCCTTGCTCAAGGGCAGGCCTGAGTTTCAACCCAACACGTGTGTCTTTGTGGTGTTGGAGGATACTGAATCTCACGGAGGGAACCCATATGAGCAAATGGAGAATAAAGAAACTCCACACAGAAAGTCGCCGTCCCCCAGCAGGGTTCGAACCAAGGACCTTCTTACTGTGAGGCAGCAACCACAACCTGAAATGAGTTAGCACTAGAGCTCTGGCACTCCAACATTGCCATTTAGGTCATAAAGAAGTCATGCCTTGTAGTTAATGCCATAACAGTTGGGCGAAATGGCTCAGGAGGCAGAAGGGTTGGCTGGTAATCAGAAGGTTGCTAGTTTGATCCCTGGCTCCTCCTAGCTGAAGTGTCCCTGAGCAAGATGCCTCACCCTAACTGCTCCTGTTGATCTGGCTGTTGCCTTGCAGGCTTGTGAATGTGTGTGTGAATGGGTGAAGGTTCAATATTGTAAAGCGCTTTGAATTGCCATTGGTTAGAAAAGCGCTGTATAAATGCAGTTAGTTTACCATTTACAGTTCCATTCCAATGCTATAGTTATACAATTTAATTGGCTGTTTCACTTTGACGTCTTTCTGAAATTTCAACAACTAAATAACGTAGGCTACTCCTGAAATAGTATGCATGAACCCTGATGTTTTAACCAACAACCTTGATGCCAAACTTCTCCACAAAAGATTAAATCTCTTGGTTATTCTCATTACTTGGTTTGGTTGAGTTATTTTTATTTCTTATGGTCTGAGTGAATGTTGGATTGTCTGAGTGGCTCTCTCTTCTCCCTCTCGCTCGCACTCTCTGACTCTTTATTGCACTTCTCTCTCTCTCTCTCTCTCTCTCTCTGTCTGTTTCTCTGTCTCTCTGTCTCTCTGAATCTCTGACTCTCTCTCTCTCCCTCTCGCTCTCTCTCTCTCACTCACTCACTCACTCACTCACTCACTCACTCACTCACTCACTCACTCACTCACTCACTCACTCACTCACTCACTCACTCACTCACTCACTCACTCACTCACTCACTCACTCACTCTGACTCTCTCTGACACTCTCTGACTCGTCAGCTGTCCTCCTCCAGCCAGCAGGGTGATGCAGTGCTCTGCCTTAGCTCCAGTAACCTCTGGTTCAGGCACGGCTCGCAACCAGAATAGTTCTCCATGACTACAGAGAGGACTAAAAGTTCACACTTTCGGGTGTTATGGATTTGGTTGCATTCTCAGGTCTATCTGTGTCTGAGTGTGTGTGCGTGTGGTGTTATGTATGGGCGTTGCACGTTGGGTCTGGGAGTGTGTGTTTGTTATGTGTGAGTGTGCGTGCCTGTGCGTCTATTTCTGTCTTATGTTTCTGAGTTTGGCTCTCCTCTGTGTGTGTGTGTGTGTGTGTGTGTGTGTGTGTGTGTGTGTGTGTGTGTGTGTGTGTGTGTGTGTGTGTGTGTGTGTGTGTGTGTGTGTGTGTGTGTGTGTGTGTGTGTGTGTGTGTGTGCGCACAGGGACACAACACACAAAGAGACACACACAGAGACGTAAACATACAAACAAACACAAAAAGATACAGACAGACGCATAAACACACACATTCATTTGCATAGACACAAACGTCTCCGAATGCCCTTTTCTCCCATGCGGCCGTTCCACCTGTTGAGCAGAAGGGAGGGGGGGGGGGGATAGAGGGAGGGGGGAGGGGAGAGAGGGGAGAGAGGGGAGAGAGGGGAGGGGAGCAGAAGGCGGAGGGGAGGAGAGAGGGGTGGCCTTGATGCTTGGCATAGAGCCCTGGGGGAAAGATTTAACCCCAGCGACGGTAGCAGAAGGGCGTCCCAAGGTCGTATGGCGGCCATATAGTAGGTCAGGTGCCGCTCACCTGCAGCTGGCCGGAGGGGAAGAGAGTCCCCTCCCCTCATCTCACAACCACACACAAGAATCAGAGCTACAATCAGATGGCTCCACCGCTTTAAATAGACTCAAATGTTACATTAACATCGCGTTCGCACGTCAATGCGGACGTTGAGTGCTAAAGACGTCGCGTTGTGGGGTAGGGGGAGGGATTTGGAACTCCCTCCCCCCACACATAAAACAGTCAGACACCATTACAACCTTCAAGTCACAACTCAAAACTCACCTGTTCAAACTCGCACACAACGTCTAACTGATCACTGTTTTGTTTGTTTTTTTGTTTTGTTTTGTCTTGTTTTTGTTTTATTTATTTCTTATTGCTTATGTTTATTTATTTATTTATTTATTTATTTATTTATTTATTTATTTATTTTTTCCACAATGTCTTGTTTTTTTAAAAAATGTATGATGACTATATGCTCTGTAAGGTGACCTTGGGTGTTTTGAAAGGCGCCTCTAAATTAAATGTATTATTATTATTATTATTATTTATACTTCCACTTACAGTAAGTGATACGAGTGCTTTTGCAGATCCGTGTGCATATTCATATCAATCATTATATCGCGGTGGGGGTCGGGGTGGTGCTGACGCAGGACTCCAGAGGCGACTACGGAGGGATGTCCTTCAAACTCCCGACCAGGCAGACCCATGCAAACGGCACACGGGCCAACGCAACCGTGTTCTAACGGGATTCCCGACTTCACGGTGAACAAAGGCAGAGGCCAGAGTTTGGCACGGTGTCTGGTGCGAGGCGAGGAGCAGCCGCGTGTGTGGATGAGATTCTGCTCATGTTTCTGTTCACTCGTGTAATATTCCCTCAAAGCGACTCTCTCTCTCTGTCTGTCTGTCTGTCTGTCTGTCTGTCTGTCTGTCTGTCTGTCTGTCTGTCTGTCTGTCTGTCTGTCTGTCTGTCTGTCTGTCTGTCTGTCTGTCTGTCTGTCTGTCTGTCTGTCTGTCTCTCTCTGTCTCTCGGCCTCGGTCTCTGCCTCTCTCTCTCTCTCTCTCTCTCTCCCTCTCCCTCTCCCTCTCCCTCTCCCTCTCTCCCTCTCCCTCTCTCGGCCGGAGCTCCCAGCTCACGGCTGGCTTCTGCTTATCTAGAGCCTGCAGGACCACAGGTCTCATCCGCTGAGCCTCGCCAGTGAAACCTCCCGTTTAACCCCCACCCAGTACACGTGTGTGTGTGTGTGTGTGTGTGTGTGTGTGTGTGTGTGTGTGTGTGTGTGTGTGTGTGTGTGTGTGTGTGTGTGTGTGTGTGTGTGTGTGTGTGTGTGTGTGTGTGTGTGTGTGTGCATCTGTATTGTGTGTGGATTTGTTGTGTGTGTGTTTGTGTGTGTCTAAATGTTTGGATTTGTGATGTGTGTGCAATAGTTGTTTGTGTGCATTCATTTAATCTTTTTATCCATATGTTTGCATGTGTTTTTTCTGCGCGCATGTGCTGTGTGTGTTTTTGTGTCTCTATATGTGTGCATCTGTGACAAGTTAGCATTTGTTTGCATGTAAATTCATTAAATCAGTACGTTGCCTCTATGTTTGTATGTGTTGTGTGCATGCAGCATGTGTTCCCTGGCTAGAAGTTCTGTGCATCCCATTCACAAAATATCATTGCAGACCTCAAAGTCTTCCGTTTGCCATTCAATCATGTTTGCACCCCACCATCGCGGTGGGGGTCGGGGTGGTGCTGATGCAGGACTCCAGCGGCGACTACGGAGGGATGTCTTTCAAACTCCCGACCAGGCAGACCCATGCAAACGGCCAGCGGTCCAGCGGCGACAAACGGAAGACCTCAAAGTCTTCC
The DNA here is from genome assembly GCF_026213295.1 of Gadus chalcogrammus. Taxonomy (NCBI): domain Eukaryota; kingdom Metazoa; phylum Chordata; class Actinopteri; order Gadiformes; family Gadidae; genus Gadus; species Gadus chalcogrammus. The sequence goes on from NC_079429.1 coordinate 5,455,186, forward strand.
GTTTGCCATTCAATCATGTTTGCACCACAGCTGGAGTTGCCACTTTAATCAGGGTCACAGTTGTTATACAACTGAAGGGCCCAAGACAGCCCTGTGATCGCTCCTCGCCTGGGAAGACTTTTATTCTGTAATTCGGCCGAGGCAGCGGCTCCTTAGGTACTACTGCAGAATCCCACATCAACATGTGTGTCCTCTGATATCCAAGGGCCAAACTCATTAAAACGATGGAGCAGAACAACATGAGAGGACTTAGGGGAACGGCGTGCGCTGCCACGCGCTGCCAAAGCATCGTTCCCCACCAGAGAAGTGGATGGTACAACTATAGACCGCATTAAAACTATTGAGGATATAAGTGGATGAGAAAAACTAGAGACAATATAAGGGAATGAGACACTATACACCACAATGGTGGACGTTGAAGCTATAGACGGTGTTAGTGGATGAGAGAACTACAGACAATGTAAGTGGATAATATTCTAAAGACAGAAAGATAAGTCGCTCGATGTAGACATTACAGACTGAGTTAAGCTCATAATGAGTTTTGCACGGGTGAGGGGATACAAGCAGACAACGTGTGTGTGACTATCTGTGTGGGAGAGAAAGGGAGAGAGAGAGAGAGAGAGAGAGAGAGAGAGAGGGAGAGAGGAGAGGGAGAACCTGTCTGTTTATGCATGTGTGTGTGTGTCAGGTAGTGGAGGAGTTGTTGGGGATTTGCATAGGAACGTGTGTCTCATTATAAAGGCGGCTTTCAGCATGGATGCCTGTAAGGCTGCTTTTGAACTTCTGAGAGTGCGCACTGGAAATGCAAATCATTATCATGTACCTCATTTCACTCTTGGCTCCATGTGGAAAGAGGGAGCAATGATGAGGAATATCCCCCCCTTCTCCACTCCATTCTCTGGTGTACTTTCAGGCACTGACGCAGACTGGAAATATGTGTGTTGGACGTCACTAGCTCCAATGTGTCAGAGAAGCACGGCAAATCTAAATATAGGCGATACTCAAGTTTACATAATTAGCAGAATCGTGACATATGTGCTGTCTTTGTCCAGCAGTCTCCTTTTCATCTTTGGGTCAATCTGTGTGTTGTTGTTGGGTCTACAGGTCATTGTTGTGTGTGTGTGTGTGTGTGTGTGTGTGTGTGTGTGTGTGTGTGTGTGTGTGTGTGTGTGTGTGTGTGTGTGTGTGTGTGTGTGTGTGTGTGTGTGTGTGTGTGTGTGTTTGTCCACACGGTCTCCTTGGCGGTGCTGGTCAAGGTGGGAGAGCTGATCGTGTTTCAGCGCTTCACCTTTCCTATAACCGTAGTAGGCAGACAAGGGGCTGGCCAGCCGTATCGCTCCGAGATAACTATCTGTAAATGCTGTACACCGTGAATGTCGCACAATGATTAAGCATTTCTTTGTTGTATGAGTAATAAAAATAAACCCTTTCTAGTAATAATAATGATAAAACTAACGCCAGATAAGACACAATTCAGCCACCTTCCGGCAGGGTCCGGGCGGCTTGGGTTGTTTTTTTATGTTTTTATTTTTTTCTGCATTCCACAGGTTCTAACATCCGAGATAAAGACAAAGTCGTGCGTTGGCGAGGCGCTGAGAAATAAAGCGAGGGAACAAACGTGTCCGTGAGAGCCATTCGACACCCCGGTGTTTATAGATTTCAGCTGGGGGAAGGATGTGGAATCCTCGATGGATGCCAGTGAGGAAGGTGCACAACACTTTCATCGGCATGACTCCTTCGACTTTCATCAGGGGCCACTCGGTGTCGTAATGAGCCCCATTTTGAGCACATTTCCATTAACCTGAAGCACGCTGAGCTCATGGGGGGATTTTCACTGCGCCTGGAAGCTTGATTGAGGTTAGGTGTTACCTGTGTGTGTGTGTGTGTGTGTGTGTTTGGGTGTGTGCGTATGCGGCCTGGGCGGAGAAGAAGAAGACTAAGCAACAGGGCATCAACCTCTGCTGTTGTTTTTGCTGCTCGCTTCTGTCACTGATTGGATTAAGGCTGATGCTCTGGTCACAGTGGGGGGGTGTCCTGCTCACGAAACAGTTGGCGCTGACGTTTTGCCTTTCAATCGGTCAAACCCATGGAGACACCGCTCATATGCAATCTGACATTGGGATCTTGCAGGCAGTGGCTTCGGGGAATTGTTTCCCTGCTTGTATGTTTGTTTACGAAGCACAGCAATAGATTATCTCTCAAGGCATACTTCCATATAGATTGGAATATGGCTGAAAAGCCGATTACAGAACTACCATCAATTACATTAGCAGATCAAAATTTGGATAGTTGCTTATAAATGGATTCATCAAATGCGAGCCCTAGCGTATCATTTACCTTTCTGTACATAGAGAAAAAAGTTAAAAAATTCGGTCTCCTTGGTGGTTAAAGAGAGAAGGCTGCAATGACTGTTTTGGGCTCAGCCACATAGCCTATAGGTGAATATTGCATTCTTAATTATTTTCCTAATGCAAAATAGTTGAATCCACATTCAAAATTCTCAAATGACCATACGGAATATAGATTTATACTCTATACTATATTAGAATTTAATTTCTACATGAAACTTTTTCCAAAGACTTTAATATTTTTTGTTTTTAAATATTCATGCATCAGATATTCACATCAATCGTCAAAGGCTGAAGCCGACACTGACCGCTCCTGGAAGATATAACTTTAAATGTATGCACATTGTATCAGAAGTCAGATAAAATTGTTATCCAAGACGCACAATGTGATTCTTTATTCTTCTTTCTTTAGTCTCATTCTTACCCCTATGTTTTATTCGATACATTTCGACAGTGTTGCCCCTTATGGGTTTTTTCATGACAACCAATAAAAGACGACAGTGTTACCCCTTATATTTTAATTGACAAAGAAAACAGTGTTACCCCTGATGTTTTTTTTCATGACGACCAATAAAAAACAACAGTGTTAACCCTTATGTTTTTTTCTTCATGACGACCAATAAAAAACATCAATGTTAACCCTTATGTTTTATTTGAAAAAGACAACAGTGTTACCCCTTATGTTTCTTTTCATGACGACCAATAAAAAACAACAGTGTTACCCCTTATGTCTTATTTGAAAAAGACAACAGTGTTAACCCTTATGTTTTTTTTCATGACGACCAATAAAAAACAACGGTGTTACCCCTTATGTTTTTTTTCATGACGACCAATAAAAAACAACAGTGTTACCCCTTATGTTTTTTTTCATGACGACCAATAAAAAACAACAGTGTTACCCCTTATGTTTTATTTGAAAAAGACAACAGTGTTACCCCTTATGTCTTATTTGAAAAAGACAACAGTGTTAACCCTTATGTTTTTTTTCATGACGACCAATAAAAAACAACAGTGTTACCCCTTATGTTTTTTTTCATGACGACCAGTAAAAAACAACAGTGTTACCCCTTATGTTTTTTTTCATGACGACCAATAAAAAACAAAAGTGTTACGCCTTATGCTTTTTTTCATGACGACCAATAAAAAACAACAGTGTTACCCCTTATGTTTTTTTTGAAAAAGACTAAAGTGTCACCCCTAATGTTTTTTTTCATGACGGCCAGTAAAAAACAACAGTGTTACCCCTTATGTTTTTTTCAAAAACGGCCAGAAAAAAACGACAGTGTTGCCCCTTATGTTTTTTTCAAAACGGCCAGAAAAAAACAACAGTGTTACCCCTTATGTTTTTTTCAAAACGGCCAGAAAAAAACGACAATGTTACCCCTTATGTTTTTTTTGAAAAAGACTAAAGTGTCAACCCTAATGTTTTTTTTCATGACGGCCAGTAAAAAACAACAGTGTTACCCCTTATGTTTTTTTCAAAACGGCCAGAAAAAAACGACTGTGTTACCCCTTATGTATTTTTCAAAACGGCCAGAAAAAAACGACAGTGTTACCCCTTATGTTTTTTTCAAAACGGCCAGAAAAAGACGACAGTGTTACCCCTTATGTTTTTTTCAAAACGGCCAGAAAAAAACGACAATGTTACCCCTTATGTTTTTTTAAAAACAGCCAGAAAAAAAACGACAGTGTTACCCCTTATGTTTTTTTCAAAACGGCCAGAAAAAAACGACAGTGTTACCCCTTATGTTTTTTTCGAAAAAAATAAAAGTGTTACCCCTTATGTTTTTTTTCATGACGACCAATAAAAAACAACAGTGTTACCCCTTATGTTTTTTTTTAAAAAGACAACAGTGTTACCCCTTATGTCTTATTTGAAAAAGACAACAGTGTTAACCCTTATGTTTTTTTTCATGACGACCAATAAAAAACAACAGTGTTATCCCTTATGTTTTTTTTCATGACGACCAGTAAAAAACAACAGTGTTACCCCTTATGTTTTTTTCAAAACGGCCATAAAAAAACGACAGTGTAACCCCTTATGTTTTTTTCAAAACGACCAATAAAAAACAACAGTGTTACCCCTTATGTTTTTTTCGAAAAAGAAAAAAGTGTTACCCCTTGTTTTTTTTCATGACGACCAATAAAAAACAACATTGTTACCCCTTATATTTTATTTGAAAAAGACAACAGTGTTACCCCTTATGTTTCTTTTCATGACGACCAATAAAAACCAACAGTGTTACCCCTTATGTTTTTTTTCATGACGACCAATAAAAAACAACAGTGTTACCCCTTATGTTTTTTTCAAAACGGCCAGAAAAAAACAACAGTGTTACCCCTTATGTTTTTTTTTGAAAAAGACTAAAGTGTCACCCCTAATGTTTTTTTTCATGACGGCCAGTAAAAAACAACAGTGTTACCCCTTATGTTTTTTTCAAAACGGCCAGAAAAAAACGACTGTGTTACCCCTTATGTATTTTTCAAAACGGCCACAAAAAAACGACAGTGTTGCCCCTTATGTTTTTTTCAAAACGGCCAGAAAAAAACAACAGTGTTACCCCTTATGTTTTTTTCAAAACGGCCAGAAAAAAACGACAATGTTACCCCTTATGTTTTTTTTGAAAAAGACTAAAGTGTCACCCCTAATGTTTTTTTTCATGACGGCCATTAAAAAACAACAGTGTTACCCCTTATGTTTTTTTCAAAAAATGGCCAGAAAAAAACGACTGTGTTACCCCTTATGTATTTTTCAAAACGGCCAGAAAAAAACGACAGTGTTACCCCTTATGTTTTTTTCAAAACGGCCAGAAAAAAACGACAGTGTTACCCCTTATGTTTTTTTCAAAACGGCCAGAAAAAAACGACAATGTTACCCCTTATGTTTTTTTAAAAACGGCCAGAAAAAAAACGACAGTGTTACCCCTTATGTTTTTTTCGAAAAAAATAAAAGTGTTACCCCTTATGTTTTTTTTCATGACGACCAATAAAAAACAACAGTGTTACCCCTTATGTTTTTTTCAAAACGGCCAGAAAAAAACAACAGTGTTACCCCTTATGTTTTGAAAAAGACTAAAGTGTCACCCCTAATGTTTTTTTTCATGACGGCCAGTAAAAAACAACAGTGTTACCCCTTATGTTTTTTTCAAAACGGCCAGAAAAAAACGACTGTTACCCCTTATGTATTTTTCAAAACGGCCAGAAAAAAACGACAGTGTTGCCCCTTATGTTTTTTTCAAAACGGCCAGAAAAAAACAACAGTGTTACCCCTTATGTTTTTTTCAAAACGGCCAGAAAAAAACGACAATGTTACCCCTTATGTTTTTTTTGAAAAAGACTAAAGTGTCACCCCTAATGTTTTTTTTCATGACGGCCAGTAAAAAACAACAGTGTTACCCCTCACGTTTTTTTCAAAAAATGGCGAGAAAAAAACGACTGTGTTACCCCTTATGTATTTTTCAAAACGGCCAGAAAAAAACGACAGTGTTACCCCTTATGTTTTTTTCAAAACGGCCAGAAAAAAACGACAATGTTACCCCTTATGTTTTTTTTGAAAAAGACTAAAGTGTCACCCCTAATGTTTTTTTTCATGACGGCCAGTAAAAAACAACAGTGTTACCCCTTATGTTTTTTTCAAAAAATGGCCAGAAAAAAACGACTGTGTTACCCCTTATGTATTTTTCAAAACGGCCAGAAAAAAACGACAGTGTTACCCCTTATGTTTTTTTCAAAACGGCCAGAAAAAAACGACAGTGTTACCCCTTATGTTTTTTTCAAAACGGCCAGAAAAAAACGACAATGTTACCCCTTATGTTTTTTTAAAAACGGCCAGAAAAAAAACGACAGTGTTACCCCTTATGTTTTTTTCAAAACGGCCAGAAAAAAACGACAGTGTTACCCCTTATGTTTTTTTCAAAACGGCCAGAAAAAAATAGACAATGTTACCCCTTATGTTTTTTTTGAAAAAGACTAAAGTGTCACCCCTAATGTTTTTTTTCATGACGGCCAGTAAAAAACAACAGTGTTACCCCTTATGTTTTTTTCAAAAAATGGCCAGAAAAAAACGACTGTGTTACCCCTTATGTATTTTTCAAAACGGCCAGAAAAAAACGACAGTGTTACCCCTTATGTTTTTTTCAAAACGGCCAGAAAAAAACGACAGTGTTACCCCTTATGTTTTTTTCAAAACGGCCAGAAAAAAACGACAATGTTACCCCTTATGTTTTTTTAAAAACGGCCAGAAAAAAAACGACAGTGTTACCCCTTATGTTTTTTTCAAAACGGCCAGAAAAAAACGACAGTGTTACCCCTTATGTTTTTTTCGAAAAAAATAAAAGTGTTACCCCTTATGTTTTTTTTCATGACGACCAATAAAAAACAACAGTGTTACCCCTTATGTTTTTTTCAAAACGGCCAGAAAAAAACAACAGTGTTACCCCTTATGTTTTTTTTGAAAAAGACTAAAGTGTCACCCCTAATGTTTTTTTTCATGACGACCAATAAAAAACAACAGTGTTACCCCTTATGTTTCTTTTCATGACGACCAATAAAAACCAACAGTGTTACCCCTTATGTTTTTTTTCATGACGACCAATAAAAAACAACAGTGTTACCCCTTATGTTTTTTTCAAAACGGCCAGAAAAAAACAACAGTGTTACCCCTTATGTTTTTTTTTGAAAAAGACTAAAGTGTCACCCCTAATGTTTTTTTTCATGACGGCCAATAAAAAACAACAGTGTTACCCCTTATGTTTTTTTCAAAACGGCCAGAAAAAAACGACTGTGTTACCCCCTATGTATTTTTCAAAACGGCCAGAAAAAAACGACAGTGTTGCCCCTTATGTTTTTTTCAAAACGGCCAGAAAAAAACGACAGTGTTACCCCTTATGTTTTTTTCAAAACGGCCAGAAAAAAACGACAGTGTTACCCTTTATGTTTTTTTCAAAACGGCCAGAAAAAAACGACAATGTTACCCCTTATGTTTTTTTAAAAACGGCCAGAAAAAAAACGACAGTGTTACCCCTTATGTTTTTTTCAAAACGGCCAGAAAAAAACGACAGTGTTACCCCTTATGTTTTTTTCGAAAAAAATAAAAGTGTTACCCCTTATGTTTTTTTTCATGACGACCAATAAAAAACAACAGTGTTACCCCTTATGTTTTTTTCAAAACGGCCAGAAAAAAACAACAGTGTTACCCCTTATGTTTTTTTTGAAAAAGACTAAAGTGTCACCCCTAATGTTTTTTTTCATGACGACCAATAAAAAACAACAGTGTTACCCCTTATGTTTCTTTTCATGACGACCAATAAAAACCAACAGTGTTACCCCTTATGTTTTTTTTCATGACGACCAATAAAAAACAACAGTGTTACCCCTTATGTTTTTTTCAAAACGGCCAGAAAAAAACAACAGTCTTACCCCTTATGTTTTTTTTTGAAAAAGACTAAAGTGTCACCCCTAATGTTTTTTTTCATGACGGCCAGTAAAAAACAACAGTGTTACCCCTTATGTTTTTTTCAAAACGGCCAGAAAAAAACGACTGTGTTACCCCTTATGTATTTTTCAAAACGGCCAGAAAAAAACGACAGTGTTGCCCCTTATGTTTTTTTCAAAACGGCCAGAAAAAAACAACAGTGTTACCCCTTATGTTTTTTTCAAAACGGCCAGAAAAAAACGACAATGTTACCCCTTATGTTTTTTTTGAAAAAGACTAAAGTGTCACCCCTAATGTTTTTTTTCATGACGGCCAGTAAAAAACAACAGTGTTACCCCTTATGTTTTTTTCAAAAAATGGCCAGAAAAAAACGACTTTTTTCTGGCCACTTTTTTTTTCAAAATTGCAATTTTGTTATTACCTTCAATCTTGTCACATGACGGCCCTTATGTTTTTTTCAAAACGGCCAGAAAAAAACGACAATGTTACCCCTTATGTTTTTTTCAAAACGGCCAGAAAAAAAACGACAGTGTTACCCCTTATGTTTTTTTCGAAAAAAATAAAAGTGTTACCCCTTATGTTTTTTTTCATGACGACCAATAAAAAACAACAGTGTTACCCCTGATGTTTTTTTCAAAACGGCCAGAAAAAAACAACAGTGTTACCCCTTATGTTTTTTTTGAAAAAGACTAAAGTGTCACCCCTAATGTTTTTTTTCATGACGGCCAGTAAAAAACAACAGTGTTACCCCTTATGTTTTTTTCAAAACGGCCAGAAAAAAACGACTGTGTTACCCCTTATGTATTTTTGGGTTAGGGTTAGGGTTAGAAACGGCCAGAAAAAAACGACAGTGTTGCCCCTTATGTTTTTTTCAAAACGGCCAGAAAAAAACGACAATGTTACCCCTTATGTTTTTTTTGAAAAAGACTAAAGTGTCACCCCTAATGTTTTTTTTCATGACGGCCAGTAAAAACAACAGTGTTACCCCTCATGTTTTTTTCAAAAAATGGCGAGAAAAAAACGACTGTGTTACCCCTTATGTATTTTTCAAAACGGCCAGAAAAAAACGACAGTGTTACCCCTTATGTTTTTTTCAAAACGGCCAGAAAAAAACGACAATGTTACCCCTTATGTTTTTTTTGAAAAAGACTAAAGTGTCACCCCTAATGTTTTTTTTCATGACGGCCAGTAAAAAACAACAGTGTTACCCCTTATGTATTTTTCAAAACGGCCAGAAAAAAACGACAGTGTTGCCCCTTATGTTTTTTTTCAAAACGGCCAGAAAAAAACGACAATGTTACCCCTTATGTTTTTTTTGAAAAAGACTAAAGTGTCACCCCTAATGTTTTTTTTCATGACGGCCAGTAAAAAACAACAGTGTTACCCCTCATGTTTTTTTCAAAAAATGGCCAGAAAAAAACGACTGTGTTACCCCTTATGTATTTTTCAAAACGGCCAGAAAAAAACGACAGTGTTACCCCTTATGTTTTTTTCAAAACGGCCAGAAAAAAACGACAATGTTACCCCTTATGTTTTTTTTGAAAAAGACTAAAGTGTCACCCCTAATGTTTTTTTTCATGACGGCCAGTAAAAAACAACAGTGTTACCCCTTATGTTTTTTTCAAAACGGCCAGAAAAAAACGACTGTGTTACCCCTTATGTATTTTTCAAAACGGCCAGAAAAAAACGACAGTGTTGCCCCTTATGTTTTTTTCAAAACGGCCAGAAAAAAACGACAATGTTACCCCTTATGTTTTTTTTGAAAAAGACTAAAGTGTCACCCCTAATGTTTTTTTTCATGACGGCCAGTAAAAAACAACAGTGTTACCCCTGATGTTTTTTTTAAAAAAATGGCGAGAAAAAAACGACTGTGTTACCCCTTATGTATTTTTCAAAACGGCCAGAAAAAAACGACAGTGTTACCCCTTATGTTTTTTTCAAAACGGCCAGAAAAAAACGACAATGTTACCCCTTATGTTTTTTTTGAAAAAGACTAAAGTGTCACCCCTAATGTTTTTTTTCATGACGGCCAGTAAAAAACAACAGTGTTACCCCTTATGTATTTTTCAAAACGGCCAGAAAAAAACGACAGTGTTGCCCCTTATGTTTTTTTTCAAAACGGCCAGAAAAAAACGACAATGTTACCCCTTATGTTTTTTTTGAAAAAGACTAAAGTGTCACCCCTAATGTTTTTTTTCATGACGGCCAGTAAAAAACAACAGTGTTACCCCTCATGTTTTTTTCAAAAAATGGCGAGAAAAAAACGACTGTGTTACCCCTTATGTATTTTTCAAAACGGCCAGAAAAAAACGACAGTGTTACCCCTTATGTTTTTTTCAAAACGGCCAGAAAAAAACGACAATGTTACCCCTTATGTTTTTTTTGAAAAAGACTAAAGTGTCACCCCTAATGTTTTTTTTCATGACGGCCAGTAAAAAACAACAGTGTTACCCCTTATGTTTTTTTCAAAAAATGGCCAGAAAAAAACGACTGTGTTACCCCTTATGTATTTTTCAAAACGGCCAGAAAAAAACAACAGTGTTACCCCTTATGTTTTTTTCAAAACGGCCAGAAAAAAACGACTGTGTTACCCCTTATGTATTTTTCAAAACGGCCAGAAAAAAACGACAGTGTTGCCCCTTATGTTTTTTTCAAAACGGCCAGAAAAAAACAACAGTGTTACCCCTTATGTTTTTTTCAAAACGGCCAGAAAAAAACGACAATGTTACCCCTTATGTTTTTTTTGAAAAAGACTAAAGTGTCACCCCTAATGTTTTTTTTCATGACGGCCAGTAAAAAACAACAGTGTTACCCCTTATGTTTTTTTCAAAAAATGGCCAGAAAAAAACGACTTTTTTCTGGCCACTTTTTTTTTCAAAATTGCAATTTTGTTATTACCTTCAATCTTGTCACATGACGGCCCTTATGTTTTTTTCAAAACGGCCAGAAAAAAACGACAATGTTACCCCTTATGTATTTTTCAAAACGGCCAGAAAAAAACGACAGTGTTACCCCTTATGTTTTTTTCAAAACGGCCAGAAAAAAACGACAATGTTACCCCTTATGTTTTTTTTGAAAAAGACTAAAGTGTCACCCCTAATGTTTTTTTTCATGACGGCCAGTAAAAAACAACAGTGTTACCCCTTATGTATTTTTCAAAACGGCCAGAAAAAAACGACAGTGTTGCCCCTTATGTTTTTTTTCAAAACGGCCAGAAAAAAACGACAATGTTACCCCTTATGTTTTTTTTGAAAAAGACTAAAGTGTCACCCCTAATGTTTTTTTTCATGACGGCCAGTAAAAAACAACAGTGTTACCCCTCATGTTTTTTTCAAAAAATGGCCAGAAAAAAAACGACTGTGTTACCCCTTATGTATTTTTCAAAACGGCCAGAAAAAAACGACAGTGTTACCCCTTATGTTTTTTTCAAAACGGCCAGAAAAAAACGACAATGTTACCCCTTATGTTTTTTTTGAAAAAGACTAAAGTGTCACCCCTAATGTTTTTTTTCATGACGGCCAGTAAAAAACAACAGTGTTACCCCTTATGTTTTTTTCAAAACGGCCAGAAAAAAACGACTGTGTTACCCCTTATGTATTTTTCAAAACGGCCAGAAAAAAACGACAGTGTTGCCCCTTATGTTTTTTTCAAAACGGCCAGAAAAAAACGACAATGTTACCCCTTATGTTTTTTTTGAAAAAGACTAAAGTGTCACCCCTAATGTTTTTTTTCATGACGGCCAGTAAAAAACAACAGTGTTACCCCTCATGTTTTTTTCAAAAAATGGCGAGAAAAAAACGACTGTGTTACCCCTTATGTATTTTTCAAAACGGCCAGAAAAAAACGACAGTGTTACCCCTTATGTTTTTTTCAAAACGGCCAGAAAAAAACGACAATGTTACCCCTTATGTTTTTTTTGAAAAAGACTAAAGTGTCACCCCTAATGTTTTTTTTCATGACGGCCAGTAAAAAACAACAGTGTTACCCCTTATGTATTTTTCAAAACGGCCAGAAAAAAACGACAGTGTTGCCCCTTATGTTTTTTTTCAAAACGGCCAGAAAAAAACGACAATGTTACCCCTTATGTTTTTTTTGAAAAAGACTAAAGTGTCACCCCTAATGTTTTTTTTCATGACGGCCAGTAAAAAACAACAGTGTTACCCCTCATGTTTTTTTCAAAAAATGGCGAGAAAAAAACGACTGTGTTACCCCTTATGTATTTTTCAAAACGGCCAGAAAAAAACGACAGTGTTACCCCTTATGTTTTTTTCAAAACGGCCAGAAAAAAACGACAATGTTACCCCTTATGTTTTTTTTGAAAAAGACTAAAGTGTCACCCCTAATGTTTTTTTTCATGACGGCCAGTAAAAAACAACAGTGTTACCCCTTATGTTTTTTTCAAAAAATGGCCAGAAAAAAACGACTGTGTTACCCCTTATGTATTTTTCAAAACGGCCAGAAAAAAACGACAGTGTTACCCCTTATGTTTTTTTCAAAACGGCCAGAAAAAAACGACAGTGTTACCCCTTATGTTTTTTTCAAAACGGCCAGAAAAAAACGACAATGTTACCCCTTATGTTTTTTTAAAAACGGCCAGAAAAAAAACGACAGTGTTACCCCTTATGTTTTTTTCAAAACGGCCAGAAAAAAACGACAGTGTTACCCCTTATGTTTTTTTCGAAAAAAATAAAAGTGTTACCCCTTATGTTTTTTTTCATGACGACCAATAAAAAACAACAGTGTTACCCCTTATGTTTTTTTCAAAACGGCCAGAAAAAAACAACAGTGTTACCCCTTATGTTTTTTTTGAAAAAGACTAAAGTGTCACCCCTAATGTTTTTTTTCATGACGGCCAGTAAAAAACAACAGTGTTACCCCTTATGTTTTTTTCAAAACGGCCAGAAAAAAAGGACTGTGTTACCCCTTATGTATTTTTCAAAACGGCCAGAAAAAAACGACAGTGTTGCCCCTTATGTCTTTTTCAAAACGGCCAGAAAAAAACAACAGTGTTACCCCTTATGTTTTTTTCAAAACGGCCAGAAAAAAACGACAATGTTACCCCATATGTTTTTTTTGAAAAAGACTAAAGTGTCACCCCTATTGTTTTTTTTCATGACGGCCAGTAAAAAACAACAGTGTTACCCCTTATGTTTTTTTCAAAACGGCCAGAAAAAAACGACTGTGTTACCCCTTATGTATTTTTCAAAACGGCCAGAAAAAAACGACAGTGTTGCCCCTTATGTTTTTTTCAAAACGGCCAGAAAAAAACGACAATGTTACCCCTTATGTTTTTTTTGAAAAAGACTAAAGTGTCACCCCTAATGTTTTTTTTCATGACGGCCAGTAAAAAACAACAGTGTTACCCCTCATGTTTTTTTCAAAAAATGGCGAGAAAAAAACGACTGTGTTACCCCTTATGTTATTTTCAAAACGGCCAGAAAAAAACGACAGTGTTACCCCTTATGTTTTTTTCAAAACGGCCAGAAAAAAACGACAATGTTACCCCTTATGTTTTTTTTGAAAAAGACTAAAGTGTCACCCCTAATGTTTTTTTTCATGACGGCCAGTAAAAAACAACAGTGTTACCCCTTATGTATTTTTCAAAACGGCCAGAAAAAAACGACAGTGTTGCCCCTTATGTTTTTTTTCAAAACGGCCAGAAAAAAACGACAATGTTACCCCTTATGTTTTTTTTGAAAAAGACTAAAGTGTCACCCCTAATGTTTTTTTTCATGACGGCCAGTAAAAAACAACAGTGTTACCCCTCATGTTTTTTTCAAAAAATGGCGAGAAAAAAACGACTGTGTTACCCCTTATGTATTTTTCAAAACGGCCAGAAAAAAACGACAGTGTTACCCCTTATGTTTTTTTCAAAACGGCCAGAAAAAAACGACAATGTTACCCCTTATGTTTTTTTTGAAAAAGACTAAAGTGTCACCCCTAATGTTTTTTTTCATGACGGCCAGTAAAAAACAACAGTGTTACCCCTTATGTTTTTTTCAAAAAATGGCCAGAAAAAAACGACTGTGTTACCCCTTATGTATTTTTCAAAACGGCCAGAAAAAAACGACAGTGTTACCCCTTATGTTTTTTTCAAAACGGCCAGAAAAAAACGACAGTGTTACCCCTTATGTTTTTTTCAAAACGGCCAGAAAAAAACGACAATGTTACCCCTTATGTTTTTTTAAAAACGGCCAGAAAAAAAACGACAGTGTTACCCCTTATGTTTTTTTCAAAACGGCCAGAAAAAAACGACAGTGTTACCCCTTATGTTTTTTTCGAAAAAAATAAAAGTGTTACCCCTTATGTTTTTTTTCATGACGACCAATAAAAAACAACAGTGTTACCCCTTATGTTTTTTTCAAAACGGCCAGAAAAAAACAACAGTGTTACCCCTTATGTTTTTTTTGAAAAAGACTAAAGTGTCACCCCTAATGTTTTTTTTCATGACGGCCAGTAAAAAACAACAGTGTTACCCCTTATGTTTTTTTCAAAACGGCCAGAAAAAAACGACTGTGTTACCCCTTATGTATTTTTCAAAACGGCCAGAAAAAAACGACAGTGTTGCCCCTTATGTCTTTTTCAAAACGGCCAGAAAAAAACAACAGTGTTACCCCTTATGTTTTTTTCAAAACGGCCAGAAAAAAACGACAATGTTACCCCATATGTTTTTTTTGAAAAAGACTAAAGTGTCACCCCTATTGTTTTTTTTCATGACGGCCAGTAAAAAACAACAGTGTTACCCCTCATGTTTTTTTCAAAACGGCGAGAAAAAAACGACAGTGTTACCCCGTGTGTTTTTTTCAAAACGGCCAGAAAAAAACAACAGTGTTACCCCTTAAGTTTTTTTCAAAACGGCCAGAAAAAAACGACAGTTTTACCCCTTATGTTTTTTTCAAAACGGCCAGAAAAAAACGACAATGTTACCCCTTATGTTTTTTTAAAAACGGCCAGAAAAAAAACGACAGTGTTACCCCTTATGTTTTTTTCAAAACGGCCAGAAAAAAACGACAGTGTTACCCCTTATGTTTTTTTCGAAAAAAATAAAAGTGTTACCCCTTATGTTTTTTTTCATGACGACCAATAAAAAACAACAGTGTTACCCCTTATGTTTTTTTTTAAAAAGACAACAGTGTTACCCCTTATGTCTTATTTGAAAAAGACAACAGTGTTAACCCTTATGTTTTTTTTCATGACGACCAATAAAAAACAACAGTGTTATCCCTTATGTTTTTTTTCATGACGACCAGTAAAAAACAACAGTGTTACCCCTTATGTTTTTTTCAAAACGGCCATAAAAAAACGACAGTGTTACCCCTTATGTTTTTTTCAAAACGACCAATAAAAAACAACAGTGTTACCCCTTATGTTTTTTTCGAAAAAGAAAAAGGTGTTACCCCTTGTTTTTTTTCATGACGACCAATAAAAAACAACATTGTTACCCCTTATATTTTATTTGAAAAAGACAACAGTGTTACCCCTTATGTTTCTTTTCATGACCACCAATAAAAACCAACAGTGTTACCCCTTATGTTTTTTTTCATGACGACCAATAAAAAACAACAGTGTTACCCCTTATGTTTTCTTTCATGACGACCAATAAAAAACAACAGTGTTACCCCTTATGTCTTATTTGAAAAAGACAACAGTATTAACCATTATGTTTTTTTTCATGACGACCAATAAAAAACAACAGTGTTACCCCTTATGTTTTTTTTCATGACGACCAATACAAAACGACAGTGTTACCCCTTATGTTTTTTTCAAAACGGCCAGAAAAAAACGACAGTGTTACCCCTCATGTTTTTTTCAAAACGGCCAGAAAAAAACGACAGTGTTACCCCTTGTTTTTTCAAAACGGCCAGAAAAAAACGACAGTGTTACCCCTTATGTTTTTTTCAAAACGGCCAGAAAAAAACGACAGTATTACCCCTTATGTTTTTTTCAAAACGGCCAGAAAAAAACGACAGTGTTACCCCTTATGTTTTTTTCAAAATTACAGTGCTACTCCCGGGGATTGAACACGCAACCTTTCGCTTACGAGACAACTGCTCTACCTCCTGAGCAAAGCCGACCCTAACTTTTTTTTTTCAGATTTACAATTAAAACGACAGTGTTACCCCTCATTATTTTTAAAACGACAGTGTTACCCCTTATGTTTTTTTCAAAACGGCCAGAAAAAAACGACAGTGTTACCCCTTGTGTTTTTTTCAAAACGGCCAGAAAAAAACGACAGTGTTACCCCTTAAGTTTTTTTCAAAACGGCCAGAAAAAAACGACAGTTTTACCCCTTATGTTTTTTTCAAAACGGCCAGAAAAAAACGACAGTGTTACCCCTTATGTTTTTTTCAAAACGGCCAGAAAAAAACGACAGTGTTACCCCTTAAGTTTTTTTCAAAACGGCCAGAAAAAAACGACAGTGTTACCCATTATGTTTTTTTCAAAACGGCCAGAAATAAAAGAAAGTGTTACCCCTTACGTTTTTTTCAAATCGACAGTGCTACCCCTGGGGATTGAACACGCAACCTGCCGCATTCAATACAACTGCTCCACCTCCTGAGCTAAGGCGACCCTTTGTTTTCATTTCAAATTGACATTTAAACAAACAGTGTTAGCCCTCATTTTTTTCAAAACGACAGCGTTACCCCTTATGTTTTTTTCAAAACGGACAGAAAAAAACGACAGTGTTACCCCTTATGTTTTTTTCTAAACGGCCAGAAATAAACGACAGTGTTACCCCTTACGTTTTTTTCAAATCGACAGTGCTACCCCTGGGGATTGAACACGCAACCTGCCGCATTCAAGACAACTGCTCCACCTCCTGAGCTAAGGCGACCCTTAGTTTTCATTTCAAATTGACATTTAAACAGACAGTGTTACATTTAAACAGACAGTGTTAGCCCTCATTTTTTTCAAAACGACAGCGTTACCCCTTATGTTTTTTTCAAAACGGACAGAAAAAAACGACAGTGTTACCCCTTATGTTTTTTTCAAAACGGCCAGAAAAAAACGACAGTGTTACCCCTTATGTTTTATTTGAAAAAGACAACAGTGTAACCCCTTATGTTTTTTTTCATGACGAC
Organism: Gadus chalcogrammus; assembly: GCF_026213295.1. Taxonomy (NCBI): domain Eukaryota; kingdom Metazoa; phylum Chordata; class Actinopteri; order Gadiformes; family Gadidae; genus Gadus; species Gadus chalcogrammus. The sequence continues at coordinate 5,472,051 of NC_079429.1, forward strand.
CAATAAAAAACAACAGTGTTACCCCTTATGTTTTTTTTCATGACGACCAATAAAAAACAACAGTGTTACCCCTTATGTTTTTTTTCATGACGACCAATAAAAAACAACAGTGTTACCCCTTATGTTTTTTTGGAAAAAGATAAAAGTGTTACCCATTATGTTGTTTTTTCATGACGACCAATAAAAAACAACAGTGTTAACCCTTATGTTTTATTTGAAAAAGACAACAGTGTTCCCCCCTATGTTTTTTTCAAAACGGCCAGAAAAAAACGACAGTGTTACCCCTTATGTTTTTTTCAAAACGGCCAGAAAAAAACGACAGTGTTACCCCTTATGTTTTTTTCAAAACGGCCAGAAGAAAACGACAGTGTTACCCCTTATGTTTTTTTCAAAACGGCCAGAAAAAAACGACAGTGTTACCCCTTATGTTTTTTTCAAAACGGCCAGAAGAAAACGACAGTGTTACCCCTTACGCTTTTTTCAAAACGGCCAGAAAAAAACGACAGCGTTACCCCTTATGTTTTTTTCAAAACGGACAGAAAAAAACGACAGTGTTACCCCTTATGTTTTTTTCAAAACGGCCAGAAAAAAACAACAGTGTTACCCCTTATGTTTTTTTCAAAACGGCCAGAAAAAAACGACAGTGTTAGCCCTCATTTTTTTCAAAACGACAGCGTTACCCCTTATGTTTTTTTCAAAACGGACAGAAAAAAACGACAGTGTTACCCCTTATGTTTTTTTCAAAACGGCCAGAAAAAAACGACAGTGTTACCCCTTATGTTTTATTTGAAAAAGACAACAGTGTGACCCCTTATGTTTTTTTTCATGACGACCAATAAAAAACAACAGTGTTACCCCTTATGTTTTTTTTCATGACGACCAATAAAAAACAACAGTGTTACCCCTTATGTTTTTTTTCATGACGACCAATAAAAAACAACAGTGTTACCCCTTATGTTTTTTTGGAAAAAGATAAAAGTGTTACCCATTATGTTGTTTTTTCATGACGACCAATAAAAAACAACAGTGTTAACCCTTATGTTTTATTTGAAAAAGACAACAGTGTTCCCCCCTATGTTTTTTTCAAAACGGCCAGAAAAAAACGACAGTGTTACCCCTTATGTTTTTTTCAAAACGGCCAGAAAAAAACGACAGTGTTACCCCTTATGTTTTTTTCAAAACGGCCAGAAGAAAACGACAGTGTTACCCCTTATGTTTTTTTCAAAACGGCCAGAAAAAAACGACAGTGTTACCCCTTATGTTTTTTTCAAAACGGCCAGAAGAAAACGACAGTGTTACCCCTTACGCTTTTTTCAAAACGGCCAGAAAAAAACGACAGCGTTACCCCTTATGTTTTTTTCAAAACGGACAGAAAAAAACGACAGTGTTACCCCTTATGTTTTTTTCAAAACGGCCAGAAAAAAACAACAGTGTTACCCCTTATGTTTTTTTCAAAACGGCCAGAAAAAAACGACAGTGTTGCCCCTTATGTTTTTTTCAAAACGGCCAGAAAAAAACGACAGTGATACCCCTTATGTTTCTTTCAAAACGGCCAGAAAAAAACGACAGTGTTACCCCTTATGTTTTTTTGGAAAAAGATAAAAGTGTTACCCCTGTGGCAACCCCGATCGTCGGCGGCTGAGGTTTCCAGAGGAGACGGACCAAACAAGGTGTGGGTTAACGTTCTTTTATTTCGGTTAACCACTCATGCAAAAAAGGGAACAAAGGAGTCAACTCAGGTTCTTCCTGGTCTGGGAATAAAGGACACCGCGCCGGGTCTGGTCCTGCTGCTCGGGGCGGGGTCTCGATCCCCGGCGTCTTCGGCGGCTTAGTCCTGGGGGGAAGCGTATTGGCATTAGCGGGGGTTCGGGTAATCTCCACCTACTGCGTCTTTCCCACTCGGTCGCGTTCCCCTGACTGGTGTCCACGCGGTCGTTAAGTCCCCTCCGCCGTCTTGCTCCGCCGGGTGCTCCGCATCTCCGTGATTGGGCGGGTGCGCTCGATGCTCCCTCCCGCATCGCTGCGCCGAGCGGCACATATCTCCCCCTGACTACCTGCCCGCGGAGAGGGCGCTGGCGGGGCTCGAACTCCTCCGTTGGATAGGGGTTGCCACACCCCTTATGTTTTTTTTCATGACGACCAATAAAAAACAACAGTGTTACCGCTCATGTTTTTTTTGAAAAAGACAACAGTGTTACCCCTTATGTTTCTTTCAAAACGGCCAGAAAAAAACGACATTGTTACCCCTTTTGTTTTTTTCAAAATGGCCAGAAAAAAACGACAGTGTTACCCCTTATGTTTTTTTCAAAACGGCCAGAAAAAAACAACAGTGTTACCCTTATGTTTTTTTCAAAACGGCCAGAAAAAAACGACAGTGTTACCCCTTATGTTTTTTTTCATGACGACCAATAAAAAACCACAGTGTTACCCCTTATGTTTTTTTGGAAAAAGACAACAGTGTCACCCCTAATGTTTTTTTTCATGACGACCAGTAATAAACAACAGTGTTACCCCTTATGTTTTTTTCAAAACGGCCAGAAAAAAACGACAGTGTTAACCCTTATGTTTTTTTCAAAACGGCCATAAAAAAACGACAGTGATACCCCTTATGTTTCTTTCAAAACGGCCAGAAAAAAACAACAGTGTTACCCCTTATGTTTTTTTCAAAACGGCCAGAAAAAAACGACAGTGATACCCCTTATGTTTCTTTCAAAACGGCCAGAAAAAAACGACAGTGTTACCCCTTTTGTTTTTTTCAAAACGGCCAGAAAAAAACGACAGTGTTACCCCTTATGTTTTTTTCGAAAAAGATAAAAGTGTTACCCCTGATGTTTTTTTTCATGACGACCAATAAAAAACAACAGTGTTACCCCTTATGTTTTTTTTCATGACGACCAATAAAAAACAACAGTGTTACCGCTTGTTTTTTTTGAAAAAGACAACAGTGTTACCCCTAATGTTTTTTTTCATGACGACCAGTAAAAAACAACAGTGTTACCCCTTATGTTTTTTTTCATGACGACCAATAAAAAAAAACAGTGTTACCCCTTATGTCTTATTTGAAAAAGACAACAGTGTTACCCCTTATGTTTTTTTCAAAACGGCCAGAAAAAAATGACAGTGTTACCTCTTATGTTTTTTTCAAAACGGCCAGAAAAAAACGACAGTGTTACCCCTTATGTTTTTTTTCATGACGACCAATAAAAAACCACAGCGTTACCCCTTATGTTTTTTTGGAAAAAGACAACAGTGTCACCCCTAATGTTTTTTTTCATGACGACCAGTAATAAACAAGAGTGTTACCCCTTATGTTTTTTTTCATGACGACCAATAAAAAACAACAGTGTTACCCCTTATATTTTATTTGTAAAAGACAACAGTGTTACCCCTTATGTTTCCTTTCATGACGACCAATAAAAAACAACAGTGTTACCCCTTATGTTTTTTTTCATGACGACCAATAAAAAACAACAGTGTTACCCCTTATGGCTTATTTGAAAAAGACAACAGTGTTAACCCTTAAGTTTTTTTCAAAACGATAGTGCTACCCCTGGGGATTGAACACGCAACCTACCGCATACAAGACTGCTCCACCTCCAGCAACCCTATGTTTTCCTTTCAAATTGACATATAAACCGACAGTGTTAGCCCTCATTTTTTTCTAAACGACAGTGTTACCCCTTATGTTTTTTTCAAAACGGCCAGAAAAAAACGACAGTGTTACCCCTTATGTTTTTTTCAAAACGGCCAGAAAAAAACTACAGTGTTACCCCTTATGTTTTTTTCAAAACGGCCAGAAAAAAACGACAGTGTTACCTCTTATGTTTTTTTTCATGACGACCAATAAAAAACCACAGTGTTACCCCTTATGTTTTTTTGGAAAAAGACAACAGTGTCACCCCTAATGTTTTTTTTCATGACGACCAGTAATAAACAACAGTGTTACCCCTTATGTTTTTTTCAAAACGGCCAGAAAAAAACGACAGTGTTACCCCTTATGTTTTTTTCAAAACGGCCAGAAAAAAACGACAGCTTTACCCCTTATGTTTTTTTCAAAACGACAGTGCTACCCCCAGGGATTGAACACGCAACCTGTCGCTTACGAGACAACTGCTCTACCTCCTGAGCAAAGCCGACCATAACCTTTTTATTTCAGATTTACATATAAAAAGACAGTGTTACCCCTCATTATTTTTAAAACGACAGTGTTACCCCTTATGTTTTTTTCAAAACGGCCAGAAAAAAACGACAGTGTTACCCCTTGTGTTTTTTTCAAAACGGCCAGAAAAATACGACAGTGTTACCCCTTATATTCTTTTCAAAATGGCCAGAAAAAAACGACAGTGTTACCCCTTATGTTTTTTCAAAACGGCCAGAAAAAAACGACAGTGTTACCCCTTATGTTTTTTTCAAAACGTCCAGAAAAAAACGACAGTGTTACCCTTATGTTTTTTTCAAAACGGCCAGAAAAAAACGACAGTGTTACCCCTTATGTTTTTTTCAAAACGGCCAGAAAAAAACGACAGTGTTACCCCTTATGTTTTTTTCAAAACGGCCAGAAAAAAACGACAGTGTTACCCCTTATGTTTTTATCGAAAAAGATAAAAGTGTTACCCCTTATGTTTTTTTTCATGACGACCAATAAAAAACAACAGTGTTACCCTTTATATTTTATTTGTAAAAGACAACAGTGTTACCCCTTATGTTTCCTTTCATGACGACCAATAAAAAACAACAGTGTTACCCCTTATGTTTTTTTTCATGACGACCAATAAAAAACAACAGTGTTACCCCTTATGTCTTATTTGAAAAAGACAACAGTGTTAACCCTTACGTTTTTTTCAGAACGACAGTGCTACCCCTGGGGATTGAACACGCAACCTACCGCATACAAGACAACTGCTCCACCTCCGGCAACCCTATGTTTTCATTTCAAATTGACATATAAACCGACAGTGTTAGCCCTCATTTTTTTCTAAACGACAGTGTTACCCCTTATGTTTTTTTCAAAACGGCCAGAAAAAAACGACAGTGTTACCCCTTATGTTTTCTTCAAAACGGCCAGAAAAAAACGACAGTGTTACCCCTTATGTTTTTTTCAAAACGGCCAGAAAAAAACGACAGTGTTACCCCTTATGTTTTTTTCAAAACGGCCAGAAAAAAACGACAGTGTTACCCCTTATGTTTTTTTCAAAACGGCCAGAAAAAAACGACAGTGTTACCCCTTATGTTTTTTTTCATGACGACCAATAAAAAACCACAGTGTTACCCCTCATGTTTTTTTGGAAAAAGACAACAGTGTCACCCCTAATGTTTTTTTTCATGACGACCAGTAATAAACAACAGTGTTACCCCTTATGTTTTTTTCATGACGACCAATAAAAAACAACAGTGTTACCCCTTATGTTTTATTTGAAAAAGACAACAGTGTTACCCCTTATGTTTTTTTTCATGACGACCAATAAAAAACAACAATGTTACCCCTTATGTTCTTTTTCATGACGACCAATAAAAAACAACAGTGTTACCCCTTATGTCTTATTTGAAAAAGACAACAGTGTTAACCCTTACGTTTTTTTCAGAACGACAGTGCTACCCCTGGGGATTGAACACGCAACCTACCGCATACAAGACAACTGCTCCACCTCCGGCAACCCTATGTTTTCATTTCAAATTGACATATAAACCGACAGTGTTAGCCCTCATTTTTTTCTAAACGACAGTGTTACCCCTTATGTTTTTTTCAAAACGGCCAGAAAAAAACGACAGTGTTACCCCTTATGTTTTCTTCAAAACGGCCAGAAAAAAACGACAGTGTTACCCCTTATGTTTTTTTTCATGACGACCAATAAAAAACCACAGTGTTACCCCTCATGTTTTTTGGAAAAAGACAACAGTGTCACCCCTAATGTTTTTTTTCATGACGACCAGTAATAAACAACAGTGTTACCCCTTATGTTTTTTTTCATGACGACCAATAAAAAACAACAGTGTTACCCCTTATGTTTTATTTGAAAAAGACAACAGTGTTACCCCTTATGTTTTTTTTCATGACGACCAATAAAAAACAACAATGTTACCCCTTATGTTCTTTTTCATGACGACCAATAAAAAACAACAGTGTTACCCCTTATGTTTTTTTTGAAAAAGACAACAGTGTTACCCCTTATGTTTTTTTTCATGACGACCAGTAAAAAACAACAGTGTTACCCTTATGTTTTTTTTCATGACTACCAATAAAAAACAACAGTTTTACCCCTTATGTTTTATTTCATGAGGACCAATAAAAAACAACAGTGTTACCCCTTATGTTTTTTTTCATGACGACCAATAAAAAACAACAGTGTTACCCCTTATGTTTTTTTTCATGACAACCAATAAAAAACAACAGTGTTACCCCTTATGTTTTATTTCATGACGACCAATACAAAACAACAGTGTTACCCCTTATGTTTTATTTGAAAAAGACAACAGTGTTACCCCTTATGTTTTTTTTGAAAAAGATAACAGTGTTACCCCTTATGTTTTTTTTCATGACGACCAATAAAAAACAACAGTGTTACCCCTTATGTCTTATTTGAAAAAGACAACAGTGTTACCCCTTATATTTTTTTTCATGACGACCAATAAAAAACAACAGTGTTACCCCCTATGTTTTTTTTCATGACGACCAATAAAAAACAACAGTGTTACCCCTTATGTTTTTTTTCATCACGACCAATAAAAAACAACAGTGTTACCCCTTATGGGTTTTTCATGACGACCAATAAAAAACAACAGTGATACACCTGTTTTTTTTCATGACGACCAATAAAAAACAACAGTGTTGCCCCTTATGATTTATACTTTCGACAGTGATACCCCTGTCAACGTTTTTGCGGTGTGTGTGTGTGTGTGTGTGTGTGTGTGTGTGTGTGTGTGTGTGTGTGTGTGTGTGTGTGTGTGTGTGTGTGTGTGTGTGTGTGTGTGTGTGTGTGTCTCTATGTGTGCATCTTTGACGCCGTGGGAATTTCACCACACCGCCCCTCGACTCTCTCCTTCTCCCCCCCCCCGCCCCCCCCCCCCCCCCCCCCCCACTGATGCTGGATCAGATCCACGATGCCGGCACATTAGCCCCCACCAAGAGGAGCAGCAGGTCTCAGGCTGATCTCGTTCCCCCAATTTACCTTTGGTCCGCACAAAGAGTCCCGAGCCAGCGGGCTACGGACGTCTCTCTTATCGGGGGAGCAGAGTGTGATCAGGGGCTGCGGATTGTCTCAAAGGTTTGCTCTCTGCTGTTTGGGCTCTCATTCTGTTCAGCCCGGAGCTTCTCTACGTCTTTATAGCGTTAGCGGTGCTTGTCTTAAAAGTATCGCAATCCCCCCCCCCCCCCCCACACTCCTTTCTTGACTGGGGACCATGGTTATATCCCCCCTCCCCCCAATCCAACATCACATGCCGTTCTGTTATTTGTCTGTTTGATACCAAAGCACTATTGAACACTTGATTCGGATCGGACAACAACGACCCAAGGGCGTGCGTTGTTTTCCAATAAGGCACTGTAACTGCTTCAGATCAATGCGCTACGCATCCCACATTAAAGCCAATACTAGTATCGACCAGATGTCTCCATGACGAGGCAAAAACAATGTGCGCACAGCACCGCAGAACTATATTTCAATTTCAGCTTACAGTCGATGAAAACACCTTCACAGTATGGATAAAAGTAAGTGAGTGCAGTAGGAAGAGAGATGCTCCCCGGGGGGTCCGCTTATTGCATAGTTAATATCCAACGGGGGGGGGGGGTGATATGGAGGGGGCCCAGCGGAGTTCAACAGCCAAGTACATTAATATATAAAGCCGTTGTGGCTGCCGGCCTTATCCCACCTGCTGCTTCCACCATCACTATCTTCACCCTGCCTCCAGTCCTACTACTTTGAGGTCATTAAGTTGATGTAAAGTGCGTTATAAATAAAATGTAGTATTATTTATTAATATTACAGAAACTCAGTCTGTAGCACACGTGGATCTGTGGCGCAAACCTTGGTTGAACCACATTTGAATTCTATTGTCTCTGGTGGCTCTATTTAGTCTCCTTGGGAAGGGAGGAAGTCTGCTTTATTTGCGTCGCCTTTAATCCCACCAGCGCCCTCCTCCCCGCCAACCTGCCTTAATTACGGGGGATGAAACATTGAGCGGGAAACCAGACAGACGGCACATGCTCCTCTCGCCCGGGGTCGGGTGGGAGCCCCAGGAGCGAGCCGTAATGGACAAACGTAACCAGACAAACCAAGCAGTGGCTTTGATTGACTTCCCTCTTTGTTCCCGTCTTCACTCCCTATTTCTGAAGCCACCGCAGCCCTGAGCGGTGACATCATTAGCTGAAGAGGCACAGCAGTTCTCTCTACTCTATCCAAATCTGGATGCGGGGAAGCAGAAGCCCTTTGATATTCAGTCACGTCTTCTAACTTTCGAGTTAGAGTCGGACCACCAACATTGTTAAAATTGGGGTGAGTTGATTGCCCGGCATTCAGACATCCAAAACTAATGGGCAAAACCAAGGCAGGAAATGGAGCTTAATTTGGCTGTTTTCTCGGTATCCTTGTCGCCGTTGAGTGCCTGCCTCCCTTTTCAAAACTCTACCAGGTGGAATATGTTGTCTTCAGTGGCCTGTCGGCGTCTGTGTGGTACATCATGTTGAGCATTCAGACCTGAACAGCCTTCTGTCAGGAACTGACAGCACTGCATCGGATGCCAACCAAACTCATTGAGGTGGGGAATATCAGGCCGGCAATACGCCTAGAGCATTGTCTCAAAGCTGAATAGGAATTTCATCATTTGCTGAATATACTTTAAAAAAAAAAAATGATATATATATATATATATATATATTTCTTTTTAATTTGACAGAAGCTTCCTAGACTTCAGCTCTGGGTTTCACACTATGAGAAGAATCTAGAAATATCCTTGAGTACAGAAAAACCAGCCCCCCACACAGTGACACACACACACACACACAAACACACACACACGCACGCACGCGCTTACACACACTAACACACGCACACAGAGACGCACACGCAGGCGCACACACACGCACGCGCTCACACACACACTATCTAACTCGCTCGCTCACTCACTCCCTCACTCACTCGCTCTTGCACTCTCGCGTTCTCTCACTCTTTCACTCTCGCACTCTCTCACTCTTTCACTTAGCACGCACTCACTCACTCACTCAGTCACCCACTCACTCACTCACTCACTCACTGCTTCACCAACTGCAACCTTGATCGCCGTTGCACGTAACCACTGCTAAAACAAGAGACAAGGGATGGGACCACTTTGCGTCAAGCTGCGGCCATAAAGGGGCACGGTAACTGCTGCCACCTGCATCCCTCACCCCGGTGCTGAGCTAAACCCTTAACAGATTGTAATTAAGGTGTAATAACTGAGGAGCTCCGCATCGCACCGACCGTAGCTACATTCCACCGGAGCGCTCGTCCTCCTGGCTGTTGTGTCTGCTGTTCGGTTTGTTGTTGTTGTTGTTGTTGTTGGCTAATGATGGAGAGATGCTAATAACAGAGAGATGCTAATGACAGAGAGATGCTAACCAAACGTTGCTCGGAAGAATGCTTGATTCCGGTTGGACAGATGTCGGGCCCTACAGCTTACCTTTATGTTGTGTGTGCGTGTATGTGTGTTTTATTTGTGGTGTGTTTGTTATATAGTTGTGTGCATGTTGGTGTGTGTGTCTCTCTGTTTGTGTGTGAATGTGCTTTTGAGTGTGCGTGTGTGTGTGTGTGTGTGTGTGTGTGTGTGTGTGTGTGTGTGTGTGTGTGTGTGTGTGTGTGTGTGTGTGTGTGTGTGTGTGTGTGTGTGTGTGTGTGTGTGTGCATGCATGTTTGTCTGTGTGCACATGCATTGGCCTGTGTGTGTGGCTGTGTGTCTGTGTCTGGTTGTCGTACACTGAGAGTGGCTGCTCCCTTGCAGCCCGTCGGCAGCCATGATGAGGCGTTGTGTTGGTTGCTGTCTGAGGCCCAGGGTGTGTTGGGTTGTGTTCGTACTCACCCTCATGGATCCTTCCAGTGGCCTGGAGGATGAGGGCGTACTGTTGCTGTGAAGCCACTCTGAGTTTGCAGGGCGATTGGTGTGGACCTCAACACCTATTCCACTGCTTATGGTTCAACCTGTTGAATATTTATGAGGGGTTAAATTGTGTTTGCAAAGAAAAAAATCCATTCTTAAATTCTTGTATCTTTTACTTTAGTTTTTAATTTATTTATTCTATTTTATCCTTTTTTTTAATTGATCGCTTATGTTCCTGCTTGTTTATATGGTGTTATATATATATATATCTCTTCTTCATTGTTCATTGTTATTGTCTTAATGTATGCACCTTAATCACCAAGCCAAATTCCTGGTTGGTGTAAAACCCTTCTTGGCAATTAAATCCTTTCTGATTTTTCTTTTTTCAAAGGAGCTTTGTGAGAGGAACTGAAATGGATCAAACCATTATGGTGTGATCGATGACAAGGGCTTGATAGCTGATATTTGGACATTGAGTTATTTAGAGATGCGATGCTGCTGTGATCTGTGAACCCATGCACGGTATCCAGAAGATAGGTTTGAGATGAGGTTAAAACAATGGCTTTGGATATTTCCACGAGAAACAACCGTGACAACAGAGACTAATGAACTCATGGCATTTACATAAACCTAATTTAGCCGCAGTGTAATTTTGTCGTCTGTGTGTGTGTGTGTGTGTGTTTGTGTGTGTGTGTGTGTGTGTCTCTGTGTGCGTGTGCATGTGACATTTAAACATCTCCACCTCCATGTTTCCAATTATGGTTCTTCGCAAGTGTTTCTGAAATGGCATCCCAAAAAAAACAAAACACTAGAAATAGGAAACACTGATTAATGGAGACCAGACACTGACACGGACCGCTGCTATTAGAATCCCGTTCGTGTCAACAGGGCTGGATCCTCTGAGAGAGAGAGGGCGGTATTCCGTCTGTTAGCTGCCATCTCGGATGCCTCGACCCCACTGCACCTTCAGGGCTTGCTAAGAACGGAAAAAGCTTTCCGGGAATTTCGTCGTATTCGTATTTCTCAAGGGAAGGAATTTCAAGGCAAAGAATGGACATATACTTTCAGCAGACTTCGTTAGACGCGATAATCATTTCACGTCGGTTGGTAAATCCTAAAATAAGTAGTTCGGCAGATTTAAAGAAAAGAGGAGTTTGCTTCAGAAATTCTTCAACGGAATGAAAGAAAGTAGAATGGAGGAACCTTCCTCCCCCAATATCCACTGAATATTCCCAATACCTGCAGGGTCTGTTGAATGTGTCTCTGCACTGCTGGTCTTAATTGAATCCACTGCTCCACTGATGTTTTAAATGGCATCAAATAATAGGATCCTTTTGTGTGCGGCTAAGTTTGTCTTCCCATTGAACAGTGTATCTTCAAACGGATGGGTAATACGTATAAGGTTTGATTGGTTTTGAATCTACCAATTAAAACATTTTTCACGTGTATAAAGGAAACTGTCCCTATCAGCACACTTCCCAACGCATTATGCAACATTATACTAAATGAATTAACGTGACCGCAGACATGCCATCACACATCAGGCATAAGTCTCACACCCTCCGAACAGCCTAATCAGTTATCAAACAGAGAAGAGGAAACGTTGGCTTCAATCGCGGGAAGGCTGTTTAAGACTGAGCTTCTAGGTGCTGTATAACTCAGCTGTATCATGAGCTTTTATAAAGGAAGGAAGATAATACATTTGAGACCGGGTGTGGGGAGGCTTGGTGCCTGTGAATACAGTCTGTCCCTGACATCGAGGGATGTCAGGGACACGAAGCTGGACGGCTTAATGAAGCTGTACCCCCCCCCCCATCCCCCAGGGAGCAGGGGAACGAAAGTGATGAGAATATGTACCCCCCCCCCCGGCCCCGAACCACCCACCCACCCACCCACCACTCGCTCAATTTAATTCAATTTAATTCAATTTAATTCAACAGAGGTGTTATGGCCTAGAGAGGATCACTACCATTGCCAAAGCAGTCTCAAAATGATTTAAAGGTCAAATAAAAAAGCAATACATAATGAAACATCAACTGAAATATCGATTATCAGATCAATAACATATTATTGAGGAGTGAGCTAAACTTTTTCTTCCTCGCTCTCTCTCTCTTTCCATCTTTGTCCCTCCCTCTGTCTCTGACTCTCTCTCGGTTCATCTCTTTCCATCTCTCCCTCTCCCTCCCTCTCTCTCTCTCTCCCCCTCTCGCTCTCCCTCTCTCCCCCCCCCCCCCTCTCTCTCTCCCTCCCCCCCCCCCCTCTCTCTCCCCCTCTCGCTTTCCCTCTCTCCCCCCCCTCCCTCTCTCTCTCTCCCCCCCCCCCTCTCTCTCTCTCCCCCCCCCCCCCCTCTCTCTCTCTCTCCTCTCTCTCCCCCCCCCCCCTCGCTCCCCATCTGGGCGCCATGCGGCGCCTTGGTAGCCGTGCCGCGCTCAGCCAGAGATAATTGCATTGCCAGGTTGTGAGGAGTGGCGTGCGGGTGGGATCTATTCCATCACATCTGGGCCGCTGACTAACGTGGTTAGCTCCGCGGTGACACCTGCCAGTAACTGCTCGTGGAGCGACGGCACGCTGGGCGTCCCTGAGCTGAACGACCGTCACAACCTCTCCTGAAGTTTGGCGATGATTAACATATTTACTCAATCGACTCTACTCTCAGTGATATTGGCACCCATTAAAAAAAATTTGATGTTTTATTTTCTAAGTAAATGTCCCAGCAGAACTATTCAAACGGGTAACAGTTTGATCCAAGCTGTGGTATGGCTGTAAACACACGTCTGTTTTGGTTCTGTAGGACAAAGGGCACATTCAGACATTTTGCATAACTTCAAGAGGTGTGTGTGCGTGTGTGTGTGTGTGTGTGTGTGTGTGTGTGTGTGTGTGTGTGTGTGTGTGTGTGTGTGTGTGTGTGTGTGTGTGTGTGTGTGTGTGTGTGTGTGTGCGTGCGTGCGTGCGTGCGTGCGTGTGTGCGTGCGTGCGTGCGTGCGTGCGTGCGTGCGTGCGTGCGTGCGTGCGTGTGTGCGTGTGTGCTCTATTTTAGTCCCCCTACGTGTCAGAGGGTACAGCGGCTTCTGTTGTGCCAGGCGTGAAAAGGCTTTAACTTTGCAGAGTGTTGCTGGCTCAGCACGGCAATGAGTTGCATATCAGTCTTCTGCAATGCCCTTCCCTATCGTTCCCTGTCTCTCTCGCTCTCTCTTGCATGCTCTCTCTCTCTCTCTCCCTCTCTATCCCCCTCTCTCTCCCCCTCTATCCCTCCCTCATATCCTCCGCAACATGTCCTCATTTTAAAAGTCAATTTCTCAACTGGATCCTTTCCACTTGATTAAACAGAAAGTGGCAGATAAAAATAAACACAGAAGAAGAGTAAAACAATGTCTTGGAACTGAACTTCGGTCTTGATTTTTAATGAAAACCGTGTTGCACTTTGTGGAGTGTTCATGCTATATAAAGACGTGTGATGTCATATTGCAGTCCTGAGTGAACAGGGGGCGATTGGGAACGACCTGAGCAGCAGGCCTGCTGCAACAGAATACTGCAGCACAGGATTACTGATTCACTAATTATTATAATGACAGCCTGACAACCTGAGTGCTGAGCCTCACCATATGAGGCTCCTTGGTTGCGTCTATTAACATCCCTTTAAAGTTTGATTCATAAAAAAATTTGTTTTCAAAGATTAGAGTTGGGGATCTGGTGGCGGATTCGAGCCGTGTGAAAGTCTTTGCTCGGGTGTGAACTTGATGAGGCGCTTGTGGTGCCCGGAATCCTGGTGCGTGTCAGGGCTAAAGGCTGCTGCGCATCGTGGCCCAGGGATTATGTGCCCCTTTCATCCACAACCTTCTGATGTGTCAGCAACCCTAACAGACCCACGTAGAGACGCCAAGACTCTCCAGACCGGAACTAATCATTTACATGACGGCCATTTACCAGACGCTTCTATACAAAGTGGCTTAAAACCGTTCGTATACGAATTCACACACCGACGGCGGAGTCAACCATGCAAGGTGACAGCCAGCTCGTCGGGAGCAGTGAGGGTTAGGTTTCTTGCTCAGGGACACCTCGACACTCACCTCAAGTCGAGGATCGAACTAGCCACCTTCCGGTTACAACCCGCCCTACCTCCTGAGATAAGGCGACCCGAATTAAAACAACTTAATTAAACAAAGCGTATTAATTAACTAGTTAAAGGGGTGATATTGCCATCAGGTGTGAGTGTGATCAGCTATTACAAGCCGTTTGAAAATCTGCCTTTGTATGTATTTTAGTGACATCACAAGTGGGAGCATCCACCTAGATGTATGACGGATAGATAAGCAATGTTTGCTACAGCCACACTTTTGATGTCACTAAAAAACAGGAAAAGGCAGATTTGTGGGCAAACAAAGTTTATATTCTATTCTATTTTCAAAGGGCCTGTAATGGCGGATCACGCGTCACCTGGTGGCGTAATACCACCCCTTTAAGGTGAACCAGTTAAAAACGAAACCAGCTCCCAGTCCCATTGCCTCTCCAAAGGATCCCGATGTTTCCAGCGATGTACCCCACCACTGCTAACGCCATCGTGTCAGAGCCAGTTTGAACAGGTACGCTCCCTACTGGGACTGTCTGTCTGCAAACCAAACGCCAGGTATTGTATGGAAGTATAACCAGCTGTTCTCACAGCGGCCTAATGAGATGGATCACTCCTCTGTCTGACGGTCAAACCCGCTGCCATTCAGGCCCGACTGCACTGCAACGGCCATCTGCGTGTTTTTGCGATTTGGGATTCCTGCGTTCAATGGTAAACGGACTGCATTTATACTGCGCTTTTCCATCCAGTGGCCACTTAGAGCGCTGTACAATATTGCCTAACATTCACGCATTCAAACACACATTCACACACCGACGGCGGAGCCAAACATGCAAGGCGACAGCCAGCTCGTCAGGAGCAGTCATGGTGAGGTGTCAGCTAGGAGAAGCCGGGGATCGAACTAGCAACCTTCCGGTTACCAACCAACCCCCCCTCCTCCTGAGGCACATGCCCCTGGGCTCATTTTAACTTGCTCCCATGATGGTTCTTTATATATATTTAATAGAGCTTTGGCTCATTATTGAATATGGTCGGATTCCAAGTAAAACATGTCATTTGTGCCTCAGTGGGATAGAAGTCTGTGCCAAAGTAATCTAGCCAGCTGTACGTTGGCGGGTTCCCGGCTTTATAAGTGGGAGCCCAAATGATCTGATATTATATATATATATATATATATATATATATATATATAATTCTGTTGGCTGATCAGTGTGGACAGTAATCATAATTATGGTTCAGTTATAGTGATTATATTTATACGGAAAAAACCGACTCGCATACAAACTCGAAAGCTGGGTTTCATTGACGTCGGTCTGTTTTTGGTATTTTTGGCTTGGCGTTGATTAAGGGTGAATAATATTCATGATTAATGTAAACAAAAGCTGAAATATATGGATGTTTGTTACAGTAACACGATGAAAAAGTTGCATCTTAACTTTCATAATTTTCAATGTTAAGTCATATTTCCACCCCACACATAACTCTTGTATTCTTATAGTTAGACTAGTTAAAGGACAGAAGTAATCTTTAATTAGACATAAATATTTATAGTTTTCTTTTATCACAGACACATATATTGGTCGATGTTATTTTCTTTACCTTAACATGTTTAGACGGATGTACTTCCGTCTTCATCAGAAGGTCACACGGGTGTATTAGTGTGACGCGTTCTTATCAGCTGATGTTTAATTAGACATGTTTATTCTTACCCTTGATAGTAGCACAAACTTTTTACACTATCACAAAAATCTACCGTCATTATGATTCTGATGAAATATGTAAATGAGAGTTCATGAGGTCAGAAGCATAGCCCAACATCAAGCGCCCTCACACACACACACGCGCACGCACGCACGCCCGTACACAAACACACGCATACAAGCACACACGCGCAGACACAATAGGTGGATAGGTTCTCATTTGCATTTGTAGGTAAACAAAAGGATGAAGTGAAAGGCTGATGAACTCTCTGCGGCTTAACTGAACCAATCAGAGTCATTAAGCCGTTAGCACGCTAATGTTGTCTAGCCTCTTATGACACCAACCAGTAGGTGTCATAATGCTATTGCTCTGTGTAATCAATCCCTTTTATTAGGGAGAGAGAGATAGAGAGAGAGAGAGAGAGAGAGAGAGAGAGAGAGAGAGAAGGAGAGAGAGAGAGAGAGGAGAGAGAGAAGGAGAACGACAGAGAGCGTGCGAGAACGGAGAGAGAGAGAGAGAGAGAGAGAGAGAGAGAGAGAGAGAGAGAGAGAGAGAGAGAGAGAGAGAGAAAGAGAACGACAGAGAGCGTGCGAGAACGTGAGAGAGAGAGAGAGAGAGAGAGAGAGAGAGAGAGAGAGAGAGAGAGAGAGAGAGAGAGCTATAAAGC